>NC_053489.1:405113641-405413641 GCF_905171775.1 Rana temporaria | reverse complement strand
TGTCTGTTGGTGCTGTTCACTTTCGCTTGGCTCCACCCATCTGCCTTCGATGGGGACATTTTTGGTTTGGCCCGGCCACCTCCATTCTGGCCTTCTCTCACCATGCCGCGCTCACCCATTAGTGGGTTCACTGTGCTTTCGCCGCCGCTCCCCGTCAGGTGACGACGGACTGACTGCCAGTGACCCACTCTAGTTTGTCATCCGTTTTGCCAGGTCTCCATCCCTGATCTAAGATGGCGCTCACTTTCAGCGCCGTCCTGTGACGTCATCCATCCGTCACGGACGTGCGCGCGTCTGGTATGCTTCGCCGCTGTTGGCGATCCATGACAGGGGATTTCAATTGTCCTTCCCCCCTGTCCTCCCCTCTTGGAGTCCAGCACCTATCACTGCCCATCACTTCAGCCCACCCCCAGCGGCGTCATCAAACGCCGCTGTGGGAGGTATATAAAGAGATCCACATTCATGATCTATTCAATGGCTCTGCCTTGTCAGGGTCACTAGACTGATTGGTCTCTGATCTATCCCTGCTTTTTAGCCAACCTGTCAATAGTGAAGAGGTAAGTGGTGTGCTACTATCTTGAACTGTTCACCACACTAATAATTTTTTCAGCTGTTCCCATTTATTCTAATATATACTACCTATACATATAATATATTTATTTTCTTGCTTTTTACCAGTCTTCAACATTGGGGATTTTGTCCCACTCTGTGACCAATGGTTGTTAACCATTTAGATGCTGGATTTACCCATACGCTGATGCCAGCTTTATTTACTGGACCCTACCAACCTCATTAGGTATATATTATATATTTTTTAGGATATTTTTCCTCTTTACTTCTCGATATATCCTGCAAGTACAGTGTCCTATGCATAGATTTTTTAATCTGTGCATGCATGTATCTGTTTGGAATTTTAGGGATTTACATAATTTACCCATTATATTTACTATTTACTTTCACCTATTCCCTCTCTTTTATACTGCAGCATCTCTTTGACGGCTTGTATATGGAATGGTTCCAGTGGGGCTCTATGCCTACAGGTTTAATTTGGCTTTAAACTATGGCTGTGTATGCTTAGTTTTTACTACATGACCTTTGATGATCTGTGATCTCTGCGTGGTAAGTCTGCTCATGATCACCTTGATTTATTATGGTTTTTGTGATCTCTGTATTTATTCATGAATATTTGACATTATTCAATCAATTTTGTTCCTTTTCAATTGTTAATGATTATTTATTGTTTAAATTTGCTTATTGTCTGTTAGTATAATACTATCGACACGCCAATTATCTATACACAATATTGATGATGTTGTTCTCTGCTTATCCCTTGTAGCCTTCCCTGTATATATGCTCCTGATGAAGCTTGTAGCGAAACATGTCGGGCAATTTCTAACAGGTCTGGGCGTTGCTTGGTTTATTCGAGCCGCTACATGATTACAAGGATCAACAATGTCATGTTTCAATTCTGTGAAATTTTGTATTATTTAATAAATTATATTTTTATCTACATTATTATTCTCTGATATATTCTTTAATTGACACCGTTTAAAGTCCCTGGGTTTGTTACCCGATCCCCCCATCCAATCCTTTTCCATTTTTCTATGGGATGTGGTGTCCTATGATTTGACTCCCTATGCCTCATTAATCTAATTGTTTCTCTCAGGGTGGTATCCACCCATCACTCCTAGTAGGCATAGTGAATTATCAAATCCTATCATACATATACAAATGATGACTGTAATTTACATATTCTAGGCATATTTCTATTTTTTTCTCTCTCCCTTTCCCTCTTTCCCTTTCTCTTGTTTCATCCAGTGATTTTTGATCAAGTTTTGTATTTTTGGGCTTTGAGGGCCTACATCTCGTGTACCCATGGCCGATTACTGTGGGAATGCCTTCGAAGGTTTAATGAACAAATTTCAAAAAAAAAAAAAAAAAAATTCAAAGTCAAGCAAGTGGGGGTTTATCCACTGAAGGATTCTTTGCTAGACTTCAACGAATGCTAGAACGTAAAACACGCCTATTCTGGAATAGATGGTACTTTATGAAGTACATTGAGGATAAGATCACCCCGTGGGGTCTTAGGATCCAGATCTTTCCCACTATTTTTAATGTCAGCTCAGAATTCAAGCTTGAATGGGAATTAAATCTTCAGAAATGTTCGGCAAAAATGATGACTCTCTTATGTGATCAGTATTCATCCGATTTGGCCACTCTAGATCTAGAAATCGAGGATCTATATAAAGATAATAGCCTCGTCATTGCAGATGAAATCTTCCCTACCAAAGAACTTGCTTTGAATAAGGATTTGGAGGCTTATGTATCCACCTTATTAAAAAACAAAGACAAGAAATTCATCCGTGATAAGTTGGCTTTTGATAATGGCCAAGCCTATAACTGGGCAGCGACCAACAAAGGCCGTAAACGACCAAGCATCGTCAACAAAAATAAAAATAGAAATACCAACTCTAATCAGTCCAATCCACGTGATTCTACCACCGATTGTACGGATTCTGATTCATCTATGCCTTCCACTCCGGCCATCCAGATGGCAGGTGTAACTACAGGCCCCAAGATTCATGGGATGTTCCAATCCAAAGCTGGTAGGGGTTCAGCCTCCACCAATGCTTCCAAACGGGGGGCGTTTCCCAAAAGTCAGATGAATACACGTGCTACACTAGCTAAAAATGCACTTATGGATCATCATACCGAAGCCTGTTTGAATCCCATTGACCCTGTTGCCCCATTGGGAGCCTCTACATCATTGATGAATGATATAGGCTCTGGTATTTTACAGGGGGATTTCTGTCCGACACAAACTTTCAGCCAGCCAGTTCCAGATTCCAGAAGGTGGACCAACAAAAATCCAACAATTCCACCAACACCCAGGACGGTTTCCAAATAATCAATCTTTCGTCTGTTCAACTGTCTAAGGATCAAATTTCAGTTCTTGAACTCGGCCTATCTTTTTGCCCAACTCAAAACATTGACGCATTCGAACTTATTAAAGACATCAACCTCTTCTCTAGAAAGCTGATGTTAAAAATTTTATTTGACAAACCTAAACCTGCTATTCACACTACCAACTTTGACAACCCTCTGTGGCAAAACATGTCCATTGCTGATATTAAGGCAGTTGAGGAGTTAATGGAACTCTGGGAAGAAGGCCATATCAATGACGACGACCTATCGGCAGCTGAACTCTTGGAGTCTAACTTTGATCCATCTACATCACCATCCACTGGCCTTAGACCTAATATCATTCCCACTACATCGGTTCAAAGGGAGTATAAACCCAGATCACGAATGTTCCCCACCCTTCAGGGGAACCCTAATGTATGGGCCTTCACCAGTCAAGTGACTAAGGAAATAACAGAAACAAAATGGGTTAACCCATCCCAAACCAATTTGACATCTACCCAGAAAGCGGCTCTTGCCTCTTTACAGCAATGTTCGGAAATTATAATCAAGCCCTCCGACAAGGGCGGAAACCTTGTTGTAATGGATGTCACTCAATATGAATGCATGGTACTTAACATACTTAACAACAAACAATGGTACAGAAAGGTCTCATTAGACCATCTGAACCTCACTACCTCTCTATATCAGAGATTAATAGGTTCCGCCTATCACACTGGACTTATTACTAAAAAAACCTGGGAATTCCTTAATGTCACTTGCCCACGTACCCCAACCATGTATGCCTTGCCCAAAATCCACAAAAATGTATCCCCACCCCCTGGACGCCCCATTGTGTCCGGTAATGGGTCTCTCACTGAAAAAGCCAGTGAGATGGTCGATGACTACCTTAGACCACACGTTGAAGGTCTATCTTCATATCTACAAGACACCAGCGACTTGCTCAGATCCCTCGATGGCATTTCTGTGCCTGAGGGGTCTTGGCTGGTATCGTTGGATGTTGAGGCCCTATACAACTCCATCCCCCATGCCCATGGGGTGGGAGTTGTCGAGGGCTTCTTATCTGGATGCATTGAGGCAAGGCCTCACTACAATCAATTTATTTTGGATCTTTTGAGGTTCATCCTCACCAATAACATTTTTCTCTTTGGTTGCTCCCACTACCTCCAGGTGCAGGGGGTTGCTATGGGGACCAAGTGTGCCCCCTCTTATGCAAACCTGTACCTGGGGGGGTGGGAGCGCAACCTCTTTCATCAAGATGGGATCCAGCACCATTTGGAACATATCCCATTTTGGCGTCGTTTCATAGACGACATTATGTTCATCTGGACTGGACCCCATCTTGATTTGATCACCTTCCTTAATAGCCTTAAGACCAATGATTTCAACCTTAAATTTACTTTTGAAACCAGTCAGACAAGAATTTCTTTTCTTGATGTCCACATTTTTATTCAACCAGACGGCACTATAGGTACTTCTTTATTTAGGAAACCCACGGCAGGGAATGCTTTGCTTCATGCATCCAGCTCCCATCCTGAACCTCTCAAATCCAGCATCCCCTATGGACAATACCTCAGACTTAGGAGGAACTGTAGCTCTGATGAGGACTTCATCCAAGAGGCAAATTCACTACAAAAACGTTTCCGTGATAGAGGCTATAGTAACAAGAGTCTAAAAAGGGCATTTGCCAGAGTAAAGACCAAAACCAGAGGTTCTTTACTTCATGACCCGAAATTACCTAAACCAAACCCGGGGTACCAGAATAATTACCCGCTTCTCTGGACATCACCAACAAATAAGGACCATCCTTCAAAGACATTGGTATTTGCTCATGGGTGATGAATTAGTGTCTAAACATCTAGATTCTCACCCTCAAATTACCTTTCGCAGGTCCAGCTCGCTCCGTGATAAGCTGGTCAGGAGTCATCACTCCAGTCGTACATCTATCCCTGCTAGTCTGCTAGGTACACGCCCATGCCACAAGTGTGCATTCTGCAGATATATATATGCATCGGCTACATGTGTACTTCCGAATGGACATAAATCCAAACCCTATTTTGCGGCCAACTGCCAATCAATAGGTGTTGTTTACATCATGCAATGCTCCTGTCATGCATTCTATGTCGGTAAGACGAAGAGGCCCTTTTTCCACCGCATCAGGGATCATGTTGCCCTGGTGCGAAAGAAAAAGATGGAAACTCCCATCAGCAGACATATGGGATTGTTCCATAACTTCGACAGCACGTGCATGCATTTTTTTGCACTTGAGTATGTCCCCCCAGGAGATCGAGGAGGGGACTATGATAAGATACTTTTGCAAAAAGAAGCTAAATGGATCCACCAATTAGCGGCTCTCAAGCCACCCGGTTTGAATGAGGGGTTCAGTTTCAAACCCTTCCTCTAAAAACAGATATTGTTTAATCTTGGTTTTGCTTCTTTTATTTTCATTTTTCTGTCCTTTCCCCTATATTGAATGTTGTCTATTGTTAAATCAGTCATTTTCATATCCAATGTATCATTCAATGTCTACATGTATTTACAGAGCAGATTTACCAGCACCCTTTGATCAAGATCACCCCCCCCCCCTTTTTATTTTATGGAGAAATATACTTATACATTGTTTAGTCTTTATTGACATATTTCTTTCCTTAGCTTTCCCAATAACCACAATCATTGTATTGGCTCGTTATTTATCCTCAAACCATGCTTTGGGTCTCTTTCTATATATCTATATATGCTTTTGCCATGCCTGTATTAGTATTTGCCTCCACTGGTCTCCTTTTTTCATTATGCCGCTGTCTTTGTGCTGTATGGGCAATAGGGGCGCACGTTTTAATGTGGGGAAATAGGCCCGGTCCCTGCTATTCATGTGATCCCATATGGGCATTGTCTGTTGGTGCTGTTCACTTTCGCTTGGCTCCACCCATCTGCCTTCGATGGGGACATCTTTGGTTTGGCCCGGCCACCTCCATTCTGGCCTTCTCTCACCATGCCGCGCTCACCCATTAGTGGGTTCACTGTGCTTTCGCCGCCGCTCCCCGTCAGGTGACGACGGACTGACTGCCAGTGACCCACTCTAGTTTGTCATCCGTTTTGCCAGGTCTCCATCCCTGATCTAAGATGGCGCTCACTTTCAGCGCCGTCCTGTGACGTCATCCATCCGTCACGGACGTGCGCGCGTCTGGTATGCTTCGCCGCTGTTGGCGATCCATGACAGGGGATTTCAATTGTCCTTCCCCCCTGTCCTCCCCTCTTGGAGTCCAGCACCTATCACTGCCCATCACTTCAGCCCACCCCCAGCGGCGTCATCAAACGCCGCTGTGGGAGGTATATAAAGAGATCCACATTCATGATCTATTCAATGGCTCTGCCTTGTCAGGGTCACTAGACTGATTGGTCTCTGATCTATCCCTGCTTTTTAGCCAACCTGTCAATAGTGAAGAGGTAAGTGGTGTGCTACTATCTTGAACTGTTCACCACACTAATAATTTTTTCAGCTGTTCCCATTTATTCTAATATATACTACCTATACATATAATATATTTATTTTCTTGCTTTTTACCAGTCTTCAACATTGGGGATTTTGTCCCACTCTGTGACCAATGGTTGTTAACCATTTAGATGCTGGATTTACCCATACGCTGATGCCAGCTTTATTTACTGGACCCTACCAACCTCATTAGGTATATATTATATATTTTTTAGGATATTTTTCCTCTTTACTTCTCGATATATCCTGCAAGTACAGTGTCCTATGCATAGATTTTTTAATCTGTGCATGCATGTATCTGTTTGGAATTTTAGGGATTTACATAATTTACCCATTATATTTACTATTTACTTTCACCTATTCCCTCTCTTTTATACTGCAGCATCTCTTTGACGGCTTGTATATGGAATGGTTCCAGTGGGGCTCTATGCCTACAGGTTTAATTTGGCTTTAAACTATGGCTGTGTATGCTTAGTTTTTACTACATGACCTTTGATGATCTGTGATCTCTGCGTGGTAAGTCTGCTCATGATCACCTTGATTTATTATGGTTTTTGTGATCTCTGTATTTATTCATGAATATTTGACATTATTCAATCAATTTTGTTCCTTTTCAATTGTTAATGATTATTTATTGTTTAAATTTGCTTATTGTCTGTTAGTATAATACTATCGACACGCCAATTATCTATACACAATATTGATGATGTTGTTCTCTGCTTATCCCTTGTAGCCTTCCCTGTATATATGCTCCTGATGAAGCTTGTAGCGAAACATGTCGGGCAATTTCTAACAGGTCTGGGCGTTGCTTGGTTTATTCGAGCCGCTACATGATTACAAGGATCAACAATGTCATGTTTCAATTCTGTGAAATTTTGTATTATTTAATAAATTATATTTTTATCTACATTATTATTCTCTGATATATTCTTTAATTGACACCGTTTAAAGTCCCTGGGTTTGTTACCCGATCCCCCCATCCAATCCTTTTCCATTTTTCTATGGGATGTGGTGTCCTATGATTTGACTCCCTATGCCTCATTAATCTAAATGCGATGTAATAGGTTTCAGTCAGGTTTCCATAGCAACAGGAGTGTCAGAGGAAGTTGCCGCCCCTTCTCTATGCAAATAGGCTATTTGCAAGGACTACTGGGATACATGATGCCTATCCCAGAAACCCTTGCAAATAGCCTTGTGACTTAATAGCCTAGGCTAATAAGGAGGAGGAAGTAATGAAGGACTACAAAATAAAGGTATTTACAAGCAACAAAATAAATAAAAATTGTCCATTCTGAACACTATGAGATTAGGGCATGCAGCACAGACAAACATAAAAAAAATGGGTGGAACTCCACTTTAAATACTTTCTTCAGTTCTGTGTATACAAAGCAGCATGGGGGAGCTCATGTCCATAATAAGGGTGGTTATGACACAGCACCAAATGATCCACAATGGCTCAAAAGTGATATGGTCCAGAAATATTTAGACAGAATAAAGGTGAATAAAGCACCTGGACCTGATGGCATACACCAGAGGTGCCCAACCAGTGGCCTGGGGAACACATGTGGCCCGCAAAGCCTTCTGATGTGGCCTGTAACCTCCTGTTCTGGGATCGTGGGTTGGCAAGCCTAGATTGCAGGTTGCTGACCCACCATGCCAGAGGATTAGTGTTGTGAATGAAGCCAGCAGTAGAGGAAGCAAGCAGCTGCAGAGCCGCATAAGCCAATGCTTGTATAGCACCGGCTTCTGTCATAGGTGGAGTGATACCAAATGCACTCTGCCTAGGACAGCAACAGCCGGTGATACCTGAATAGAACACTGTTATTAAAGGTACGTTTAATACTAAAATCACAGTGTACATATGGGCATATCTGTTCTGCTGTGGTTACTGGGCTGCTTTGAAATGTATCTGCACTGTTACCTGCACTGAGCCATAGACTTTTGGGCAATTTTTAGAAAGTGCACCACACCTGCAGGATATAATATAATTCTATGGCAAAGTATAGCTAACCCACAGGTGCACTGTGCTGCACCCATGGTGTGGGTAGACTGCAGACCATTCATTTAATAGCAGTCTTAGGCCCCTTTTACACGATTGTATGACCTAATCGGACCCTCTATTCACCTCTATGAAGCGGCAGATGTACACAGGCTTGTGTCCGTTTACACCCACCTACCTCCAATCCGATCTGCTAAAAAAACAGAAGTGATTCTGTCCCCTTTCATCTGAATGGATCAGAGGGCCCATAGTGTAGAGTGGGCCATATCTGTGTCTGTTTTGCATATGCAGAGTGGGCACAGACCTGTCATCTGCTCACTCTGTTTATTGTGGCCCGTAACTAGTTACTAAGTCGCTTAAGTGGCCCTCGCTCTTCAAAAGGTTGGGCACACCTGGCATACACCCACGGAACCTAAAATAATTGAGCTCTGTAATTTCAAAGCCATTGTATATAATTAAAGATGGGAATAGTACCACTGGATTGGCGCAAGGCCAATGTGGTGCCTATATTTAAAAAGGGAACTAATAGGTAGATTCACACACATTGGCCTAACTTTAGGGCGGCCTAGCCTAGCCTGTTTAGGCTACACCGCCGTAAATTAGTTAGGCTAGTAGTGATTCACAATCTACTTACCTGCTAATCTACGGCGGCGTAGCCTAAAACGAGCGGGCGTAAGGGCGCCTAATTCAAATTGCTTGGAGGGGGCGTGTTGTATGGAAATGAGGCTTGACCTCACGTTTTTTGACACTGCGCATGCGCCGGGCGACTACATTTCCCAGTGCGCATTGCGGCTAAGTACGCCGTACGGGCCTATTGATTTCGACGTGGACGTAAACGACGTAACTCCCCATTCACGAACGACTTACGCAAACGACGCAAAAATTTCGAACCTCGCGGCGTGAACGGCGGCCATACTTTAACATTGTTATTCCACCTCATAGGTGGAATAACTTTAGGCCGCCTAAGGCCTTACGGAAACTACGTAATTCGACGGCGTAGGCCTGGTGTACGCTCGTGAATCGGCGTATCCCCTCATTTACATAATCTACGCCGGCCGCAATGGAAGCGCCATCTAGCTGCCATCAGAAACATTGCAAGCTAAGATAGAACGGCGCAAGCCGGCCTATCTTAGCTTTGTTTAAGCATATCTCTGTTTGAGCATACGCTTAAACAAACGCCGGCGTAGATTCAGAGTTAGGTCGGCTTATCTACTGATAAGCCGGCCTAACTCTTTGTGAATCTACCTAAAAGTCTTTACCAAGTAACTATAGACCTGTTAGTTTAACTTCCATAGTCGGGAAGATACTGGAGAGATTACTAAAAGACCACATAGACGAGTTCTTGCTGGGAAAAAAACATTTTAAGCAACAGAAAGCATGGATTCATGAAAGACAGAAGTTGTCAGACAAACCTGATTTCCTTTTATGAAGAGGTAAGTAAAACCTTGGACAGAGGGGTGGCGGTGGACGTGGTATACTTGGATTTTGCATAAGTGTTCGATACAGTTCCGCAAACATGGCTCATGTGTAAGGTAAAGTCTACAGGATTGGATATATCAGTTTGTAAATGGATAGAAAACTGCCTAAAAGACAGAATTCAGAGAGTAGTGGTTAATGATTCCTACTCTGAATGGTCTAAGGTTATCAGTGGTGTACCCCAAGGTTCAGTGTTGGGACCCTTACTTTTTAAAATCTTTATAAATGATATTGGTTCTGAGATCAAAAGTAACATTTCTGTCTTTGCAGATGACACTAAGCTATGCAGTGGAATACCGTCTTTACAGGATGTCTCCAACTTACAAGCCGACCTCAATGCACGTCTAATTGGGCAACTATGTGGCTGATGAGGTTTAATGTTGATAAATGTAAAGTTATGCACTTGGGGACTAAGAGTATGCATGCATCATACATACTAGGGGGAGTACAACTGGAGGGATCCGTAGTGGAGAAGGATCTGGGGGTTTTGGTAGATCATAAGCTCAATAATGGCATACAATGCCAAGCTGCGGTTTCCAAAGCGAGCAAAGTCCTTTCTTGTATGAAGAGAGGTATGGACTCCAGAGAGAGAGATATGTAATTTTGCCCCTGTTCAAATAATTTGCAAGACCTCATTTGGAATATGCAGTTGAGTTTTGGGCACCAGTTCTCAAAAAGGATATTGGGGAACTGGAGAAAGTGGAGAGATTGGCAACCAAACCGATAAGAGGCATGGAGGAACTCAGCTATGAGGAAAGATTAGAGGAACTGAATTTATTCACTCTTGAAAAGAGGAGAATAAGGGGATATGATCAGCATGTTCAAATATATAAGGGGTCCATATAGTGAACTTGGTGTTGAGTTATTCACTTTACGGTCAACACAGAGAACAAGGGGACACTCTTTAAGTCTAGAGGAAAAGAGATTTAATCTCCAAATACGGAAAGGTTTCTTCACAGTAAGAGCTGTGAAAATGTGGAATAAACTCCCTCCAGAGGTGGTTCTGGCTAGCTCAGTTGATTGCTTTTAGAAAGGCCTGGATACTTTCCTAAATGTACATAATATACCTGGATACTGTCATTTATAGGTAAAGTTGATCCAGGTAAAATCCGATTGCTTCTCGGGGGATCAGGAAGGATTTTTTTTTCCTGCTGTAGCAAATTGGATCATGCTCTGCTGTTTTTTTTTTTTTTTTGCCTTCCTCTGGATCAACTGTGGGTATAGAATTGGGAATACAGGATTTTTATTTAATTTTTTTACAGTTGAACTGGATGGACTTGTGTCTTTTTTCAACCTGACTAACTATATAACCTTGTGGGGAGATGGGTGCCTGTGGTGTCAACATTTGAATGCACATACCTAAAATTATTTCTGGAAAAAAGGTAAACAATAATGTTAAAATGTCATATGCTCTAGAAAAAATACAACACACTATTGCATCGGTAATGGTACAGAAGGAAACATATGTGAGGTGGAACAGATATTGAGTTGGTAAAAAACATATAAGCATGTATTAAAAAATGATTATAAAACTGTATCAGTGTGTGTATACATAAACACACACATAGGGCCAGATTCAGATAGGTTAGCGGATCTTTAGATCTGATTTACATTCCGCCGCCGCAAGTTTTTGAGGCGAGTGCTTAATTCACAAAGCACTTACCTCAAAACTTGCGGCGGCGTATCGTAAATCCCCCGGCGAAATTCAAATTCCGCGGCTAGGGGGAGTGTACTATTCAAATCAGGCACGTCCCCGCACCGATCGAACAGCGCATGCGCCGTCCGGAAATTTTCCCAGCGTGCATTGCTCCAAATGACGTCGCAAGGACGTCATTGGTTTCGACGTTTAGACTAATTACGTCCATCCGTATTCGCAAACGACTTACGCAAATGACATAAAAAATTCAAATTCCGTCGCGGGAATGAGGACCATACTTAACAATGGCTGCGCCTCATAGACCCAGGGGTAACTATACGCCGGAAGAAGCCGAACGCAAACGACGTAAAAAAAAAGCGCCGGGCGGTCGTTCGTTTCAGAATCGGCGTAAATGCTCATTAGCATATTCGACGCGTAAAAGACACGGAAGCGCCACCTAGCGGCCGGCCTGAAATTGCAGCCTAAGATCAGACGGTGTAAGTCACTTACACCTGTCGGATCTTAGGCATATCTATGCGTAACTGATTCTATGAATCAGTCGCATAGATACGACCGACGGAACTCAGAGATACGACGGCGTATCAGGAGATACACCGTTGTATCTCTTTGTGAATCTGGCCCAGAATATGTGTATATAAAGAAAATATATAAAAAAGATCACTCATTATGATAGACCTCTAATGAATAATCGCAAACAGTTGCATAATAAACATTTATATTGCACATTGCACTAGGATTATGAATATACTTTACAAAATAGTGTTTATCTCTATTTTCTCATTTAACCCTCTGGGTGCCAGGAAATTGAGGGTAAAAAAAAACAAGTCTCTCTGCAAAACAAATTCTGAAATCGCTCAGCTAGAGAGTCACAGGGAGGAAGAGTTTCAATCACCCAAACTCGCAACCCTTTTGGGGACTGGCTGTAGTGAGAGAGGAAATGTCTGGTGACACTGTGGTCCTCAGACCCCTTTTCAATCAACCTCCTGTGGTCCCCAAAATGGAATGTCACTGTGCGAATAGTGTGGCCCACATAGAGGAGGCCAGGACATAGAGGAGGCAGGACAAGCAGTACACCACCAACTCAGTAGAACAACTTTAAAATTGTTTGAGGGAATAGGTCTTTCCTGAGTGGTCTGAAAAGCTTTTTTGGCAATGCTGAATGAAAGGGCACATTTTGCATCTGATATTTTTGCATTAATGCATGCCAACCAGATTGCAAAAAGTGTAGAAGGATGCCCCAGTGGCGCCTCATAAATTTTTTCATCTCTCTATGCGAATAATGATATTGAACTTAACCTCAACAGAAGGAGGAGGAGATAGATTACAATTATTATTGTTATTAGTGGGAGCTCTGCATTCCAGGAATACCCTGTTGACCAGATCAGGATCATATCCCTTGTCAAGCAATTTATCGGTCAAGATCTTCCCTTGCATGATCTAGTCACAATCCAAGGAAACATTATTTCTTAGCCTGGAAAACTGGCCCTTTGGAATATTTTTGCTTCCACTTTGGATGGCGACAACTCGCAAAGTGGAGATACGAATTATCAGCGAAGGGTTTGAAATGTGTCTGAGACACAATGAAGTCCTCCGTGTGGGACAGCTCAGGATCTAAAAATACTTAGATCATGGGATCGAGTACATGTGTAAATTAAATGCCCATATTGTTATTGTTACAATACCCAAAAAAATGCAGCAATGGATGACGGAGGTCCATCCCATATGGCAATCACGTCATCGATATAGCTGACGAAAAAGATGATTCGGGTAGCGAAGGGTTTCTCCAGATGCATGACTCCTCCCACCAACCCATGGTAAGGTTGGCATAACAAGGTAGAAAGGAAGCACCCATGGCGGTGCCATGCACCTGGAGATAATAACCCCCCGATGTTTGAAATAGTTGTGCTCCAGACAAAATTGTATACTCTCTATGATGAGCTGGGCCTATCGATGAATATTGGGTTCCATGGCAAGCAAGTGACCTAACACTTTGAGGCCAACCTTGTGTGGAATTGATGTGTATAAAGAGGTGACCTCTAAAGAAAGCCAGGTGTAAGATTCTTCCCATGTGTAGCGTGAAAGAGTGTCCATGAGGTGAGAAGAATTGCGAACATATGATGGTAGGGACTGAACTATGGGATAAAAGAAGGCATTTACATACTGGGACAAGCCAGTCATGAGACTGTCCGATCGGTCTTGGATCACACCTCCTCTCTTATGAGCCTGTTTGATAATGAGATTGTCATTCTGACCTAAGAGATCTAGGGCTTGTTTTTTTTTGGTCAAATTTTGTTGTTTATGATGATTGGACAATTGGCACAAATCTGCAATGGTGACATGATAAAATGCATCTATGAACGAGCTCTTGGCATGTGTTGGATAAAAGATGGAGGGTGGTTTGAAATCCATGTGTGTAATAGGGGCAAATGACATGGGTGGGCACGAGGGAAATTTCTCCCACAGTTGCTCAGACTGCAATTCTTCCAAGACCTCCAAGGCCCTGACGTCCTCTTCACTCAAAGGATCATCACTGGGCCCAGAGGAGGAAGAAGGCGGGATGCTGTTATAGTAAGACTCTTTCATATGGAAAAATCTTTTTAAAGTAAGCTTCTGGATAAAGCTATTGAAATCTCTGGACAAAACAAAGGGGTTAGGGGGATTGCTTGGGGCAAAATTCAGGCCTTTCTTCAAATTGGAACTCTTCTCAATTCGACAATGTATGTGAGGAAAGATTAAATATTTTTATTGTCTCTGTGGTGCCTTTAAGTGGTGTCTTTTGTTTGTGTTTCCCACCTTGTCTGCCTCTTCTCATTCTTTTCTTTTTGCTGTCTTTTTCACTGGACCGAAAGGTGGGGTGTGTGCTAAAAAATTCCCTGATGTAAAGAATGTACTGTTGTTTAAAGACAAATGGTTCTCTAGTGGGCAATTAATGGTAGGTATCAACACATTATCAGTGAGTGATGTGTTGGAGAAATTAAGGGCTACTGCGGGGTCCTGGATGTTGTCCGAGGCTGATTCAGAACTTTTAATAGTAATATGGAGAATATTGAGGAATGTGTCCAAAGGAATCATCCCAAGAGCATTTGGATATGTAGTCAGACCTCCGTGTGGGTCAGCATCATGATTAGGGAGTGATGACATTCCCCTCTCTTACTCAATAGAAAGAGTGAAATTGCTGGAATCACTAGAGAGAGCAATAGAAGATGGGTAATGATGGGGGTGCAATTGTTTGAGTGGATGTGCTTCTTTGCCTTTTGTCTTTTTTGGGGCATCTACATTGGGCATATGCCCATTCGATGGTACAGTATCTAACAAAAGTGTTTACCCCCTTCACATTTTTGTAAAAAAATGTATATCTTCTTATGTCACAACACTGAAGAACTTATGCCCCGTACCAGGCCCGGACTGGGATAAAAAATAGGCCCGGGCATTTTGGATTGAGCAGCCCCTGACGGAATCCCGGAAGAGGTGTGTGTGTGTGTGGTGGAGGGTAGGCGAGGGGGGACCAGGAAAGAGCATAGGGGGGTGGAGAGCACAGGGAATAACCTTGAGAACATGGGGTGGGGTGAGAGCACAAGTGAGGCAGGGAACACAGGGAGGAAGAGGAGAGCACAGGGGGGCAGCGAGAGCATGGGGGAGGTGGAGAGCACAGGGAGGTGGCGGAGAGCACGGGGGGGGGAAGGTGGAGATTACAGGGGGCGGGGAGAGCATGGGGGGATGTGGAGAGCACGGGGGATGTAGAGAGTGGGGAGCACAGGGGGGGGGGATGTGGAGAGAACAGGGGGATGTGGAGAGCACAGGGGGGATGTGGAGTGTGGAGAGCACAGGGGGGATGTGGAGTGTGGAGAGCACAGGGGGGAGATGTGGAGCAAAGGGGGGAGATGTGGAGAGCTCAGGGGGGAGATGTGGAGAGCTCAGGGGGGAGATGTGGAGAGCTCAGGGGGGATGTGGAGAGAACAGGGGGGGGTGTGGAGAGAACAGGGGAGGTGTGGAGAGCACAGGGGGGGATGTGGAGAGCACAGGGGGTGATGTGGAGAGCACAGGGGGGATGTGGAGTGTGGAGAGCACAGGGGGATGTGGAGAGCACAGGGGGATGTGGAGTGTGTAGAGCAGCCAGGGGGGATGTGGAGAGCACAGGGGGGGATGTGGAGAGCACAGGGGGATATGGAGTGTGGCGAACACAGGGGGGATGTGGAGAGAACAGGGGGGATGTGGAGTGTGGAGAGCACAGGGGGGATGTGAAGTGTGTAGAGCACAGGGGGGATGTGGAGTGTGTAGAGCAGCCAGGGGGGATGTGGAGAGCACAGGGGGGATGTGGAGAGCACAGGGGGGATGTGGAGAGAACAGGGGGGATGGGGGGATGTGGAGAGCACAGGGGGGATGTGGAGAGAACAGGGGGGATGTGGAGAGAACAGGGGGGATGGGGGATGTGGAGAGAACAGGGGGGATGGGGGATGTGGAGAGCTCAGGGGGGATGTGGAGAGCTCAGGGGGGATGTGGAGAGCACAGGGGGGGATGTGGAGAGCACAGGGGGGGATGTGGAGAGCACAGGGGGGGATGTGGAGAGCTCAGGGGGGGATGTGGAGAGCACAGGGGGGATGTGGAGTGTGGCGAGCACAGGGGAGATGTGGAGAGAACAGGGGGGATGTGGAGAGAACAGGGGGGATGTGGAGAGAACAGGGGGGATGTGGAGTGTGTAGAGCAGCCAGGGGGGATGTGGAGAGCACAGGGGGGGATGTGGAGTGTGGCGAGCACAGGGGGGATATGGAGAGAACAGGGGGGATGTGGAGTGGGGAGAGCACAGGGGGATGTGGAGTGTGTAGAGCAGCCAGGGGGGATGTGGAGAGCACAGGGGGGGATGTGGAGAGCACAGGGGGGATGTGGAGTGTGGCGAGCACAGGGGGGATATGGAAAGAACAGGGGGGATGTGGAGTGGGGAGAGCACAGGGGGATGTGGAGTGTGTAGAGCAGCCAGGGGGGATGTGGAGAGCACAGGGGGAATGTGGAGAGCACAGGGGGGATGTGGAGTGTGGCGAGCACAGGGGGGATATGGAGAGAACAGGGGGGATGTGGAGAGAACAGGGGGGATGTGGAGAGAACAGGGGGGATGTGGAGAGAACAGGGGGGGTGGGGGATGTGGAGAGCTCAGGGGGGATGTGGAGAGCACAGGGGTGGATGTGGAGAGAACAGGGGGGATGTGGAGAGCACAGGGGGGATGTGGAGAGCACAGGGGGGATGTGGAGAGCACAGGGTGGATGTGGAGAGCACAGGGGGGATGTGGAGTGTGGAGAGCACAGGGGGGATGTGGAGTGTGGAGAGCACAGGGGGGATGTGGAGTGTGGAGAACACATGGGAGGGGGGAGAGCTTGGGGGGGATGTGGAAAGCACAGGAGGGAGGAGGAGAGCACAGGGGGGGATGTGGAGAACACATGGGAGGGGGGAGAGCTTGGGGGGGATGTGGAAAGCACAGGGGGGAGGAGGAGAGCACAGGGGGGGATGTGGAGAGCACATGGGGGATGTGGAGTGTGGAGAGCACAGGGGGGATGTGGAGAGCACGGAGGGGGTGGACAGCAAAGAGGGGGGTGTGGACAGCACAGGGGGGGTGTGGACAACACAGGGGGGGTGTGGACAACACAGGGGGGGGGGGGGGTGGACAGCACAGGTAGGGGGTGTGGACAGCACAGGTAGGGGGGTGTGGACAGCGCAGGTAGGGGGGTGTGGACAGCGCAGGTAGGGGGGTGTGGGCAGCGCAGGTAGGGGGGTGTGGGCAGCGCAGGTAGGGGGGTGTGGACAGCGCAGGTAGGGGGGTGTGGACAGCGCAGGTAGGGGGGTGTGGACAGCACAGGGGGATGTGGACAGCACAGGTAGGGGGGTGTGGACAGCGCAGGTAGGGGGGTGTGGACAGCGCAGGTAGGGGGGTGTGGACAGCGCAGGTAGGGGGGTGTGGACAGCGCAGGTAGGGGGTGTGGGCAGCGCAGGTAAGGGGGTGTGGGCAGCGCAGGTAGGGGGGTGTGGGCAGCGCAGGTAGGGGGGTGTGGGCAGCGCAGGTAGGGGGGTGTGGGCAGCGCAGGTAGGGGGGTGTGGGCAGCGCAGGTAGGGGGGTGTGGGCAGCGCAGGTAGGGGGGTGTGGGCAGCGCAGGTAGGGGGGTGTGGGCAGCGCAGGTAGGGGGGTGTGGACAGCGCAGGTAGGGGGGTGTGGGCAGCGCAGGTAGGGGGGTGTGGGCAGCGCAGGTAGGGGGGTGTGAGCAGCGCAGGTAGGGGGGTGTGGGCAGCGCAGGTAGGGGGGTGTGGGCAGCGCAGGTAGGGGGGTGTGGACAGCGCAGGTAGGGGGGTGTGGGCAGCGCAGGTAGGGGGGTGTGGGCAGCGCAGGTAGGGGGGTGTGGGCAGCGCAGGTAGGGGGGTGTGAGCAGCGCAGGTAGGGGGGTGTGAGCAGCGCAGGTAGGGGGGTGTGGGCAGCGCAGGTAGGGGGGTGTGGGCAGCGCAGGTAGGGGGGTGTGGGCAGCGCAGGTAGGGGGGTGTGGGCAGCGCAGGTAGGGGGGTGTGAGCAGCGCAGGTAGGGGGGTGTGGGCAGCGCAGGTAGGGGGGTGTGGGCAGCGCAGGTAGGGGGGTGTGGACAGCGCAGGTAGGGGGGTGTGGGCAGCGCAGGTAGGGGGTGTGAGCAGCGCAGGTAGGGGGTGTGGACAGCACAGGGGGGACCTTTCCGAGACCTGCAGGAGGAAGATGAAGAGAATGATTGTTCTATATGCAGCAGCCCCCACTGCTCCTTTTATCCAGGTTACAGGAGGGGGGGGGCTGCTGTACTCACGGTTTCTGTCATCAAGGCGGGCATTATCCTCCGGGCATCGTGGGACCTTTCTCGGCAGGAGACAGCAGCTCTAGCTCCTCCCCATTCTTAGTCACACCCCCGGCACCGACGGCTGACCAATACAGGCGGCCGAATCGTAGCTGTGTCATCTAGCTCCTCCTTCTTTGGTTCCGTCCTCCCAGCGCCGATGGCTGAGTTTAGCTGATAGCCGTGCGGCCGCGGAGAGGCTAGCTGAGTGGCGCGGGCTTAAAGAGCAGCCCAGCTCTCTTGGACCCTGCGAGGACTTGCGGCCTGGTGGCCCTAGCGGCCGCGGCCCACCGGGAATTTGCCCGGTTTGCCCTATGGCCAATCCGGGCCTGCCCCGTACACACGGTCGTTTTATGTGATGAAAAAAAATGACGTTTTTAAAAACGTCAATTTAATTGACCGTGTGTGGGGGAAAACGTTGTTTTATGTCTTCTAAAAAACGACCAAAAAAAATTGAAGCATGCTTCAATTTTATGTGTCGTTTTTCAAAACGTCAACTTTTACTTCACAGAAATTGACCGTGTGTAGCAAAAACGTCGTTTAAAACAACGTTTTTTTCATCCGCGCATGCCCAGAAGCTACTTATGAAGCAAGCTTCAATGGAAAAACGTGGTGGAACGTAACCTCGCTTTGCTAGAACATTGTGAGAAAAACGATGGTGTGTAGGCAACTTCGTCTTTGAAAATTGAAGTTTCAAAAACGTCGTTTTTTACTTCACAGAAAATGTCGTTGTTTTTCATCACATAAAGTGATGGTGTGTATGCGGCATTACACTTTACTACAATGTAATGTAGTGAGTGTACAGCTTGTATAACAGTGTAAATTTGCTGTCCCCTCAAATCACAGCCATTAATGTCTAAACCGCTGGCAACAAAAGTGAGTACACCCCTAAGTGAAAATGTCCAAATTGGGCCCAATTGGCCATTTTCCCTCCCTGTGTCATGTGACTTGTTAGTGTTATAAGGTTTCAGGTGTGAATGGGGAGAAGGGGTGTTACATTTGGTGTTATCACTCTCACTCTCTCATACTGGTCACTGGAAGTTTAACATGGCACCTCATGGCAAAGAACTCTCTGAGGATCTGAAAAAAATAATAGTTGCTCTACATAAAGATGGCCTAGGCTATAAGAAGATTGCCAAGACCCTGAAACTGAGCTGCAGCACAGTGGCCAAGACCATACAGCAGTTTAACAGGACAGGTTCCACTCAGAACAGGCCTCTCCATGGTCAACCAAAGAAGTTGAGTGCACATGCTCAGCGTCATATCCAGAGGTTGTCTTCAGAAAATAGACGTATGAGTGCTGCCAGCATTGCTGCAGAGGTTGAAGGGGTGGGGGGCCAGCCTGTCAGAAGGAAGCCTCTTGTAAAGATGATGCACAAGAAAGCCTGCAAACAGTTTGCTGAAGACAAGCAGACTAAGGACATGGATTACTGGAACCATGTCCTGTGGTCTGATAAGACCAAGATAAACTTATTTGGTTGAGATGGTGTCAAGCGTGTGTGGTGGCAACCAGGTGAGGAGTACAAAGACAAGTGTGTCTTGCCTACATTCAAGCATGTTGGTGGGAGTGTCATGATGTGGGGCTGCATGAGTGCTGCTGGCACTGGGGAACTACAATTCATTAAGGGAACTATGAATGCCAACATGTACTGTGACATACTGAAGCAGAGCATGATCCCCCTCCCTTCGGAGACTGAGTGGCAGGACAGAATTCCAACATGATAAGGACCCCAAACACACCTTGGTGACCACTGCCTTGCCAAAGAAGCTGAGGGTAAAGGTGATGGACTGGCCAAGCATGTCTCAGACATAAACGCTATTGAGCATCTGCTGGGCACCCTCAAATGGAAGGTGGAGGAGCGCAAGGTCTCTAACATCCACCCGCTCCGTGATGTCATCATGGAGGAGTGGAAAAGGACTCCAGTGGCAACCTGGTTCTGGTGAACTCCATGCCCAAGAGGGTTAAGGCAGTGATGCAAATTAATGGTTTGCAAGGAAATAGGGCTATCTGTGAATAAGTTGTTAAATCTGGTACTTCTCACAGGCAGAAATTCATTGATCCGAACTATCATTAATGACAGGTGCAACTGAAAATCGCAAAGGAAGACAATTTGCAAACAATTCAGCGCTCACAGACATCAGATGGTATGTACTAGTGGAGAGCTAAATACCATACCATCTGATGTCAGTGAGTCTAACTCACTCGCTTTTTAGTTGGTGAATTGTTTGCAAATTGTCTTCCTTTGGGATTACACCTGTGCAATACGTAGATGCTATGCACGGCATATACCATTGAATGGGCATATGCCCAATGTAGATGCCCCAAAAAAGACAAAAGGCAATAAAGCACATCCACTCAAACAATTGCACCCCCATCATCACCTATCTTCTAGGCCCAATATTGCTGCCTCTAGTGATGCCAGTAAAATTCACGCCTTCTATTGAGCAAGAGAGGGTAGTGTCATCACCCCCAATCATAAAGCTGACCCACACACTGATCCCACATGAAGGTCTGACTATTAGGTGGATTCAGAAAGACTTAGGCTGGCGTATCAGTAGTTACGCCAGCCTAAGTCTGAATCTGCGCCGACGCAAATTTAAGCGTATTCTGGTAACCAGATACGCTTAAATTAGGCTCAGATACGAGCGGCGTAAGTGTCTTACACCGTCGTATCCTAAAGTGTACGTTTTAGGCTGACCGCTAGGTGGCGATTCCATTGCGGTCGGCCTAGAATATGTAAATGAGTAGATACGCCGATTCACGAACGTACGCTTGCCCGACGCAGTAAAGATACGCTGTTTACGTAACGCACTTTCAGGCCTAAAGTTATTCCATCAAATAGCTGGAATAGTAATGTTAAGTATGGCAGTCGTTCCCGCGTCGAAATTTGAAAATTTTACATTGTTTGCGTAAGTCGTCCGTAAATAGGGCTGGACGTAATTTACGTCTACGTTGAAACCAATACTACCGTGCGGCGTACTTTGCCGCAATGCACACTGGGGTATGTACACGGACGGCGCATGCGCCGTTCGTAAAATACGTCAATCACGTCAGGTCACCCCCCATTAAAATAAAACATTATGCAATAAAAAATTATTTTAGGCATGAAGATTACACAAAACTTACACATTTTATATATTTTCCGAAAGCAGACAAACTAGAGAATAAAATAGTGGTAGCAATATTTTATGTAACACGATATTACTGCAAGGATTCAATTCAGTCTCTGTAAATGTATGCTGCAGGTCTCTCTCTCCCATTCTCTGGCTTACTCCAGAGATTCCGCAGACTACAACATCTCTAACAGCCCAAAAATAGAATGGGGAACAGGGTCTGCAGACATGCACAGCTTTTTGAACGGGGTCAGGGACTAAGGGGACCGGATGGTGTGAGGCAAACTTTGGACAAAGTGATGCAATTGTCTGTAGCGCCACTCATCCATCAGGAATCGGCTGAATTATGAACAGAGCCAGTCCAACGAGACTAGGCCTTGCTTATGTATAAACCTTCCACTATAATAAATCTATAATAAAACACGCCCCCTCAGCCAAATTTGAATTTGCCGCGCTTACGCCCGCCCGATTTACGCTACGCCGCCGCAACTTAGCAGGCAAGTACTTTGTGAATCATGTACTTGCCTCGCTAACTTACGGTGGCGTATTGTAAACACGATACACTACGCCGCCGCAAAGTTAGGGTGGTCTATGTGAATCTAGCTATATATGTCCAAGTACTCTTGGGATGATTCCTTTGGACACATCCCTCGATATTCTCCATCTTTCTCCTAAAAGTTCTGAACCAGCCTCAGGCCCCATACACACGAGAGGATTTATCCGCAGATACGGTCCAGCGGACCGTATCCGCGGATAAATCCTCTCGAGGATTTCAGAAGATTTCTATGCGATGGCGTGTACACACCATCGCATTAAAATCCGCGCTGAAATCCTCTGCCGATGACGTGTCGCGCCGTCGCCGCTATTATGACGCGGCGACGGGCGCGACGCTGTCATATAAGGAATTCCACGCATGCGTCAAATCATTACGACGCGTGCGGGGAATCCCTTTGGACGGATGGATCCGGTAAGTCTGTACAGACGAGCGGATCCATCCGTTGGAATGGATTCCAGCAGATGGATTTGTTGAGCATGTCAGCAAATATCCATCTGCTGGAAATCCATCCCAAGGGAGATTTATCCGCGGAAAAATATCCGACGGAGTGTACACACCATAGAATCTATCCGCAGAAACCCATTTGATGGGATTTATCTGCGGATAGATTCTATGGTGTGTATGGGGCCTCAGACAACATCCAGGACCCTGCAGTATCCCTAAATATCTTCAACACATTACTTACTGATAGTGTGTTGCTACCTACCATTAATTGCCAACTAGAGAACCCTTCCTCTTCTAACAACAGTACGTTCTTTACATCAGGGAATTTTTTTAGTACACACCCTACCTCTATGGCACCACAGAGACAATAAAAATATTTATTCTTTCTTCGCACACATTGTTGATTAAGGAGACTTACATCGTAAAGAAAGGCCTGAGTTTTGCCCCAAGCAATCTCCCTAACCCTTTTGTTGTGTTCAGAGATTTCAATAGCTTTATCCAGAGCTTACTTTGAAAAATATTTTTCCATATGAAAGAGTCTTCCCATAACAGCATCCCGCCCCTTCCTCCTCTGGGCCCAGTGATCATCTTTTGAGTGAAGAGGACATCAGGACCTGGGAGATCTTGGAAGCATTACAGTCTGAGCAGCTATGTGAGGAATTTCCCTCATGCACACCCATATCATTTGCCCCTATTACACATACGGATTTCAAAGCACGCTCCACCTTTTGTCCAACACATGCCAAGGGCTCATTCATAGACATATTTTATAATGTCACCTTTGCAGATTTGTGCCAATTGTGTGCGTCTGCACAGTCCAATCATCATAATCATCAAAAAAACAAGTCCTAGATCTTAGGTCAGAATGACAATCTCATTATCAAACAGGCCCATAAGAGAGGAGATGTGGTGATGTGGTGATCCAAGACAGACTAGACTATCTTAGGGAAGCAGAAAGACTATTGTCCGACAAGGGAACATACAAAAAAAAACATATTTAGGATCCATTGGAATCCTATAAGCTGGAACTAAAAACTTTAGTAGATCACGCTTTTAACCCTTTTCGCTGCTATAGCCGTTTTTGAGTTTTTTTGCACACATTTAAAAAATTATTTTAGGCATGAAGATTACACAAAACTTACACATTTTATATATTTTCCGAAAGCAGACAAACTAGAGAATAAAATAGTGGTAGCAATATTTTATGTAACACGATATTACTGCAAGGATTCAATTCAGTCTCTGTAAATGTATGCTGCAGGTCTCTCTCTCCCATTCTCTGGCTTACTCCAGAGATTCCGCAGACTACAACATCTCTAACAGCCCAAAAATAGAATGGGGAACAGGGTCTGCAGACATGCACAGCTTTTTGAACGGGGTCAGGGACTAAGGGGACCGGATGGTGTGAGGCAAACTTTGGACAAAGTGATGCAATTGTCTGTAGCGCCACTCATCCATCAGGAATCGGCTGAATTATGAACAGAGCCAGTCCAACGAGACTAGGCCTTGCTTATGTATAAACCTTCCACACCGTGCTCTCCATTCCTTGCCCACATGCGGAAGTAGGAGAGGTGTTCCCCCGGAATGAACCAGGGGTGCAAGTGGGGACACAGGCAGTGACAGCAGTCCATGTGCATTTAATGTGTCCCACAACCTCAACACGTGGACAGAGACAGGGGACACAAAGTCTGAAAGGCTTCAGCAATCCCGGGGAAGCCATGGAGCATTTGTTAGAGGACAAAAATCCAATGACTATCATATAATTATAGTAACAGAAAAAAGGAAGGAAAAGAAGAGAGGATAAGAGAAAAGTAAGAAAGTAGAGGAAGTAGAAAGTAGAAAAGAGGAAAGTGACCCCGTGCTCCAATACCCACCAGCCCGAGACAGCTATAATCGGGTAAAGATCTTGGATCCCCCGTCAGGTATTTCACCCAGGGGCTTATAATAGTTTTTTAATACATGCTGTGGTATGTGGGGTTGTTGGCTCTCGTGGTAGATGCGTTTTTTTCAGTGACTCAAGCCAGTCAGGAACTATATTTTAGGGCAGGGGTGGCAAACACAAGGCCCGTGGGCCGAATCCGGCCCGCAGGACCTTGTAATGTGGCCCGCACAGCAGCCACCTCATTTTGCCAGGTTTCAGCGAGCGAGGACAGGGCAGAGACCAGAGTGGCAGCCTGAGATGCAGCGTTGGAGGCGGGGGTGGAGGTGGAGACGGAGCTGCAATGAGTAAGGGGAATATGTAATCATTACATATTCCCCTTACTGACTCTGTGCCACTATGTCTCCGCCTCCAACGCTGCATCTCAGGCTGCCACTCTGGTCTCCGCCTCCGCCCTGTCCCCGCCTCCGCCTCCCTTTCTGCAGCCAAGGCGGCTTACAATGCCGCTCTGGTGCCCGCCTCCTCCTTCGCCCTATCTCCGCCTCCGCTCGTTCCGCAGGCATGACGGCTTACAATGCCGATCTGGTGCCCGCCTCCTTCTCTGCCTCCACCACCGCCCCGTCTCCACCTCCACCCCGCCTCCCCAGTCCTTCCAGCCAGCGATGCCGGCTTTTTTTTGCATGCCACTGAATGTTGTGGCAGAGATTGCTGGCAGTTTTGCACTGTGTGCTGCTATTTTACAGTTATAGTAAAAAAACAAAAAAATACTGATAACACAGGAGATCCGCCCACAGAGGGATGGTACCACTGTAGCCCAATAAAAAAAAGGTACTATAGCCCAATACAAAGGGAGGGAGCAGCCTACACAGGGAGGTACCAGAGCTGGTCCAGGTAGGAAGGTAGGATAGAGTACAGATGTGAGGAATTTTTAGGTGCAATCCTGACCCATGCACTGTGTACATAGCGCAATCCTGACCCCTGCACTGTGTACGTAGCGCAATCCTGACCCATGCACTGTGTACGTAGCGCAATCCTGACCCATGCACTGTGTACGTAGTGCAATCCTGACCCATGCACTGTGTACTTAGCGCAATCCTGACCCATGCACTGTATACGTAGCGTACCCGGCCCTTTGAGGGTAACCATACTGCTAATGCGGCCCCTGATGAATTTGAGTTTGCCACCCCTGTTTTAGGGTATGGTAGCCCATTTTTATTGAAAAGGCAAAATAAAAGTCCAAACAAAGGTTTCCCGCGCAGGGGTTCTTCCCCATCAAATACACAGAACAGAAAATGCTAGCCCACCTGGCTCTCTGTAGCAGTACTTCTGCACTTTATCCTGGTCACCCAGACCACCGGACTCCTCAAAGTAGACGGCTTCCCTTTAGCGTCCACAGCTCTGCCTCTTGCAGTCACAAACGTTCTGGCTGTCTCCTACAGTCTCTCTGACTCCTAAAGACCTCCTGTCTCTTTGTAGGGAGCCGTCTCCAACTGGGAGGGGTTGGAGATCCCGTCCCACCCAAGACACTGTGGAATCTCCAAACTACAGAGCCCCATGACGAAATACCAAAGCCTGGAGAAAGCTGCAAAAGCAGTCTTCTCCAGTCCACATCTACGCTCTGTAGTCTTGCACCTCGCAAATGTGCATACCCTGGGCCAGATTCAGAAAGAATCACCTATCTTTAGGCGGGCGTAGCGTATCTCAGATACACTACGTCGCCGTAACTTAGAGTGGCAGGTCCTGTATTCAGAAAGAACTTGTGCTCTAAGTTACGGCGGCGTAGTGTAAATGGGCCGGCGTAAGCCCGCCTAATTCCAACTAGGCTGGTAGTGGGCGTGTTGTATGTAAATAATTCGTGACCCCACGTAAATGACGCGCTTTACGAAAGGTGCATGCGCGCGCATGCTCAGTGTCACGTCAAATTTTCTCCGTAAATTACACCGCTCAATGCTTAGTCGACGTGAACGTAACCTATGCCCAGCCCCATTTACGGACGACTTACGCAAACAACGTAAAACGTGTAAAATTTGACGCTGTTCCGACGTCCATACTTAACATTGGCTGCGCCTCATATAGCAGGGGTAACTTTACGTCGGTCAGACGCCTTACGTAAACGACGTATATTGATACGCCGGGCGCAACTACATTTGTGAATCGGCGTATCTTACTCATTTGCATATTTTTTTATGGGAACGCCGAATGCGTCCAGCGTAACTATGCGCCCACGATACGCCGGCGTAGGCAAGTTACGTCGGACGGCTGGGGCCATGTTTTCAGGCGTATCTAGCTTTGTGAATCGGCGTAAAGATGCAACAACGCACATTTGAAATTACGGCGGCGTATCTGGAGATACGCCGCCGTATCTCCTTTCTGAATCTGGCCCCATGTCTCTCTCTCTCTCTGACTGACTGATCTTTTCATTAACAACGCCGCAACACACTACACGAGGCCGCCTTGCAGGCTGCTTTTTATAGTGTGGGGCGTGTGCTAAAGCCCTGAGCCATAATTGGCCAAAGCCACCCTGGCTTTGGCCAATTATGGCTCTCCGTTTTTTGCGCGCTGTGATTGGCCAAGCATGCGGGTCATAGTGCATGCTTGGCCAATCATCAGCGCGCAATGCCGCAGTGAATTATGGGCCGTGACGCGTCACTCGAATTTGGTGCGAACGACCCGTTTTGTTCGAATTTTGATGAACAATCGAACAGGCAATGTTCGAGTCGAACATGGGTTCGAGTCGAACGCGAAGCTCATCCCTACTGCCTATAATAGAGGGGCTGGTGTCCAGGTTCAACAACAAGCTGGACCAGTTTGAGACCAGGGATCCTCGGGCATTTATGATGGATGCCCTTTTCTCCCTGGGATCAGTTCTCTTTGAACTATGTATTCTCTCTGTTGCAGCTTTTGCTTCGCCTGTTGCGCAAGGTAAAGATGGAGGTCATTCCGGTAATTATTATTCCACTGGCTTGGTCACAAAGAACATAAAGTAAATGGATGTACCCAGGACTCTTTCAGATCAAGCAGTCTGTCTAAGGGCCCAATATTTTATCCTGTTTTACAGTTGTTGGCTTTGATTGCATTGAAGTTAAGGCCCAAGTCCTGTGGGACAGCAGTGTTCCTGACTACATTATTCCTACCCTTCTCAGGGCAGGGAAGTATAACTTTGCACATGGAAGGCTTATATCTCCTGGTGTGAGGCTCATAAATTACATTCTTGATGTTACGTTGTGAGGTAGATTCTGGCATTTCTTCAGTCCGGTATTAGCGCTGACTCTGGCCTTAAAACGGTGCTCCAGCTGAATTTTTTTTTTTTAAAGTCAGCAGCTGCACTGTAGCTGCTGACTTTCAACAAGCACACTTACCTGTCCAGGGTGTCCGCATAGTCGGCCCTCCGAGGCTGATCCGTCCATCGGATCGGGTGTCAGTGCCACCCTTCGTACTAAGGGAAACAGGCAGTGGAGCCTTGCTACCTCACTGTCCGTTTCCTACTGAGCATGCACAAGTCGCACGTCACTTTGTGAATGGCCGGCTGGCTTCTGGGACACACACATGTCCCAGAAGACAGCACACCCAATTCCCCAGAAGACAACGCAAGGAGAAGAATGAAGACTACCACGGAATAGTTGCTAGATTAGGACGATCTGCCTAGCAACAGCCATTTCTGGTAAGTATAAAAAAAAAACATTTTTTTTTAACATTTTTTTTAGGGTGGACCTTCACTTTAAGAACCATCACGGGTCAGATTTCGGCTTTGGCCATTATGTTGCATCTTATTCCTTGGTGAAAGCTTTTGTGCAAGGTGTCACATGGACTGTTTAGCCTGTGCAGCCCCCTTAATTCCCTGAGACGTTAATTTGGTGTTGTCTGTTTTGCAAAAAGCCTCCTTTGAACTCATCTGCGAAATTCCTTTTGTCACTTCTTATGTGCAAGCTTTACTTTTTTGAGGGTCTCAGAGCCAACTACACTCTCCTTCATCCAGGATAAGATTGTATTGAGGCCTCAATCCTCTTTTTTGCTTGAGATGGTTTCTTCTTTGTGCAAGTTAAAAAAAAGACCCGTTGTTCACATTCAACATGTCAAATCTCTACTGTGCGCTCTCCAGTGGCGTCGCTACGGGGGGGGGGGGGGGGTAAACATATCTCCTCTGCACAAAGGAAAAAACCTGGAACTGAATGTCACATAACCATAAAAAAGGGCATTTACTTTTATCATGCCAGGTTATAAAGGGGGTGGGGGAGTCTGAAGTTTAACTTAATGTGCTGCAGTAACAGTGGTATGTTGTATTCCTAAAAAATGCATACATTAATTTCATAACCTGTTGTGTAATGCTCAGGTTTGGCTGTTGCCTAGAGAGCTGCTGAGCACATTTATTTTTTTAACTGCTACGTAACATATGTGTGGTGACAAAAGGGTGGGCTTTAATGCCCACACACTGCACATAGGCACCACTTGCTGGCCAACATTTCTGTGCTGTGAACACAGAAACTGAGCTGCCAAAAACAGCTCTCGGTCCCCCCACAATGATTGGTAGCTGGCAGGACCAGCACTATGACAGACAATCACAGTAGTCACTTGATGAAGTGACTTGCTGAATTTCAATCTATGTGTGGCCACTGTAGTTGAACAAAAGTCAATCTACTTCTTTTCAACTGCCCCGATGGTATTTTCTCACTCGATCAACACTGCAGGCTAAAAACAGCAAAACTGATCTGTGTATTCTGATGGCAGGGACGTCTTGGTAAGTTGACACAGTGGGGAGGATTCCCCCATCCACCTTAAGTGTGTGGATGGGAGAATCTGGTCAATTTTCTCATTCAATTCACTGTTTAAATGAAAAAAAATGTTATCGATGGCGGCTCCCCTGTGCAAATCACTGTGAGTGAGTGCGTGAAAAACTTATATAGCGCAACACATGTGAACTAAATCGCTTTCGGGCGCCGCTTGGTATCCATTTCCTCCTACACGTTGCCTTCAGAATAGATGGGTTTTGAGTTTTCTTCTGAAGGCCTCGTGATTCACTTCCATTCGGATGCTGATTGGTTAAGCGTTCCACAGTCTAGGTCCTTTGACTGAAAATCTTCGTTCTCCTTTGGACTTGTATCTGGCCTTGGGTATCTGGAGTAGATTTTGGTTGGTAGAACGGAGGACGCGATTGGGGTTGTGACCTTTTAATTTGTCATGTATATATTGGGGCGCACTTCCTTGAACACACTTATGCGTCAGACAACGTGCCTTAAATGTTATTCTGTCTTTTACTGGCAGCCAATGAAGAGATCTAAGGGAGGGGAGATTGATTCCCAGGTTTTTTTTCCTGTTACAAGTCGTGCCGCCGTATTCTGGACGACTTGTAGACGATCAATTTGGTACTTTGGGAGTCCGAGGTAAAGGGCGTTTGCATAGTCGAGTCTGGAGTTGATTATCGTTCCTACCACGACTGGTATGTCTTCTTTTGGGATAAAAGGAATGAGTCTACGTAGAAGGCGCAGCAAATGGTGGGATCCGCTGACTACTGAGCTTATTTGTGCATCCATTGTCATTTCGGAGTCAAAAGTGACTCCGAGACTTTTGACTTTGGTGCTGGGGGTGATGGTTTGTCCCAAAATGGACGGGGTGTCCATGTTGTCACGGCAGGTCTCTTTCGGTTGGCGTGGAACAGAAGGAGTTCTGTTTTTGAGCCATTGAGTTTAAGGTAACTCTCCTTCATCCAATTTTCTATCAGAGTAAGGCATTTCTCTAGTCCGAGATAATGATCCTTTTTGTTGCTGATGCGAAAGTAGAGTTGGGTGTCATCCACGTAGGAATGGTAGAGTAAGTTCTGGTTACTGATGATTTCCAGGAGAGGGCGGAGATAGATATTGAATAGTACGGGCGACAAGGGGGACCCCCGAGGGACTCCGCATGACACCGTGCGTTTTTCAGAAGTGAAAGGACCAAGTTTCATTATTTGTGATCGGTTTTCCAGAAAGGAGGAGAACCAAAGTAGATCAGAATCTGCCACTCTAGCTACTTCCGCTAGGCGATTCAGTAGTAATTTATGGTCTACTGTATCAAAAGCTGCACTCAGGTCCAACAGTACAAGAAGACAAGATTCTCCTTCGTCAGCTGCTTCGAGAGCGTCATCCCATATTTTGAAGAGTGCTGTTTCCGTCCCGTGATCAGGGCGGAAACCCGATTGATGCGGATCCAGTAGTTTGTGGGTGTCTAAATGATGTTGTAGCTGTTCCACTACTGCTTTCTCCATTACCTTGGAAAATATGTTTAGGCCTGTTATAGGTCGACAATGGTTTGGGTCTTTGGGGTCGAGTGTGTTTTTTTTTAAAAATGGGTTTTATTATGCCTTGTTTCAGTTGGGTCGGCACTATGCCTTCCTTAAATGATTGGTTTATGAGGTGCGTGATAGCCGGTGCCACAATATCGGCACATTCTTTCAAAAGTTTAGTGGGGATGATATCATTAGGCGCTGTGCTGTCTTGCAGGGTACCAATGATATTTTTGGTGGTGTCGATGGAGATTGATTTTAGCGTGAATTTCATAGATTGCGGCATATTTGTATGAATATTGCCTTTTTGATTTAAAGGGGAGTCGGCGGAGGTTCTCTTTTGCAGAATTGTTTCACGGATTTTTTCAATTTTGTTAATGAAATTAATCAGATAATTCATTGCAAAACTCTTGTGAATCAAAGTTTGGAGCCTCTAGGCAGGCTGGGTTCATAGTCTGAGCGACTAGGTTAAAGAGCTTGCGGGGACGGTTACGGGCTTTTGCGAGTATATTGGAAAAGTAATCTTTTTTTGCTTTAAAGATTTTTTTTTATGATATTTCTTAGTAATTAGTTTATAGATTGTGTGGTTTTCCTCTGTTGATCTCCTTCTCCAAGCTACTTCCGCTCTTCAGCGTTCTTGTTTCAGCAACGTGAGCTCGTCGTTAAACCAACCGGAGTTGTTTTTCCAGATGAGCGTTCTGCGTTTTGGAGCTACTATGTCTGCTGTCTGTAGCTGTACGGCAGGCACTTTAAAGGGGTATGTGCCCACCACGTGACGTAGAAGCCACATGCCCACCAGCCACAATTTCCCCTTTGGCACCTGCGATTGCCCCTGACAGATACAGAACAGAGATCTGTCAATGTAAACATACAGATCTCCAGTCTGTCAGGGGAGTGGAGAGTGATTGTCTGTTTTCCGTCATTAGGAACAGTGATCAGTCTCCTCCTCTAGTCACTCCCATCCACCCACAGTGAGAAACACACATGAGGGAATACATTTAACACCTTGATCACCCCCTAGTGTTAACCCCTTCCCTGCCAGTGACATTTACACAGTAATCAGTGGCTATTTGTAGCTCTGATCGCTGTATAAATGTCAATGGTCCCAAAAATATGTCAAAAGTGTTCGATCTGTCCACCAAAATGTCACAGTCCTGCAAAAAAAAAAAAAAAAAAACGCAGTTTACCACCATTATTAGTAAAAAAAAAAAAAAGAGCCATAAATCTATCCCCTATTTTGTAGATGCTATAGCTTTTGCGCAAACTCAATATACGCTTATTGCAATTTTTTTTACCAAAAATATGTAGAATACATATCGGTCTAAACTGATAAAGACTTTTTTTGGGGGATATTTCTTGTAGCAAAAAGTTAAAAATATTGCGTTTTGTTTTTTTAAAATTGATGCTCTTTTTTTGTTTATAGCGCAAAAAATAAAAACCGCAAAAAGGTGATCAAATACTACCAAAGAAAGCTCTATTTGTGGGAAAAAATACGATTTTTGTACTCACGGTAAAATCCTTTTCTCTGAAGTTCATTGACGGACACAGCAGTTTAAATCTTGACCTTAGGGTCACCTTTAGGAGAGGGCAAGGCAGAACATGTTAACATGTAAAAACAGCTACATCTGTACAGTACCGCCCAGGGGGCAGTCCTACTGGCTATAACCCCCTCACTCTGCATCCGGCAGCTCAGTTCGTCAAAAAGTAGTACAAACATAAATAGGGAGGGGTGGGTGCTGTGTCCGTCAATGAACTTCAGAGAAAGGTATTTTACGGTGAGTACAAAAATCCTATTTTCTCTTTTGTTCAATAACGGACACAGCACTTTAAATCTTGACCTTAGGAATGTCCCCAAGCAGTGTCAAAAAAATGAGGGGTGGGATCAGCAAACAAACAACTGCACCCATAACAACCAGAGTTGCAACCTTAAACAGCCGCATGCAAAACCTTGCAGCCAAAGGAAGCATCCGCAGATGCACTCGCATCAACCTTGTAAAATTTTGCAAAAGTGTGAACGGATGACCAGGTCGCTGCCTTACACACCTGGGAAATGGACGCTTGATGTTGGAAAGCCCAGGAGGCACCAATTGCCCTGGTCGAATGTGCCGTGACAGGAAAGGGCGCGCGCCCCTTTCAAGGCATAAGCCTGGATTACGATCTGTCTAATCCACAGAGAAATGGCGGCCGACGAGACCGCCAGGCCCTTCTTCGGACCAGACACCAACACAAAGAGTGAGTCCGACCTCCGAAATGGAGCCGTAGCGGTCAGGTACACCCGCAGAGCCCGGACCACATCCAAGGAATGCAAAGCAACCTCCTTAGGATGTGACAGTCGAGGACACAAGGACGGAAGCACGATGTCCTCATTGAGATGAAATGCTGAAACAACCTTAGGAAGAAAAGAAGGCTGCTCCTTGTGGAGGATCAAGTAGGGAGACTTGCAAGACAAGGCCGCCAACTCAGAAACCCTCCTGGCGGAAGTAATAGCCACTAGAAAAGGCTACCTTCTGAGGGAGTGTCAATAAGGGGATCTCCCTAATGTTTGCAAACGGCGGTTCTGAAGAACCGAGAGCACCAGATTTAAATCCCACAAAGGCAGGGTGGCCAAACTGGAGTGGCCACATGTTGAACCCCTTGCACAAACGTACTCACCAAATAATGAGTTGCCAAGGGTCGCTGAAAAAAGACAGCCAACGCTGATATCTGCCCCTTAATGGTGCTTAAAGCGGGGGTTCACCCTATTAAAAAAAAAAAAAAAAATTTTTTTTATTCTAGCATAAAATTCGGCATCGTAGCGCGAGCTACAGTATGCCGGTCTTACATTTTTTATCCCCGTACTCACTGTTTAATCCTACCTAGACGATTCCGTCTGCCCATGGGGAATGGGCGTTCCAATCCAGACGGAAAGTGATTGACGGCCGGCTCTGGCGCGCCACGCTTCTCCGGAAATAGCCGAAATAGGCTTGGCTCTTCACGGCGCCTGCGCATAGCCTGTGCGCAGGCGCCGTGAAGAGCCGAGACCTACTCCGGCTGTCTTCGGGGAGCGTGACGTGCCAGAGTCGGCCGTCAATCACCCTCCCTCTTGCTAGGAACGCCCATTCCCCGCGGCAGACGGAATCGTCTATGTACGATATAACCGTGAGTACGGGGATAAAAAATGTAAGACCGGCATACTGTAGCTCGCGCTACGATGCCGAATTTTATGCTGAAATGTTGTTCAGCAGGGTGAACCACCGCTTTAAGGCAAGCTTTTGATCCACTCCCCGCTGCAAAATCCTGGAAACCGAATACGTACGTGGACGCCACCCCATATCCTCACATATAGAGATGTAGGCCTTCCATGTGCGATGATAAATCTTCAGAGTTTGACAGACCATAGTCCCTTAGTACCTAACTTTCAACAGCCATGCCATTAAAGCCAGCGACTGTAAAGTAGGATGAAGAATAGCGCCAAGGAACATTCGCCACCATTCATACTATGTCAGCGTACCAGGGACGCCAAGGCCAATCTGGGGCAATTAGAATCACCGGAATCCCCTTGGTCCCCACTCTGCAAAGCAGACGAGGGAGGAGTTTTATCGGCGGGGAAGGCATAAATCAGCCAATAATGCCCCCATGGAGCCACCAACGCGCCTTCCGCGTCCGCCCAGGGATCCTTGGACCTGGCCACAAACCTCGGCACCTTCCGATTGAGCCGGGAGGCCAGGAAATCCACATTTGGCGTGCCCCATCTCAGACAAAGGAGTCAAAAGACCTCCGGATGTAGCGACCATTCCCCTTGGTCCAGCATCTGGCGAATTAGATACGCACGGAATGTACACGGCCGATAGAACCGGCACTCACCGCTCTGCCCACCGCAGGATGTGAGCGACCTCCAATGCTGCAGCCGAGCTCTTTGTTCCTCCTTGATGGTTGACATACGCCACCACTGTGGCGTTGTCTGACTGGATCCTGACAGGGCGTCCCTGCAGCCTTAGTGACCATGTGGATAGGCACCGCCTGTTCGCCCAAAGTTCCAATACATTGATCGGCAGGCGGGATTCTTCCTGCGTCCAGCGACCCTGTGCCGACTATACGCCCCAAACTCCTCCCCAACCGGTCAGGCTGGCGTCCCGGATTGAAGGGCCGGAGACCTCAGCCACCAGACCAGGGATTTCATGACTAGGTGGGTCACCTGAATTTGACAATCCAAATACAACGGATATTTGTCCCATTTGGACAGGATCTCCTTTTGCAAGACTCGATTGTGGAATTGAGCATACGGAACCGCCTCGAAAGTGACCACCATGAGGCCCAGGACTCACATGCAAAAACACAGCAACGACCACTTGCGGGACATCAACAGCTTCACCGCAGCCTGAAGAGTCCGCAGCTTGTCCAAAGGGAGAAAGACCCTTGCCTCTGAGGAGTCCAAAATCAATTCCAGGTACTCCAGGCACCAAGTCGGTATCAACACTGACTTCTGGAGGTTGAGAACCCAACCGAACTCTTGAAGAGTCTGACTGGCTATCGCCACATCCTCCTCTAATCCTGAGGCAGAAGCTGCTCTCAGAAGGAGGTCGTCCAGGTAGCCCACAATAGCGATTCCTCGCTGTCTCAGCAAAGCCAGAATTGGGGCGAGCACCTTAGTAAAAACCCTTGGTGCCGACGCCAGGCCAAAAGGGAGAGCTACAAACTGATAGGGCTCCTCCCCGACCACAGAAACCTCTGATGCCTGACGCATATGGGGACATGCAAGTATGCATCCTTGATGTCCAGGGACGCCAGAAAGTCCCCTGGATGGAGAGCAGCGACCACAGAGCGAACTGATTCCATCCTGAATCTTTTCACCTTCACGAATCTATTGAGGGCCTTGAGGTCCAGAATCGGACGGACCCCTTCCTTTTTTGGGACTACAAACAAATTGGAGTAGAATCCCTGGAACCTTTCCTGCGACAGTACCGAAACTATCATCCCGTGCAGCAGCAGGTCCTGCATTGCCCCAACAAGGCTTTCTGGCAAGCCGGAAGAAGATGAGGGTTTGAGGAAAAAATCCTGTTTGGCGGACAAGAGAGAAACTCTATCTTGTATCGTGATGAAACCACTTTGCAGACCCACTGGGAGGTCCACTGAGCTGCAAACTCCCGAAGGCGACCCCTCCAACCAAGAATCGGGTGGGGACAAACCTTTGTGCTTTCGCAGATTTCCACAGAATAATGGCTGCGAACACCGGGAGAAGGCCGCCACGCGGCACCCCCCACACAGCACACCTCAGCGGGCACCTGCCAGACACCCAATGGGGTACATAGGAACATAGGGACCTGGCGAGCGGACCAACACACCCAGCGCAGCCCCCTGTCAGGGCTCAGAGCCCCCCCAAAAGACCCCCAGCCAGGTAGGGCCCAGTCACACAACGGCCCATGTAATGGGGAGGAGGGAAGGGATGGGGAGAGAGGAAAGAGAGAGTAGAGACCCCCTAGTTGACCTCCCAGGAAATGCCCAGCTGCTCCATCCTGCCAAAACAGGTGGAACCATACTTACCCGTTCTGTGGACACTGCTGGACGCATTCTGGACAGACCCATCACCCGAGCAGTAGGGGTGGCTGTCGGCCATGGTACACTGTGACACGGACAGCAGTAGCCCGGTCATATGTGTGCCCCGGAGCATATAGCTCATCGGCCACCCCTGAATCAGACAGGGTATATCGTGGCCGACCCAGCGCGTAGCTAGGGCCTGCTCATGCTCGATGGCCGAGCTGGGGAGACTACCAGGATCTATATTATCCAGCCTGTCACCCAGCCCGGCTGTTGATAGTAGATCACAGGAATCAAAAAATCTGAAAAAAAAAAAAATCTCCAGGACCAATGGTCCCCACTGGGAGCCAGGTCCTTCTCCTACACTATGCAGAATAAAACTGAGCTGCTGGATGCAGAGTGAGGGGGTTATAGCCAGTAGGACCGCCCCCTGGTACTGTACAGTTTTTGCTGTTTTAACATGTTCTGCCTAGTACTCTCCTGAAGGTGGCGATATAACCCTAAGGTCAAGATTTAAAGTGCTGTGTCCGTCAATGAGCGAAAGAGAAAAAGAGCATCAATCTTGTTTGGGTACAGCGCCGCATGACCGCACAGTTATCAGTTAAAGAGACGCAGTATCGTATCGCAAGAAAATAAAAAAAAGGTCAGGAAGTGGGTAAAGCCTTCTGGGCTCAAGTGGTTAAAGAGAAGTTCCACCCCCCCAGAATTTTTTAACATTACATTTTTTATTTAGTTATCAGAACATAAAATAACAAATAAAGACATTAAATAAAGTACAGGATTCACACCATTACAGTTACATAGTATAGCGAATGCATTTTTGATAAATACATTAAGTCAGTGTAATAATCGTGAAAAATCCTTCAAATACACATCTTGAAATTCAGTTTCTAGCTAGTAAACCTCCAAGAATAAACCTATTCACCTCTAGGGGATAAAACTGTGAACAGGTCTATTCTAACATGAATTAACACAAGAGAGAACAGGATGTTGTCAAGTAAATCAATGTATTCTAGCGAGTTAAACCAATCAGGAAATGAAATCAGCATAAATCTCTGCAAGGAATAATGCCGCGTACACACGATCAGGTAAAACTCTGTTACAGCGTGATGAATTTGCTTACTCCATTATGAATGGTAGTTTTACCTGAACGAGCGCTCCCGTCTCATAACTTGCTTCTGGGCATGCGCGGGTTTAAAACGTCGTTTTTGCCCACACACGATCATTTTTAACAACACGAAAAACGACATTTTAAAAAACAACGTGAAAAAATGCAGAATGTTCGAATTTTTTTTTTTTTTTTCGTTTTTCAGAAGCCGAAAAACGATGTGAAGCCCACACACGATCATTTTAAATGACGTTTTTAAAAACTTCGTTTTTTTTTCATGCTTCAGGTAAAACTACCAGCATGAAAAAAAAAAAACAAGTTTTTAAAAAAGTCATTTAAAATGATCGTGTGTGGGCTTCACATTGTTTTTCGGCTTCTGAAAAAAAAAAAAAAAAATTCGAACATGCTGCATTTTTTTCACGTTGTTTTTTAAAATGTCGTTTTTCGTGTTGTTAAAAATGATCGTGTGTGGGCAAAAACGACGTTTTAAACCCGCGCATGCCCAGAAGCAAGTTATGAGACGGGAGCGCTCGTTCAGGTAAAACTACCATTCATAATGGAGTAAGCAAATTCATCACGCTGCAACAGACAAAAAAGTGTGAATCGTCTTTTACTAACAAGTAATCAGCTAAAAGCAGCCCAAAGGCGATTAGAACTTGATTGTGTGTACGCGGCATAAGACTACCTAGTGGTAGTTAAGAATTAGCGTACAAGTCTTTTAGTACTGTAGATGCTTTAGGATGTATAATCCATACATGCCAGTGCTTCTTAAATTGAATTAAGTTATACAAGTGCCAACAGTAATTCGTAGTACGCCTGGGTGTTGACTCTAAGAATGACATCACACAGGTTAGGGGCCTCAATTGATTCCCACATTTTCGTTATGGTAAGTCTAGCCGCTATAAGAATATTCGCCACTAATATTCTGTACTGAAATGGTAAAGTGTCAAGGTTGATACCTAAAAGGGCCATAGCAGGTGATGGTTTGAACAAGTTGCCTGTGAGAGAGACAATTAAAGCGGGAGTTCACCCATTTATTTAGTTTTTGACCTTTTCCCCTTAGATTCCTGCTCGTTTTGTCTAGGGGAATCGGCTAGTTGTTTTAAAATATGAGCAGTACTTACCCGTTTTCGAGATGCATCTTCTCCGTCGCTTCCGGGTATGGGTCTTCGGGAGCGGGCGTTCCTTCTTGATCGACAGTCTTCCGAGAGGCTTCCGACGGTCGCATCCATCGCGTCACTAGTAGCCGAAAGAAGCCGAACGTCGGTGCGGCTCTATACTACGCCTGCGCACCGACGTTCGGCTTCTTTCGGAAAATTGTGACGCGATGGATGCGACCGTCGGAAGCCTCTCGGAAGACTGTCAATCAAAATAGGAACGCCCAGTCCCGCAGCCCATACCCGGAAGCGGCGGAGAAGATGCATCTCGTAAACGGTAAGTACGGATCATATTTTAAAACAACTAGCCGATTCCCCTAGACAAAACGAGCATCCATCTAGGGGGAAATAGTGTCATGTGCGGGTGAACCTCCGCTTTAAGGTGAATATCGAGTTCCAGAAACTGGTCAGATTTTTACAACTCCATAAAATGTGGAATAAGGAACCAACTTGATCCGTACAACGCCAGCGGTGATGTAGATGGATATATTTTAGCTAATTTGTAAGGAGTTAGGTACCATCTATTTAATATTTCCCCAGAATTTTTTTTTAAGTCAGCAGCTACATATACTTAATATTAGGACACTTACCTGTCCTGGAATCCAGCGATTTGACACCCCAGTTGATGTTTGCATCGGCTCTCGGGTGCTGCCGTCACCATTGTCCGTGAGGGAAACCGGCACTGCTGTGTGTGTCCATTCAGACTCTCTCTCCTCATTGGCTCACTGATTTTGATTGACAGCAGCAGGAGCCAATGGCGCCTAATGCTGTCACAGCCAATGAGGGAGAGTCTCTGGACAGCCGAGGCTCTTGTGCAACATCACTGGATCAAGATGGGAGTCAGGTAAGTGTTAGGGGGGCTACTGCACACAGAATGTTTAACTTGTACTTGTCGACCACTGGCCGTCATATGACGTCCTCGGCTTTGTGGTGATATATCTGAATGATGCCTGCAGCTACAGGCATTTTAAGCCGGCGATTCCCTACACCATAAGAACGATCATATCGGCTGTTTCGCCGCTTGATCGTTCTTACAGGCGGCGAGATGGGACATCCCTCCCACCGCCCTCCGGTGCTTCTACCACCTCACCTGTGCGATCGGTGAGTCAGTGAGAGGATCCGCCAACCCAAAATGTTGATCATAGAGATTTCCAGCGGACCAGGAGGTCGCCGGAGTCTCTATGATCGTCGGAGGTCGGGAGCAATGTTATGACGTCACGCCCGGCCTCTGCATTAAAAAAAAACCGTCGCCGATTCAGCTGTGAACGCTTTTTTTTTAGGCTTCCCAGCCTAGAGGTGAAATGTGGGGTCTTATTGACCCCATATCTCACTGTAAAGAGGTCCTGTCGTGCCATATTCCTATTACAAGGGATGTTTACATTCCTTGTAATAGGAATAAAAGTGATCAAAATTTTTATTTTATTTTTTTAAAGTGTCAAAATAATTTTTAAGTAAAATTAACAATAAAAAATAGTAATTTTAAAGTGCCCCTGTTCCCGTGTGCTCGCACGCAGAAGCGAACGCATACGTAAGTCCAGCCCACATATGAAAACGGCGTTCAAACCACACATGTGAGGTATTGCTGCGAACGTTAGAGCGAGAGCAATAATTCTATCCCTAGACCTCCTCTGTAACTCAAAACATGTAACTAGTAAAAAAATGTAAAACTTTGCCTATGGGGATTTTTAAGTACCGAAGTTTGGCGCCATTGCACGCACGTGTTTACTTTTAAAGCATGACATGTTAGGTATCTATTTACTCTGCGTAACTTCATCTTTCACATTATGCAAAACATTGGGCTAACTTTACTGTTTTTTTTTTTTTTAAGGCATGAAACAGTTTTTTCCCCCCAAAAAAAACAAGTTCGAAAAATTGCTGCGCAAATACTGTGCGAGATAAAAAGTTTCAATGACTGCCATTGTCTTCTCTAGGGTCTCTGCTAAAAAAATATATAAATGTTTTGGGGTTCTATGTAATTTTCTAGCAAAAAAATTATGATTTTTACATGTAGGAGAGAAGTTTCAGAATTGGCCTGGTTGTTAAGTGGTTAATCTTAATGCATCTTAAGACAAAAAAAAAAAAATTCTGCCTTTAGAATCACTTTAAGGCTACTTTCACACTGGGGCGCTAGCAGACAAGGAAAGGGTTAAAAGCGCCACTGCCGAATCGCTTTGGCAGTGCTTCCCACTGATTTCAAAGATTTTCCCATCCTGCAAGCGCACTGCCCCAGTGTGAGAAGAGGCAGTGTACAGGTGCCTTTTTTTTAGCACAAAAACACCTGTAAAACGCCTCAGTGTGAAAATGGCCTAAAGCGGCATTCCAGTCTGTAAAAAAACTAAAAATTTAACGTCAGCAGCTACAAATACTGTGACTGCTAACTTTTATTACAAGGACTTACCTGTCCAGGAATCCTGTGATGCCAGCACCCTTAACCGATTTGTCAAACGGCTTTGGGTGTAGGTGACGGCATCTGTAGTAAGGGAAAAAGGAAGTGAAGTCTTGCAGATTCACAGCCAGTTTCCTTCTGCATATACACAAGTCCCACCATTTTCTGGGGCCTGTGTGTCCCAGAAGGCAGTGAAGGGGCAAGAAATGACAGAGAGGTGGCATTTATAGGCGGCACTGATGGCTCTGGTAGCTGCCTAGACACTGATTTGCATATGCCTGGTGATCTAGGGTGGCATACCTGGTGGTCCTGGGCGGCCATCCAAGGGGGGCTGCGCTGATAAACAATCAGCACAGACCCATGCAATGCACGCCCCCACGGGTGCACGGCGGCTGTTATCTTGCTGACGTCATAGGACGCCCAGTCAGGACATCTGAACCACTGGCTGGCCGTCATTCTGCTACAGGCCGGGTGGGAAGTGGTTAAGTACTGCTCATGTGTAGGGATAGTTACATAGTTAGTCAGGTTGAAAAAAAGACACAAGTCCATCCAGTTCAACCACAGAAAAATAAACAAACAAAATAAAAAACACAGTACAATCCCATACACCCAACTCCATACCCACAGTTGATCCAGAGGAAAGCAAAAAACCCCAGCAGAGCATGATACAATTTGCTACAGCAGGGGAAAAAATTCCTTCCTGATCCCCCGAGAGGCAATCGGTTTTACCCTGAATCAACTTCACCTACAAATCTTAGTACTCAGTTATATTCTGTACATTTAGGAAAGAATCCAGGCCATTCTTAAAGCAATCTACTGAGCTGGCCAGAACCACCTCTGGAGAGAGTCTGTTTCACATTTTCACAGCTCTTACTGTGAAGAAACATTTTCGTATTTGGAGATGAAATCTATTTTCCTCTAGATGTAAAGAGTGCCCCCTCGTCCTCAGTGTTGACCGTAAAGTGAATAACTCAACACCAAGTTCACTATATGGACCCCTTATATATGTGTACATGTTGATCATATCCCCCCTTATTCTCCTCTTCTCAAGAGTGAATACATTTAGTTCTTCTAATCTTTCCTCATAGCTGAGCTCCTCCATTCCTCTGATCAGTTTGGTTGCCCTTCTCTGCATGTTCTCCAATTTTTATCTGCAAGTACTGATACTTGCAAGCAAGTACTCGCTTATACAAAGTACCGATACTTTATGGTGCGATTTGCAGCAGTACAAAAGAAATGGGTGCAAATCGCACTGCAAATAATCAAATGCGATATCCCTCACTACTCGTATGTGCGTGTATAGAAAGCGCCATCTAGTGGGCAGCTTATTAAAAATCTTAGGTGTACAAAGTATGGGTTTCAGGAGCATTTTTACAAGTACTCCTGAAAATGCTTGGTATCTGCACTGATACAGATATCGGTGCATCCCTATTTATGTGCAACTCTGCTATTAATTATTTTGGCTTTTCAGAGTAGTAATTTCCCCACATGGTACCAGTCTAAAGCTGGCTACACATTATACAATTTTTTTTTTATTCAATTCCCTTTAGATTAACCTTCAACTATGTAGTGCAATGGCATTATAAACTGCAAAGGTTTGACCTCATATTTTATGGCTGTGGTAAATCTAAAAGAAATTGTACAATGTGTAGCCAGCTTTAAGCTGGTTATACCTGTATCGAAATAAGGCTGGTTCAGCAGCATGCGGCTGAATATCGATCCGTGTGTACTGCTCTCTGATCAACAAAAGCTCATTGTTAGACTGGCTTATATCGAATAGTCCTACTGGACAACCAGCATTCAGTCTGCATACCGACAGGAATTGAAAAAAAATAAACACTCTCAATGTTATAGCCAGCTTTACTAATAATGCCAACCGTTGTAGGCGCTGTATTACACAGTAAGTGCAGGAGTTAGTAAAAAAAAAAAAAAAACTGCTGCAGTCGTTTTACCAGCGCCATCTTAAAGACATAGCTCGCGCCATTTTTAGAAAACAAAAAACACAGTTGCATGAACAAACGCCATTACTCTTCAAATATAACCCTCGCCACCGCCTCGCTTTTTTCGCCTCCCTAGTGACCTATTTCTCTCAACGCTCACGTCTAGCCAATCATACACAAAGTACAATACGCTCTCTCGGAACGCCAATCATAGTGCAGTATGTTCCCCCTTCCCGCGCTACAGTAGCGGGGCTCTGTTCATATTCAATAGTGAAGGGGGGGATTTACCAATTTAATTCTATTAAGTAACGATATTCATTCAGTAAACTTCACATAATTATATAGAAAGAATTGATTTCGTCACTCGGATTTCTTACGATACACTATGTAGAGAACAATGAGGCGAGCGGGAAGACGGAAGTAGATGGTACAGTCCGACGAGGTGATGAATTATTCATAGAGTGGGCGAGGCTACACTGCGCTATATAAGGAGGAGCGCAGCGCCCATTGCGCACTCTGCATTGCTGTTCTCTCTGTGATCGTTAAGCTGCACTTGGACAAGGTAATGTATAATGGCTGTTGGGTAGATGGGAGAGAAGATAGTGATAAGGCGGTTTCGGGCTGTTTATACGGTAACCATTTGTTGTATGGCGGTAGCATCAGGCTGCCCCCCTTCATAGCGGGTGGTGACTGGGGGCGGTATTTGCTGTGATGCGGCTCGTCTTTGTATAGACCTCGCTGCCTCCTTCATAGCGGGTCGTGAGTGTGGATTATACTGTAACCATTTGCTGTATGGCGGTAGCATGCGGCGGCTCGTCTTTGTATAGACCTTTGCCGCCTCCTTCATAGCGGGTGGTGACTGGGGGGGGGGGTCGTGAGTGGTTTATACGGTAACCATTTGCTGTATGGCGGTAGCAGGAGTCGGCTCGTCTTTGTATAGACCTCGCTGCCTCCTTCCCGGGCTGCCCTTTCATAGCGGGTCGTGAGTGGTTTTTTTTTTACGGTAACCATTTGCTGTATGGCGGTAGCATGCGGCGGCTCGTCTTCGTATAGAACTCGCCGCCTCCTTCCCGGGCTGCCCCGTCATAGCGGGTGGTGACTGGGAGGGGTCGTGAGTGTGGTTTATACGGTAACCATTGCTGTATGGCGGTAGCATGAGGCGGCTCGGCTCGTCTTTGTATAGACCTCGCTGCCCCTTCATAGCGGGTGGTGACTGGGGGAGGGGTCGTGAGTGTGTTTTATACGGTAACCATTTGCTGTATGGCGGTAGCATGCGGCGGCTCGTCTTTGTATAGACCATAGCGGGTGGTGATTGGGGGGAGGGGTCGTGAGTGTGGGTTATACGGTAACCATTTGCTGTATGGCGCTAGCATGAGGCGGCGCCTCTTTGTATAGACCTCGCTGCCGCCTAGCGGTTGTTGCTGGGAAGGGGGGGGGGTCGTGGAGACAAATGACGCAAGCTGTTCGGCGGCCATTTTGTGAACGAACACGTTGTAGTGACCGTCCGGCGCCATTTTGTTTTCGCAGATCTCATCATGTCATCTGACGAAGGAAAGCTTTTTGTTGGAGGTCTGAGCTTTGATACCAATGAGCAGAGTCTGGAAGATGTATTTGGTAAATACGGACAAATCTCTGAAGGTGAGTTTATATTAAGGTGTGACCAAGTCTTTGTTCCTCTTCTCATTCACTGTCTGGGTTTCATGACTCATGTGTGTGTGTGTGTGTGTTTTTTTTTTTTTTTTAGTGGTTGTGGTGAAGGATCGGGAGACAAAAAGATCTCGTGGTTTTGGCTTTGTCACATTTGATAATGCTGATGATGCAAAAGATGCCATGGCGGGTATGAATGGGAAGGTGAGTATTTGGCACAATATAGCTTGACTTGTGAAGGATTTAAGCTCAGTTCACAAACTGGCACCATCAAACTGATTTCCATTGTCTCCCTTTGGATCTTATCTAAAATGGCACTAGTGTGAACAGAGCTTTAGTCATTTTGTTTTCAAAAGCCAAAATGGCAGAAATGCAGTATAATTGTTTGTGGGTGGCTAGTCTAATGTGACTTTTTTTTTTTTTTTTCCTTCCCCCAAGACTGTGGATGGTCGTCAGATTCGGGTTGATCAGGCTGGGAAGTCCTCAAATGACAGAAGAGGAGGCTACAGAGGCGGTTCATCTGGAGGAGGAAGAGGGTTCTTCCGTGGAGGTAGAGGCCGTGGTATGTTAAAATGGGTAGTCAGTAGTTGAGGCTTAGGAGTGCGGAGAGTATTGCACACCCCCCACATCATAAAATAGCGGGGCGGGGTCTTCCATTGTTGGTACAGCAGCTCCAGCCAAGCCCTTGATTGTGTAATTAAGCTAGCTGGGTTGAACAAAATCTTGTGTACTAGGCTTTAGGCTAGCCATATACAAATGGAATTCCCTGTACAAACTTAGTGTTTTTTTTTTTTTGTTTTTTTTTTTTCTCTCCTCTTTCAACACACCCTGGTGTTGGCAAGATGAGGGGCATTGAGTTTTTTTTTCTCGCCTGCTATAAGGTTTTATCTAAGCTGTTGCAAACTGAAACCTGACTTTAGAGTTTTTGTGATCTTTGAGAATGAGTTGGTTCACTAAAACCAGCTAGAGATCAGTAATGGCTTGTTTTAAAGCTGGTCTCCATGTTTAATGGTGCACTTGCTGGGCGGGCTTTACAAGCTATGTAGGCCCAGCTACATGCAATGTACAACAATCAAAACTGTCAGGTGGAGTGGATGATGTAATCTGTCTCTTCCAATTGGAGGAAGCTTTTATTTTTATACAAGGCTTCCTGTAAATGGCTGAGCAGTACTCGGCTTGACTATTTTTTGTTCTGGGAGTATGTAGCAGAGACTATATAGTGAATACAGAACATTTTCACAAGTTTAGTTTTAGTGTGTGTGTGTGTGGCATTAAACATGGAGACCAGTGTTAAAGCACAGTAATTGCATATATTTAAATGGTAGTTTGGGCATGGGTGTAAATCTAAACTGAGCAGCGTTTGCATTGGGCTGATGATCACTAGCCATATTAGTCCTACACAGTTCCGTAAGAGAAGGGGGTTCTGTAGTATACAGCAGGGGGCAGCTAAACGGGGCTGACTACACTACTAGGGATTTTCCAGTGTGAGAATTGCAAACCTTGGCAGTAACAGTCTGTGCATTACTGTGGGGGGGGTTCTCAAAGGTGCAATTAAATTGGCTTGGGACAATGCATAGAAGTGGCTCAGCATAACCTATGCAACTATACCTTCACTTTTTTTTCAATCATCAAATGGGTTGTTTGCTTAACTGCAGTGCCTAGGTGGGATAGATGTTGGTTTTGCTATAAAAAAAATGTTTTGTGGTTTAAAGGTGGTGGTGGTGGAGGATATGGTGGAAGCAGCCGGTTTGAAGGCGGCAGCCGAAGTGGAGGCTATGGTGGTGGCGGTGGATCCCGGGATTATTATGGCAGCAGGTAAGATCTCCCTTGCTTAGAATAATCTCTTATTCCTAAAATACTTTGATTTTGATTTTTTTTTTAATATACATTTTTGGTTTTAGTGGCAGGAGTCAAAGTTACGGTGATCGCTCAGGAGGAAGCTCATACAGAGACGGTTATGACAGCTACAGTAAGTCATGACAGAGGGGTGTGTAATTGTGAGGATTTCGGGGGGCTTAATTCTACTTGGTGGTATCTGGAAGGGCTTGCTCATCTTCAACAGCTATATAAATGTTTGATAAGGTTTAACCCCCTTCCCAACCAGCATATGTGTGTGTGTATATCAACTGTGTTGGGAAGTATCACGAGTATCATGGTTGCAGCTTGCGGCCATGATCTTGGTTATGCAAATATGCAGCTGTTGATGTGCTTTCCAGGTAGTGTTTTTACAGATTGCCATTCATTCTTGGGCTCTGTTGCAGTCAGGGGGCCTAGGATGCTGCGTCCTGTGAGTACAGAGGGGAAGGTAGATCTCATCTCACCTCTGATGAAGTGTGTATTAATCACTTCCAGTTTCAATTGGCTTTCATTCTGTTACCAGCTGGGCAGGCAAGCATCTTATCAAACTCTGGGCAGAGGAAAAACTGGGGTTCAGCAGATCCCAGATTGCTTTATAATGGGTACAAGTCACTGCCCCAGCTTTTACAAGGGATATTTAAACTATTATTTGCAGGGATTATCGGCCATGTTAAAGTTTAAGCTCCCTCGTGCATGTGTAAATGCTGCTTGCACCACACGTGAGGTATCACTGCAAACCATTCTAGTGCAGACATGGAATTCAATTGGTGACTATAAAGCAAGGGTATTGAATAAAACATTTTATGGAGGTCCAATCGGTAAATTTCTTCCAGCAGGGGTCCAAATCGCATGTTTGTCCAATGACATGTCCATCACAATCCCTTTTCTTGCTTTGGTTACCTCATGTTCAGTATCCCTCTGCACATCACCCCCTCAGCAATGCTCGCTGCACTTTTACATCTAGAGTGGTCTTTTCAGCTTTCTCATCACCCCCCCCTCGCACACTGCTCTGCACCTTTACATCACTACTTTTGTAGTCCTTTCTGCCCCTTCACATTACCCCCACGATGCTCTGCCTTTGCTGCATCCCCCAACTCTCAACATAAGCCTTCTTTCTCCCTTCACTCTGCTGTCTGACAGGTACAGAGCAAGAGGCACAGTAGCAATGCATTGTGAGAGTAGGAGCGGCTGAAGTCTGCAGATTAATGAGTTGATAGGACTGCTGTGTTCAATTTTGGCTTAGTTCAGCCAGCTCCTCCGCTCAATGCAGTGCTACTGTGCCACAAGCTCTGCTGTAATGATGGCAGCAGGGTTGAGGGGGCAACTAGCTCTTAAATGGTGTGACTTGGTCTGCCATTTTAGTGATGCCTTCTATAAAAGTGTTTAAAACATTGCCTAGGGATAATTTTTAAGTCCAGACAAAAAACTAACTAAACCTGCTGTGCCACATTCTAAACCTAATCTGTCTAACCCTGTAAAGCAGAACACGGCCTAGTCTGCAGCCAATTGGGTCTCATTTCCAGCGGCAGGAAAGGCCTGACAATGGCTGTGAATTGACTTCATCCATAGTCCCGTTCCTATATTCATTATATTTTGTGGGTTGGCAAACTTTTTTTTTTTTTTTTTTTTTTTTTTTTTTTCGTGACAAATGCTGCAACCACAATTCTCCAGGTAGAAAAGATAACTGCTCAATAGTGTTCAAAGAGCCTCCTCACTGGTTCCAAACCATGGGTGCCGGCAATAGCAATGCAAAAATACAAAGTGAACTTGGACAGCCGCACTCCAAGCGTTCCTTTTATTAAAATAGATCACAAAAATTGGAACAAAAGCCAACGTTTTGCACTGTGACTTCAGTGCTTGGTTATAGCTATGACTAAGCACTAAAGTCAGTGCGAAACGTTGGCTTTTTGTTCCAATTTTTGCTGTGGCATGTTTTGTGATCTATTTTAATAAAGAACGCTTTTGGAGTGCGGCTGTCCAAGTTCCCTTCGTATTTTTGCATCACAATTCTCCAGGGTTTTTAATTTCAAAAAGTATGTTGGGGGTTTCTCTTGAATGTATGGTGTCAAAATTTGGTGCTTGTAGATCTTTTAAACAACTTGCCTACTGGGCTATTAGCAGTGGGTTGGGCTTGGCGTAGGGGGTAAAATGCTGGGATCTGACGTCTTCAAGTGTCTTTACAACTGTGCCTGCTTCTTGTCCTCAGCCTCACACAACGATTAAAATGCCTTCCTGACTCAAGATCGTCCTTCCAATGGCTATTTATAAAGATTTTTGGAGCTTCGCTGAATCAATATGTACTATTTTGTTCTATTTGTCTTCACCTTTCTATAAACATATTTGATAACTGCCTCAAACCGTGGAACGGCTGTCCTATCTGCTTTTATTTTTATTTGGCCCTGTTTTATAATTGTAGTGACAAGAACATTTCTTGTCATTTTGCTGTTTCCTTGAGGCTCATTCCATAAGTTTCCCTTTAAGTTATGTGGAGTGCATTGGAGAGATCCATTCCATCAGCAACAGATTCTGGTATAGTGCTTCTTGAGGCATTAGTTTGCTGTTGGACTTGATCTTTGATGCAACATGGGCTTTTGAGTTTCCTGTTGCTGTACATACTTCAAGGGTTTATGGGCCCCAAATGCTTATAATTTTTTTATATTACCCTGAGGACACATTCCTTTAGTGTAACAAGGTAACTCAGAGCCAGAGTGCGCTGTAAATAGTGGCTTAACCTCCTTGATATACCTAAAGAGAACCTCCTTCCCAATCTCTCCAGTAACATTTGCTTAGAAGTTTGAAACCATTTGTTTATACCTGTTTGTTTTTTGCCCAAAATTGTATCGATAGTTATAAATTTCCTGTACTTTCGGCTTGACAAAGCCCATTATCTCCATCTGTCCAGTAACACTTAAAAGTTCGTGAAACAATTTGTTCATATTTGTTTTTTTTTTTTACTGGAAGAAATTTGTATCAAGTGGTTATGAATTTCTTGTACTCTTCATTTTGGCTTCACGAAGCCTATTAAAAGACCATCTGAAATAAAAAGTGCTTCTGGCATTTACCTTCTGCACAACATGGATGTGACACAAGATGTGTTTAAAGGGGTGGGTTGTTTCACCCTGGAAAATTTTGCTCCGCTTTTTAGAGCAATCAGATTTGTGACTGACGAGTGAATTTTACTTTGCTTAAAATATTCACAATAGAACGGCAAAGCCAATTTAGAAACGCTAAGCCAAGTATCAAGACGCTGCCACATTTGGTGTTCTAGTTTATATGCCAGTGACATTGCTTGACTAGAATATGTATGTGGTATAGAATGCCACCAGTTATATTGGCAGCCAAAGGTTTGTCTCGGATATCTGTAAATTACAAGAACATTTGCAGTGCCTAAAGACCTGTTTAGCTACAAATGACACTTGGTACAGAAAACTGTATACACTGGTACTCCAAAAACAAAAATATGCAAAAGCGCACTTTCCTCAAGTGGGGGAAGTTGATGGCTAATTTTTTCCTTTTTGCTGTTTTTAATGAACCCTAGTGTTCTCATTTCACTTTTTTTTTTCCTATATTTTTTTGTATTCCATACCAAGGCATTTTCAGATAGTATTAGTGATCTAGCTTTTCATGTACAGTATTAGATGGTAAAATACTGTTGCCTTCTGAGAATCCTCCTAAAGTACAGAAGCTGCAGTTTCCTTGGAGAAGTCAAGTGTTGTGCGTCCTGTGGAGCCTGTCGAAAGCTGCTCATGGCTAGTTCATTTGCGGAATTAGTCCGGTAATATGAGGTAACTCTTTGCTCATGTCCTCATACCTCTTCCTCAAGCTCATGTTGTGCCTGTGATTTCTTTGCCTCCTTCACACAAATTCTAGGTTTACATGCTAGTGTTGCTGTGCAGTTAAATGGTTTCCCTTCACTGGGAACCATAATGCAGTAGTGTTGCTTAACTGCACCACTTTTAGTCTTAAAGCCTAACCAGTTTTATTGGACTAAATGAGCTTGGTCCAAACAAACTACTTCATGAATAGATGTGTTTGCTCTATGAACTGTACATAGTTGACTACCTACAGTATAAAGAGCTATGTTCTGGCAAATGGGATGGAGCATTCCCATCCCAGAACAGAATTGGGCTCTTTGCTGCTCTGTCATTCAGTGGAAACTTGTACAAGGCTCCCTCATATTAGCTTATGTAGAGGGGAAGCCAGATGACTTAATGCTCTCCACCTCGGCAAATCCAAGGGAGCCTTGTGTGTATTCATAAATGGTTTTCTCTGGCTGAGCAGCGCTCAGCCCTCGTTGCTTTCCCTTCAGGGACAGGTCTTATCAGCTCTCAGACCAGGCTGTATTAAAGTTCAGCTTCTTTCGTTTTGGATGGTTAAACCCCCCCAATCTGTGGCCATTACCAGAGATTATCCTTTCTCTTTCTGTGGCAAAACGGGAAGTGAGAGGAAATTCTTGGGAGGGTAGATGAATTGAAAGATTCCCCTCTTTATCCAAAACTTGAAGAAAAACTTTGCCTTTTACCTTTAGTTATTCTTTAGGCTATGTACAGTTCATGCTTTGCTAACAGCAAGCACACTTGTTAAAGGAAATGGTTCATTTGGACCAGCTTGATCAAAATTTGTCAACCTGGAGTTGGGCTTTGTGTTACTAAACCCACAACAGTAAAATCAGTCTGTATATGCAGTAACCCATGCTTGTTATACTTGCTGTGAAACCTCTAAGGGGGTTAATCTGCATTGTGCAAAAAGGCTGTTTGCTCATGTCCTCTGATCCTCCCCTAATCCATCTGATAGAACAGAGCCTTGGGGCACTGCACATGCTCAGCTTGGTGTACATTGCTGGAGATTTATTTTCCATGGGAGTGTATGATTGGCACAGGGCCAATCAGTGCCATCCAGATGGTCAGGGATCATGCAGCCTCATGGGACAGTCCAGTAGAATTAACTTGTTCTACAAGCTTTAACCAGTGCTCAGCTGAACACTGATAGAATTCACTACTGCTAAGGTGTTTAGCAGTTTACATTTGCTAAAATATTTGCATTTTTATATGTACTGTGTGAGACCAGATATAGTGAATGCAGGTCCTGGGTTTAGTAACACTAGGCTGGGTTCACACCACAGCTCAAGCAGGGGTCCATGCATCTGAACACAATTTCAGGCTAAATTCGGACCAGAAGACTCCTGTGCAATTTGCCCCACAGATGTGAACCAGCTCCTTAGAGGCAGTCATAATTTCTCCTGACATGCAAATTTGATGCAGGGAAATGGTGTGAACCCAGCCTTATGTTTAAAGATCCTTTTTAGCAGTGGTTTGTATAGCTGGCTTTAATGTTATAATGATGGAATATACCCATCTGCTTGCATGACTCATTAAATTAATTATTCAAGTGGGTCTTAAAACCCTTCTAACAGATCTAATTGGTGTACATGTTTATGGACATACACCTTTTTTTAAAGTGCTTTTCTGTCTAACTAAATTGTTGCATAGTTTTAAGGGGTTATAAGTTTTTTTTTTCCTCCCTCCCTAAAATGGCTTCCTTTACCTTAGTGCAGTCCTTCACTTGCCTCATCCTTCGATTTTGCTTTTAAATGTCATTTCTTCTGAGAAAAGCTCACTTCCTGTTCTGTCTATAACTACACACCGTATTGCAAGGCTTTCTTCCTGGTGTGGACCAATCCTCTTGAGGGGGAGGGGGCGAGCAGGAGTGTTAAGGACGCCCACTAACACACAGCTCCTTTCTTTCTGCAAAGTAGAGTGTCCTGACCTGCCTGCTCGCCCCCTCAAGAGGCTTTCGCCACACCAGGGAGAGCATCGCATTACGTTGTGTAGTTACAGACAGAACAGGAAGTGAGGATTTCTCAAGAAATAATTGGAGGACTGCACTAGGCTAAAAGGAAGCTATTTAGGGGGAAAAAATTAATCTTTAAAATTCTTTACATTTAACAATGGAGAAGATTAAATGCTAAACTCAAATACTAATTTGAACTGGTCTCTTTGAAGAGGAATTCTTTCTTTCCAACCACACTGCAGTGCTGGGAAGATCAGTTCATGCTCTCCTCACTGTTCAGAGGTGCTGATTCGTTGTGCAATCTGTAACGCTCAACTAGGAAGTAGGATCGCCTCCTTGCTGTGCAGCATGGTAGGACTGTAATCGCAAACGTGCAAATCTGGGCTAGTAAAGTTAATCTCTCCTGATGACTATCTGGCGTTCTTTAATCCACATTTGAGAAACTTTTTCTCCTTTTTTAAAGCAAAGCCTGCCACTTTTAATTTAAGAAATGTCTGCTCTGTGCCATTTTCGTCAGTTTGCCTTTCCAATCTCTGAATTTTAATATTTATCTTTTTGTTTTAGGTTAATATCTGTTGGATCCTATGTGTGACTACTTGATGTATGACTGCATGAAATTGTGATGCTGGTCATCAGAAACTTGGTTGGCAGGTCAGTGTATTTTAAACTATCTTATAAACTATCTTATCTAACAAAATTCAGCACTTGGCAGTTTGTGTAGGTGAAGTAGGAGTTATTGAGCAATTTCCATTTTTAAGAATTTGGGGTGTTTTTAATGAGACGTGCCTTGGGTGTACCATTAAAGGAAACGGGCTGCCTTTTGATTTTTAAGTTGTCCAACCTTGGTCAAGTCATTAATTAAGCATGCAACTAATGTTTTATGCAATTGCTTCAGGTTTTCTGGCTTATGCAAAATATTGAAGCCAATACTTAGTCACTTGGTCAGTGGTGCTTTCAGATAATTCTCATGCTTGTAGAAAGTTCTATATTAATGTAAGCTCCTTGAGGACAATGATGTGACTGAGCAATATATGTAAAGCTCTGTGTAAATTGACAGCGCGCTATAAGTGCCTATAATGAAATTTATTTTAACTTTAGTGAGGTTTTGCCTGAACTTAATCTTAACCTGCACCCATCCCCTTTAACCACTAAGATTCCCACACCCCTTAATGACGGGCAATTTTTTTGAAACATGGCACATCGTCACATTAACTGACAAATGCAGACGTGAGGCGCTGTACCCTACAAAATGTCCCTTTCCCCACATATACAATTTTTTTGGTGGTATTTGAGCACCTCTGCTTATTTTTTGCGCTATACACAAAGTGCCAATTTTGGAAACTTTCTATATCCAAAAAACAAATTTTAAATGTAGCAAAAAAATTTTGAATAGAAAATGTATGCATGTTTTGCCTAATCCATTGTGGATATTGAGCAGCTGAAGCTGTACAGGCGGTCCTTTAATTACAAATACCTGGACTTACAAACAACTCCTAATTGCAAATGGAGGGAGACAACAGGAAGTGAGGGGGAAATTCTCCTGTAAGAGTTAATATGGGGGGGGGGGGGGGGTGGGTGTCTCCACTGATGCTTTTAACACCAATACTTGTTTCCCTAGTAACCCCAAATTTTCTAAATCCCATTTGTCTTTGCACCTGTTCAGAAGATTACACCTTACTAAAATGTTTTGGCTGCAGCTACACTTAAATGTACATGTTCCGACTTGACAGATTCAACTTGAGAACAGTCCCTATTCTGTTTGTAACCAGGGAACCGCCTGTATTCCACATTTCAATATTTGGGTAGGATGAGCTTCTGTTGTAAAATGAGCAGAAATACTAAACTTTTTTTCCTTTGTTTTGCAGCTGGTCTTGCTATTGGAAGCACGTGGTTCTTTTACCTGACAATTTTTACAATAAAAACACTGCTTAGAATATCTGGTTTATGGTCTGTTTTTAGTCAATACGCTGTTCAAATGTATTGCATAATTTTACTGCATAATTGGGGAATGTCCCAGCATTTTTTTAGACACACTAACATTTTTGGCCTATTTAACGCTTCCTCTTAAAATGCTTGCAGCCTATGGCATCTTCTACTGGTGAGTGTCCCAAATAAGTTAAATTGCAACCAATTTCCCCCTCGGCATACAACAGATGGCAAGTTGGGACAAGTGGTGTTCAAATCTAGTTTACAACTAAAATTTGCTAGCATAGTACAAATGGGGTAAACTATGGTAATGCAGCTCAATCAAACGTAAGATGGCAAGCTGTTCTGTTCAATCCGAGAACCTGTTTAACCAGATGTGTGCTTTAAAAAAAAAAAGTCCAAGTTGGCCCAATGTGTTTGCATATTGTAAATGATGAAGTTGCGCCAAATGGAATACCTAGCATGTCATGCTTCAAAATTGCACACATGGTGTGGCACCAACCCTCGGTACTTAAAAATCCCCATTGGCAACACTTTAATTTTTATACTGGTTACAGGTTTTGATTTGGAGGTTTAAGGCCAAAATTATTGCCCTCGCGCTTAATGTTGGCAATGTATGGTTTGAACACCATTTTCATATGTGGGCAGGACTTATACTTTTAGTTTGACATTTAAAAAAAATATTTAAATGGATCACCCCTCTAGGAAGCCTGAAACAAAAAACAATCTGCTTCCTGGCAGAGGCAGCACTGTTTAAAATGCAGAGGCCAGGCGTGGCGTCATAACATTGCACCCAGCCTTTGAGCAGGCTCTGCGACCACCTGGTCCGCCGGAAATCACTGGTCAACATCCAGGGCTGCGGGATCTGGTCTCCGACTCATCGATCGCAGTGGTACTGTCCCCTCTCGCCCTCCCGTAATAACAATCTGGCAGTGATCGTTTTTGTGGTGAAAGGAATTACCGGTTGACAGATGAGGCCTGTAGATGCAGGCACCATTCTGATATCCCCGCTCAAAGTCAAGGACGGCAGGCAGGAAGTGCTCAATCACTACTGAACTGTACACACATGCCCCTAAAAAAAAATTATATTTCATTTTTTTTTTCTACTGCATTTCAGTATTGGACATATTCCTCCTCCAGCTTTGAGATCTTGCACCTTTACAAGAACTGAATGCTGTTTGATCACATCTTTAGCCACAACACAAATGGTTAGGACATGCTGCTTTACATGGCCATGAGAAAAAACAAAGCTACAGTGCTAAACTTGCTAATCAATAACACAATGGTGGAACCCTCTAATGTATTGAAAGCTCAAGCTTCAATATGACTACAATAACAGTCTATGTAAATGTGGCATACAATATACATCAAACTGAATAGATGAGAAAACTGCAGGGATTGTGGAAACCTCTCCTTACAGATTTTTGGTAGTGTCCACTGCTTATCAGTGCATCATATTTGTCATCAATGCAGCAAGGAATTGGGAGAATTGCAGACGGAATCAGAGCGTGCCTCTCACTGTAAAACAGCTAGTATATGAAATGCTGGCCGCTGTTGAAAGTCCTGCCTCCTGCGCCAGCTGCTGTGATGGACAGCGCACTGGTCTAATGCCTGTCTAGGAGGCAGGACTTTGACAGCAGCCAGCGTTCTGTATACCAGCTGTGTCACAAGATCTCTAGTCTGTAATATCAAAATAGCCAATTCATCAAGATCTCCAATTGTCTCACTTCTGGTTACTGTAAACTGAATTGCGTTTTTATTCTCTTCCGTTCATGGACGGACACAGCAGCAATTGACCTTGGGGGTATTATCCTCCCTTTTAGGAGATTGACTAGGCAGAAAAAAACAGCATGTTAAGTGTTAAACACTCCACACAGTACCTCCCCAGGGGGTTGTTTCCCCATGTACATCCCCCCCACGCTCTGCAGCCCCAGGTTTTTTTTTCTGCCTAGCAAGGAGATGACATGGCTCCTTTGGGCCTATGTGCTCTGAGGCTTATTTTTTCTCTTTCGTTCATAGACTGACACAGCCTTCATTGACCTTAGGGTTATGCTTCTTCCTACCAGGAGATTTAGGCAGAATTCTACAGCACTTAAGGTGTTAAAAACTTTCCTTCATGCTGCTCCTCCCAGGGGGCGTGGCTCCCCCAGGCATAACCCACACCCTGCTTTAGCAGCCTCAGTTTGTTTTCTGCCTAACGACAGGAGGTCAGGCTCTCTCTGGAGTTCCTGGACTCTGGAGTTTTTTTCTCGCTTTTTTATTTTGTTCCTGCATTTTGAATCCTGCGATTCTTCTATCAACAGCCGACTGGGTGACAGGCTGGGTCCTCGACCCTTGTAGTCCCCCCCCCCATGTTCGGCCTTCGAGCGTGTGCCGGCCCTCAGCTCAGCTTTGGGACGTCCACGACAGGCCCCATTGCTCCAGGGGCGGCCGGGGAACTTCGGTTCTAGGGCACACATATGACCGGTCTCTATGGCTGTGTCAGTGTGTCTGGCCGACAGCCATGCCGTTAACGGACGTTGGTTCTGTCTGGGATACCTCCAGCCGGGTAGTCGCAGGATGGGTAAGTAGTGGCCCCTTACTCAGGTAAGTGGTCTGGCTGGTGTTTTCCCTGGGGAGGTCGACTGAGGGTCCGCCCTGCTTTCCTCTCTCACCTTCCTCTCCCTCCTTCCCCCTGACTGGGTAGTGGCTGTGAAGGGGGGTCCTCCTGGGTTTTCTTTATTACCACCGGGGCCCGTGTGTTGGGGGACTGTGTGTTACTCTGGGGGGTGCTGCTGTGTTCTATGAGTTGATTTTTACCTCAGACAGCGGCCATCTTGGAAATCTCCTTGGTAACGCTGTGATTCTTTCCTGAGGTGACAGACAAAGCACAGCCAGTGCTGCTGTGTTCTATGAGGTAATTTTTACCTCAGATGGTGGCCATCTTGGAAATCTCCTTGGTAACGCTGTGACCAGTGTGTGTGTTTTTTTTTTTTTTTTTTGTCCTGCCTTGCAGGGTGGGTGACTCAGCGCTGACACTATGGAACCTGAGCCAGGTCTCCCTCTCAAGCTATGCCTAAGTTAACCCTTAATGCCCCTTCCCCTGCCACATCTGTTATGTTGGCTGTCCTGGGTTTCTTGCCAGGTTTGAAGCAGCTGGTGCCCGGATGGGGGGGTAAAAAAGCGCCCCCTCCCTGAAGCCTGCTTCTGGGGATGACACAGAATCGCTGTTTTTTTTTTTCCTGGTTCTGTTATGTCAGAGGCTGCAGGTTTTAACCCTTATGGATAGTGAGGATGACTCTGCTGCAGTCAGTTGCTGGCAAGAATTTGTTGGAGCTCTTGTTTCTGCGGTGCGTGAGACTCTAAAAATTGAGGATGTGGCGGAGACACCTCCGTGTCAGTACCAGCAGACTACCACGCACCGCTGAAGGGTTTCCTTGTGTTCCTTATTTGGACTGTTATACAAGGAATGGGATGCACCGCAAAAAGTTTGTCAAAAAACTTTGCAACCTGTTACCCCCTTGAGGGGGGCTTTAAAAAACAAAAACAAAGTAGGTCTCTCCTCCGCCAGTGGATCCCCTGTGTCCAGCCTGCGCATGGCCACCACGTTGCCTGTGGAAGGGGCTCCTGCATTTCAGGATCCCGCTGATAGAGTGGAGGCCGTGGCCCGCTCCCTATTCACGGTGGTGGGTTCGGCGGTGAGGCCGGCTCTGGCCGGGGCCCTGGTCAGGCCCCGACTTAAAGGGCGAAGCTCCTGCTGCAGGAGCTGGAAGAAGGACCTCTAAGGTGGCCTTGGTGATGGCCGTTAAGGGTGAACGGTCCTTTTGGGTCTTCCCTGACTGGCATCATTGAGGATGCCACGGGTGGTAAGCGCATGCTGTTCCCACAGTCTGGGAAGGGCTAGGGACCTCATCCTGTACAAGGACCCTCCTTGCCTACCTCCGAGCGTTTTTTCACTCGCCCTGTGCGGTGGGGGTAGGTCTACATGGTGCTTGAATCCCCACTGTGGGGTAGCAGCGCACCTGATACCGCATGCCTAACAAGTCTGCGGACATACCTGCTTCCGCCTGAAGGTCTGCTCCCGCCCGTGTCTCGGGTGGGAGACTGGCTTCGCATTGCGAAGTGTTTTCCTTGGGGTACAAGATCCTTGGGGTACAAGACTGAGTTTCTTGTCTGCCAAACAGGTTTTTCTCTTTCGTTCATAGACGGACACAGCATCCTTTGACCTTAGGGTTATGCTTCTTCCTACCAGGAGATTTAGGCAGAATTCTACAGCACTTAAGGTGTTAACTTTCCTTCATGCCGCTCCTCCCAGGGGGCGTGGCTCCCCCAGGCATAACCCACACCCTGCTCTAGCAGCCTCAGTTTGTTTCTGCCTAACCGTCAGGAGAGTCAGGCTCTCTCTGGAGTCCTGGAGTTTTTTTCTTGCAAATTTTTTTGCTTTTTGCGAGTTTTTCCTCGCTTTTTTATTTTATTTTGAATCCTGCGATTCTTCTATCAACAGCCGACTGGGTGACAGGCTGGGTCCTCGACCCTTGTAGTCCCCCCAGGTTCGGCCTTCGAGCGTGTGCCGGCCCTCAGCTCCGCTTTGGGACGTCCACGACAGGCCCCATTGCTCCAGGGGCGGCCGGGGAACTTCGGTTCTAGGGCACACATATGACCGGTCTCTATGGCCTTGTCACAGTGTCTGGCCGACAGCCATGCCGTTCGCGGACGTTGGTTCTGTCTGGGATACCTCCAGCCGGGTAGTCGCAGGACAGGTAAGTAGTGGCCCCTTACTCAGGTAAGTGGTCTGGCTGGAATGTTTTCCCTTGGGAGGTCGACTGAGGGTTTTTCCCTGCTTTCCTCTCTCCCTTATTCCTCTCCCTCCTTCCCCCTTTGGGTGACGGCTGTGCAGGGGTTTTTTTTCTCTGGGGCTCATTTTTTTTCACTCGTGGTATGGCTGGGGCTGTTCTGTGTCACTGCAGGGGACTGTGGTGGACATTCTGGGCATTTTTGTGTGTGCTGTGTGCTGTTTTGGTGTACTGTCATTTTTGGGTACACTGTCTTTTTAAAACTGCGCAACGGCGGCCATTTTGCCGGAGCCGCGCTTGTATTGGGCGGCCATTTTCTTGTGGCCGGCGCCGTTTTCAGCACTAGTTCGGCCTCTAGTGGCCGTTTCGGCGGGGAAAAAAGACCGCGAATCATCTGAGGGGACAGACGCAGCGCTGCAGCTTCTCCTCAGCACACACTTGCCTTCACAGACCGCACTGTACCAGGGGGGTGGTGAGTCTCAGGGGGCCCCATACTGTGCTCTAGCGGCCGGGAGGTGACCTGTGGGGGACTTTTTTCCTGCCATTGGCAGTGGGGGTGACACGGCAGCTGCAATATGGAGCCTGAATCAGGCCCCTCATTCCTCACAATGCCGGAATTAACCCTTAAGCGCCCCTTCCCCATCTGTTGAGTCGGTGTCGGCTGTCCTGGAGTCTTTTTCTCACCAGGTTTGGAGCAGCCAGTGCTCGGTTGGGGGGTAAAAAAGCGCCCCCCCCGGAGGCTGTTTCTGGGGATATCTCTGATGCTTCTGTCATGTCAGAGGATGCGGGCTTAACCCACATGGACAGCGAGGATGACTCTGCTGCGGAGTCTGCTGACAAGGAATTTGTTGGAGCTCTTATTACTGCGGTGCGTGAGACTCTTCATTTAGAGGATGTGGCGGAGACACCAGCGGTGTCAGTCCCTTTTGGATTCCGCAAACCACCGCGTACCGCTAAGGTATTCCCTTGTGTTCCTTATTTGGACAATTTGTTGTATAAGGAATGGGATACACCGCAAAAGGCTTTTACTATTCCTAAAAGCTTTGCTACCCGTTACCCCCTGGAGGAGGACTTTTTAAAAAAGTGGGTCACTCCTCCGTCGGTGGACCCTCCTGTGTCCAGACTGAGTAAGGCTACTACGTTGCCTGTGGAGGGGGCTCCTGCTTTCAAGGACCCCGCTGATAGGAGAGTGGAGGCCGTGGCCCGCTCCCTGTTCTCGGTGGTGGGTTCGGCGGTAAGGCCGGCTCTGGCCGGCGCCCTGGTTGCTCAGACGCTAACTGAAAGGGCGAAGCTCCTGCTGCAGGATCTGGAGGTCTAGGGTGCTTCCGAGTCCTCTAGGGACCTGGCTGAACAGTTGATTCAGGGTCAGAAGTTTCTCTGCGAGGCAGATATGGATTAGATTCCTTTGCTTTCCAGGGCTTCTGTCTACGCAGTGGTTCTGCGCCGCCTTATATGGCTGAAGTGCTGGTCGGCTGACCAGTCCTCAAAAAAGGCCTTGATAGATTTGCCTTTTAAGGGCGGACGGCTTTTGGGGGCATCCCTGGATGACATCATTAAGGATGCCACTGGAGGTAAGAGCACCTTGCTCCCTCAGTCGGGGAAGGGTAGGGAACCTCGCCGCAAGCAAGGTCCTACTTTTACTACCCCCTAATCGTTTTTTTCGTGCGGCTGGAAAAGGTCCGCAAGGTGCAAAAGCCCTTGCTGCCGGGCGTAAGCGCCCCTGGTTCAAAAAACCGAACAAGCCTGCGGACAAGCCTGCTTCCGCATGAAGGTCTGCCCCCGCCCGCGTCTGCCCCCGCCCGGGTCTCGGGTGGGGGGACGGCTTCACGACTTCGTGGATCGGTGGAATTCTCTTCTATCCGACCGTTGGGTTTGCGAGGTGGTCGCCTCGGGGTACAAGATAGAGTTCCTTTCTTGTCCCCCAAACAGATTTTTTCCATCCAACCTCCAGCTTCCTCCGGATCGTCGGCTAGCCCTGTCCGGGGCTGTCCAGGATCTTCTGGACAGGGGGGTGGTTGTGCCGGTCCCCTCGCTGGAACGGTTTCGGGGGTTCTACTCCAATCTGTTCGTGGTCCCCAAGAAGGGAGGGGTTCGCCCTATCCTGGACCTAAAGGCCCTCAACTCCTTTGTCAAGGTGCAGCGATTCAGGGTGGAGTCGGTCCGTTCTATCATAGCGTCCCTCCACCAGGGGGACTTCATGGCGTCCTTAGACATCATGGACGCATACCTGCATGTTCCCGTTGGCACAAGCCACCAAAGGTATCTGCGCTTTGCGATCGGGGAGGACCACTATCAATTCGTGGCCCTCCCGTTCGGGCTGGCGTCGGCACCACGGGTGTTCACCAAGGTGCTCGCCCCGATCCTGGCCTTGCTACGGCAGCGAGGGATCGCTATCGTGGGATACCTGGACGACCTTCTCCTGAGAGCTTCTTCAGGCTCAGAGTTAGAGGACGTGTCCATCACGTGTCGGACTCTGCAGGAGTTCGGCTGGTTTTCTGAATCTCAGAAAATCAGTGTTGGTTCCGTCCCAGAGGCTGGAACACCTGGGGCTGGTTTTGGATTCGGGGGAGACAAAAGTGTTCCTCCCATCGCAAAACCTGCTGACCCTGCAATCTGCAGTGAGACAGTTGTTGACCCAGAAGTGGTCATCTCTTCGCTTCTGCATGCGGGTTCTGGGTCTGATGGTGGCCTCCTTCGAGGCGGTTCTGTATGCCCAATTCCACACCAGGGTACTACAGAAGGAGATTCTGTCACGATGGGACAGGGTCCCATCTTCTCTGGATCGCCAGATTCGGTTGAGCCATCTGGCCAAATCTTCCCTGGCATGGTGGCTGACGTCTCCGGTGCTTCGGTCCGGGAAGTCTTTTCTTCCGTGCCGCTGGACAGTGGTCACGACGGATGCCAGCCTCTTCGGCTGGGGGGGCGTCTGGGGCACCCAGTCAGCCCAGGGGCGCTGGACTCGGGAGGAGTCCCGCCTGCCGATCAATATCCTGGAGCTCCGAGCAATCAAGCTGTGCCTTGTCAGGTGGTCGCTGGAGCTACAGGGCCGTCCTGTCAGGATCCAGTCCGACAACGCCACGGCCGTGGCGTACGTCAATCATCAGGGCGGCACAAGGAGCTTGGCCGTGGCGACGGAGGTCGCTCACATACTTCGGTGGGCCGAAAGGTCCGTTCCGGCCCTGTCGGCGGTATACATTCCGGGAGTTCTGAATTGGTAAGCCGACTTCCTAAGTCGCATGACTCTGGATCAAGGGGAGTGGTCTCTCCACCCGGAGGTGTTTCAGATCCTGTGCCAAAAATGTGGCACTCCAGACGTGGACCTTCTGGCGTCCCGTCTCAATCTGAAGGTACCACGGTTTGTGGCCAGGGCAAGGGACCCGTGGGCAGACGCGTCAGACGCGTTAGTGGCTCCCTGGGGTCAATATCACCTGATTTACGCCTTCCCTCTAAAGGCTCCTACCCCGCCTGCTGCGCAGGGTGGAAGCCGGTGGAAGCCGAAGGTATTCCAACGATCCTGATCGCCCCAGATTGGCCGCGTCGCTCTTGGTACGCGGACCTGGTACGTCTGGTGGCAGACGCCCCCTGGCGTCTGCCTCGGAGGGAAGATCTCCTGTCTCAGGGCCCGATCTTCCATCCTGCTTTACGGTCACTGGCTTTAACGGCGTGGCTGTTGAAAACCAGGTACTGAAGGACCGGGGCCTGTCGGGCCCGGTAATCTCTACCATGCTGCGTGCACGGAAGTCCACTTCTCGAAAAATTTACATCGTACATGGAAAGCATACATCTCTATGTGTGAGGAGATGAAGTGGCACCCCCGTACTTACGTGGTGTCCCAGATCCTGCTGTCCCTACAGCGGGGAGTGGACCAGGCTCTTGCCTTGAGCACGATCAAGAGTCAGATTTCTACTCTGGCTGTTTATTTTCAGCGTCCCTTGGCAGCGAATTCTTTGGTTCGCACGTTTGTGCAGGGGGTCCGGCATGTGGCCCCCCCGGTGCGCCCTCCGCTACCTTCTTGGGACTTGAACTTGGTCCTCTCGGCGCTTCAGCGTGCCCCCTTTGAGGACATTCGGGAGATCCCCTTGCTGACTTTGTCGCAGAAGGTGATCTTTCTGGTAGCTATTACCTCTATCAGACGAGTGTCTGAACTGGCGGCCTTGTCTTGCAAGGCCCCCTACTTGGTCATCCATCAGGATAAGGCGGTGCTGCGCCCGCAGCCCTCTTTTCTTCCGAAGGTCGTTCGGCCCTTTCACATTAACGAGGACATTGTTGTTCCATCATTATGTCCTCAGCCGAAGAACCCGAAGGAAGCCTTTTTACATTCTCTGGATGTGGTTCGGGCCCTTCGAGTTTACTTGTCGGCGACAGCTCCGTTCCGGAAGTCGGACTCGCTGTTCGTGTCTGTGTCCGGTCCCAGTATGGGCCTGGCAGTCTCGTCGGCCACCATTTCCAGGTGGATCCGACAGGTTGTGCTTCAGGCCTACGCCCTGAAGGGGCGGGCGCCTCCCTTTCGGGTCATGGCGCATTCGACCAGGGCGATCGGGGCCTCCTGGGCTTCCGACACCAAGCCTCTGTGTTACAGGTGTGTAAGGCAGCGACCTGGTCGTCGTTCCACACTTTTTCAAAGTTTTATAAGGTGGATGTGAGTGCATCTTCTGATGCCTCCTTCGGCCGCAGGGTGTTACAGGCGGCAGTTTAAGGTTGGAGTTCCTCCGTTGAGTAACTCCGGTTTTGTTTGGGGTGTAACCTGTTTTTGCTGTGTTATTTTCCCACCCCTCTAATTTTTTTGACACTGCTTGGGGACGTCCCCAAGGTCAAAGGATGCTGTGTCCGTCTATGAACGAAAGAGAAAAAAGGATTTTTGTACTCACCGTAAAATCCATTTCTCTGAGTTCATAGACGGACACAGCACCCACCCCTCCTTTGTTTGTACTGCTTGTTACGAACTGAAGCTGCTAGAGCAGGGTGTGGGTTATGCCTGGGGGAGCCACGCCCCCTGGGAGGAGCGGCATGAAGGAAAGTTTTTAACACCTTAAGTGCTGTAGAATTCTGCCTAAATCTCCTGGTAGGAAGAAGCATAACCCTAAGGTCAAAGGATGCTGTGTCCGTCTATGAACTCAGAGAAATGGATTTTACGGTGAGTACAAAAATCCTTTTTTTCCCTCCGGCTTCTGGCCTCCTCCGGTTTGCCGGTTGACTCCGTCAGGGGCTGTCCAGGATCTTCTGGTCAGGGGAGTGATTGTGCTCGTTGGAACGGTCTCTGGGTTTTACTCCATTCTGTTTGTGTCCCCACGGAGGATGGGGCCCGGTCGATCCTGGGCCTCAAGTCCCTCGTTTTGTTTTGTCAAGGTGGTGTCGATTCGCCTGGTAATAGCGGCACTTCATCAGGGGGATTTTCTGGCATCCTTGGATGTCATGAACATGTACCTGCATATCCTCAAACCACCGGAGATTCTGTGCTTTGCGGTCGGGGGGGGCCATTTTCAATGGTGTCCTTCCCATTCAGCGGGTTTTCGCCAAGGTGCTCGTCCCGATACTGGCCCGGCTGTGACAGCAGGGGTTTGTTATCATGGGATGTCTGGACGACATTCTCCTACGAGCTTCTTCGAGCTCTGCATTGGTGGAGCCGTGTATCACGTGTCAGGCTCTCCGAGTGTTCGGCTGGTTTCTGGATTGTCCTGAAATCAGGGTTGATTCCGTCTCAGGGATACCTGGGACTGGTCCTGGATTCCTCCGGGGCGGGAGTGTTTTTCTCCTAGCGGAAAAACTTCAGACTCTGATATTTGCTGTGCAGTGGTTGCAGACCCAGAAGCGGTCATCTCTGCGATTCTGCAGGAAGGTTCTGGGTCAGTTGGTAGCCTCTTTCGAGGCGGTTCCGTATGCCCAATTCCACGCCAGGGTACTACGGAGGGAACTGCTGTCACGATGGGACTAGCTTCCGTCATCTCTGGATTACCAGATTCAGTTGAGTCATCTGATCATGTCTCCCCTGGTGTGGTGGCTGGCGTTTCCGGTGCTTCGGGCAGGAAAGTCATTTTTCTGCAGGCCACTGGACAGTGGTCACGACGGATGCCAGCCTCTCCGGTTGGGGAGGGGCGCTTGGGGCACCCAGTCAGCCCAGGGGCACTGGACTCAGGTGGAGTCCTGCCTACTGATCAACGTTCTGGAGCTCCGAGCAATCAAGCTTTGCCAGGTGGTCCCTGGATCTACAGGGCCGACCGGTCAGGATCCTGTCGGATAACACCACGTCCGTGGCGTAGGTTGATCATCAGGGAGGCACACGGAGTTCTGTTGCAGCGACGTGGGTCGCGCGCATCCTTTCGGTGGGCCGAAGGGTCCGTTCCGGCTCTATCGGCTGGGTACATTCTGGGAATACGGAATTGGCTAGCCGACTACCTAAGTCGCACTGCACTGGGCCAAGGAGAGTGGTCTCTCCACCCGCAGGTGTTTGGGGTCTGTGCCGAAAGTGGGGCACTCCGGACGTGGACCTTCTAGCGTCCCGTCTCTATCGGTGCCACGGTTCGTGGCCAGGTTTAAGGACCCGTGGGCGGACGCGTCAGGCGCGTTGGTGGCTCCTTGGGGTCGCTGTCGCCTACTTTACACCTTCCCTCCTCGGAAGCTTCTTCCTCGCCTGCTGCGCAGAGTAGAAGCTGTAGGGATTCTATCGGTCCTGATTGCCCCAGATTGGCCGCGTCGCTTCTGGTACGCGGACCAGGTGCGTCTGCTGGCAGACGCCCCCTAGCATCTTCCCCTGGGAATTGATTTTCTGTTACAGGGTCCGATCTTCCACCCTGTTTCACAGCCACCGGCCTTAGCGGCGTGGCTGTTGAGAGCCAGGGGCTTAAGGACCAAGGCCTATTGGGCTTGGTGGTCTCTACCGTGCTGCCTGCATGGAAGGCTACCTCACGTAGGTTTTTCCTCATGCATGGAAGGCCTACTTCTCTGTGTGTGGGGAGATGAACTGGCACTCTCGTACATGCGTTTGCAGCAGGGAGTGGTTCAGGCTCTCGCCTTACGTACGGTTAGGAGCCAGATTTCTGCTCTGGCTGTTTTTACTTGCAGTGACCCTTGGCATCGCACTCCTGGGTGCGTGCGTTGGGTCAGGGGGTCTGGCAGGTGGCCCCTCCGGTGCGCCCTCCATTACCCCCATGGGACTTGAATTTAGTCCTTTCAGTGCTTCGGGATGCTCCCTTTGAGGACATTCGGGAGGTTTTTTGTTTATTGTCACAAAAGGTGATTTTATTTCTGGTAGCAATTACCTCGATCAGACGGGTGTCTGTCTGTTCTGGCGGCCTTGTCTTGCAAGGCTCCCTGCTTGGTCATCCGTAAGGATGAGGTGGTGCTGCGGCCGCAGCCGTTTTTTCTCCCTAAGGTCGTTTCGGCTTTTCACTTGGATGTGGACATTGTTCTTCCATCCTTATGTCCTCAGCCAAAGAACCCGAAGGAGGCCACTTTACATTCTTTGGATGTGGTTCGGGCCCTTCGAGTTTACTTGTCGGCGACAGCTCCGTTCCAGAAGTCGGACTCGCTGTCTGTGTCCGGTCCCAGTAAGGGCCTGGCAGTCTCGTCGGCCACCATTTCCAGGTGGATCCGACAGGTTGTGCTTCAGGCCTATGCCCTGAAGGGCGGGCGCCCCCCTTTCGGGTCATGGCGCATTCGACCAGGGCGATCGGGGCCTCTTGGGCTTTCCGACACCAAGCCTCTGTTACAGGTGTGTAAGGCTGCGACCTGGTCGTCGGTACACGCTTTTTCAAAGTTTTATATGGTGGATGTGAGTGCATCTTCTGATGCCTCCTTCGGCCGCAGGGTGTTACAGGCGGCAGTTTAAGGTTGGAGTTCCTCCGTTGAGTAACTCCGGTTTTTGTTTGGGGTGTAACCTGTTTTTCCCACCCCTCTAATTTTTTGACACTGCTTGGGGACGTCCCTAAGGTCAATTAAGGCTGTGTCCGTCTATGAACTCAGAGAAATGGATTTTACGGTGAGTACAAAAATCCTTTTTTTTTTTTCTTGCAATTTTTCTCGCTTTTTTATTTTCTTCCTGCGATTCTTCTATCAACAGCCGACTGGGTGACAGGCTGGGTCCTCGACCCTTGTAGTTCCCCCATGTTCGGCCTTCGAGCGTGTGCCGGCGCTCAGCTTTGGGATGTCCACGACAGGCCCTGTTGCTCCAGGGGCGGCCGGGGAACTTCGGTTCTAGGGCACACATATGACCGGTCTCTATGGCTGTGTCAGTGTGTCTGGCCGACAGCCATGCCGTTTACGGACGTTGGTTCTGTCTGGGATACCTCCAGCCGGGTAGTCGCAGGACGGGTAAGTAGTGGCCCCTTACTCAGGTAAGTGGTCTGGCTGGTCTTTTCCCTGGGGAGGTCGACTGAGTGTCTGCCCTGCTTTCCTCTCCCCTTCCTCTCCCTCCTTCCCCTGACTGGGTAGTGGCTGTGAAGGGGGGCCTCCTGGGTTTTCTTTATTACCACCGGGGCCCGTGTGTTGTTGGGGGGACTGTGTTACTCTGGGGGGTGCTGCTGTGTTCTGAGTTGATTTTTACCTCAGACGGAGGCCATCTTGGAAATCTCCTTGGTAACGCTGTGATTTCTCTTTCGTTCATAGACGGACACAGTCTCCATTGACCTTAGGGTTATGCTTCTTCCTACCAGGAGATTTAGGCAGAATTCTACAGCACTTAAGGTGTTAAAAACTTTCCTTCATGCCGCTCCTCCCAGGGGGCATGGCTCCCCCAGGCATAACCCACACCCTGCTCCAGCAGCTTCAGTTTGTTTCTGCCTTACCGTCAGGAGAGTCAGGCTCTCTCTGGAGTCCTGGACTCTGGAGTTTTTTTCTTGCAAATTTTTTTGCATCTTGCAAGTTTTTTCCTCGCTTTTTTTTTATTTTTTGAATCCTGCGATTCTTCTATCAACAGCCGACTGGGTGACAGGCTGGGTCCTTGACCCTTGTAGTCCCCCCCAGGTTCGGCCTTCGAGCGTGTGCCGGCCTTCGAGCGTGTGCCGGCCCTCAGCTCCGCTTTGGGACGTCCGCGACAGGCCCCGTTGCTCCAGGGGCGGCTGGGGAACTTCGGTTCTAGGGCACACATATGACCGGTCTCTATGGCCTTGTCACAGTGTGTCTGGCTGACAACCATGGCGTTCGCGGACGTTGGTTCTGTCTGGGATACCTCCAGCCGGGTAGTCGCAGGACAGGTAAGTAGTGGCCCCTTACTCAGGTAAGTGGTCTGGCTGGAATGTTTTCCCTTGGGAGGTCGACTGAGGGTTTTTCCCTCCTTTCCCCTTTGGGTGACGGCTGTGCAGGGTTTTTTTTTCTCTGGGGCTCTTTTTTTTTTTTTTTCACTCTGGTATGGCTGGGGCTGTTCTGTGTCGCTGCAGGGGACTGTGGTGGTCATTCTGGGCATTTTTGTGTGTGCTGTTTTAGTGTACTGTCTTTTTTGGGTACACTGTCTTTTTTAAAACTGCGCCATGGCGGCCATTTTGCCGGAGCCGCACTTGTGTTATTCGGCGGCCATTTTCTTGTGGCCGGCGCAGTTTTCAGCACTAGTTCGGCCTCTAGTGGCCGTTTCGGCGGGGAAAAAAGACCGCAAATCCTCTGAGGGGACAGACGCAGCGCCTCCTCAGCACACACTTGTCCTTCACAGACCGCGCTGTACCGGGGGGTGGTGAGTCTCAGGGGGCCCCATACTGTGCTCTAGCGGCCGGGAGGTGACCTGTGGGGGACTTTTTTCCTGCCATTGGCAGTGGGGGTGACACGGCAGCTGCAATATGGAGGCTGAATCAGGCCCCTCATTCCTCACAATGCCGGAATTACCCTTAGCGCCCCTCCCCCTGCCACATCTGTTGAGTCGGTGTCGGCTGTCCTGGAGTCTTTTCTCACCAGGTTTGAAGCTGCCAGTGCTCGGTTGGGGGGTAAAAAGCGCCCCCCCCCCCGGAGGCTGTTTCTGGGGATATCTCTGACGCAGAATCTGAGAACGCTGTTGCTGCTTCTGGTTCTGTCATGTCGGAGGATGCGGGCTTAACCCACATGGACAGCGAGGATGACTCTGCTGCGGAGTCTGCCGACAAGGAATTTGTTGGAGCTCTTATTACCGCGGTACGTGAGACTCTTCATTTAGAGGATGTGGCGGAGACACCAGCGGTGTCGGTCCCTTTTGGATTCCGCGTACCGCTAAGGTATTCCCCTGTGTTCCTTATTTGGACAATATGTTGTATAAGGAATGGGATACACCGCAAAAGGCTTTTACTGTTCCTAAAAGCTTTGCTACCCGTTACCCCCTGGAGGAGGACTTTTTAAAAAAAGTGGGTCACTCCGTCGGTGGACCCTCCTGTGTCCAGACTGAGCAAGGCTACTACGTTGCCTGTGGAGGGGGCTCCTGCTTTCAAGGACCCCGCTGATAGGAGAGTGGAGGCCGTGGCCCGCTCCCTGTTCTCGGTGGTGGGTTCGGCGGTAAGGCCGGCTCTGGCCGGAGCCCTGGTTGCTCAGACGCTAACTGAAAGGGCGAAGCTCCTGCTGCAGGAGCTGGAGGTCCAAGGTGCTTCCGAGTCCTCTAGGGACCTGGCTGAACAGTTGATTCAGGGTCAGAAGTTTCTCTGTGAGGCGGCTATGGATTCGATTCCTTTGCTTTCCAGGGCTTCTGTCTACGCAGTGGTTCTGCGCCGCCTTATATGGCTGAAGTGCTGGTCGGCTGACAAGTCCTCAAAAAAGGCCTTGGTAGATTTGCCCTTTAAGGGCGGACGGCTTTATGGCGCATCCCTGGATGACATCATTAAGGATGCCACTGGAGGTAAGAGCACCTTGCTCCCTCAGTCGGGGAAGGGTAAGGAACCTCGCCGCAAGCAAGGTCCTACTTTTACTACCCTTAAGCGGTTTTTTCGTGCGGCTGGAAAAGGTCTGCAAGGTGCAAAAGCCCCTGCTGCCGGGCGTAAGCGCCCCTGGTTCAACAAACCAAACAAGCCTGCTTCCGCATGAAGGTCTGCCCCCGCCCGGGTCTCGGGTGGGGAGACGGCTTCACAACTTCGCGGATCGGTGGAATTCTCTTCTGACCGACCGTTGGGTTTGCGAGGTGGTCGCCTCGGGGTACAAGATAGAGTTCCTTTCTTGTCCCCCAAACAGATTATTTTCCATCCAACCTCCAGCTTCGGATCGTCTGCTAGCCCTGTCCGGGGCTGTCCAGGATCTTCTGGACAGGGGGGTGGTTGTGCCGGTTCCCTCGCTGGAACGGTTTCGGGGGTTCTACTCCAATCTGTTCGTGGTCCTCAAGAAGGGAGGGGTTCGCCCTGTCCTGGACCTAAAGGCCCTCAACTCCTTTGTCAAGGTGCAGCGATTCAGGATGGAGTCGGTCCGTTCTATCATAGCGGCCCTCCACCAGGGGGACTTCATGGCGTCCTTGGACATCATGGACGCATACCTGCATGTCCCCGTTTGCACAAGCCACCACAGGTATCTGCGCTTTGCGATCGGGGAGGACCACTATCAATTCGTGGCCCTCCCGTTCGGGCTGGCGTCGGCACCACGGGTGTTCACCAAGGTGCTCGCCCCGATCCTGGCCTTGCTAAGGCAGCGAGGGATCGCTATCGTGGGATACCTGGACGACCTTCTCCTGAGAGCTTCTTCAGGCTCAGAGTTAGAGGAGGACGTGTCATCACGTGTCGGACTCTGCATGAGTTCGGCTGGCTTCTGAATCTCAAAAAAATCAGTGTTGGTTCCGTCCCAGAGGCTGGAACACCTGGGGATGGTTTTGGATTCGGGGGGAGGCAAAAGTGTTCCTCCCATCGTAAAAACTGCGTACCCTGCAATCTGCAGTGAGACAGTTGTCGACCCAGAAGTGGTCGTCTCTTCGCTTCTGCATGCGGGTTCTGGGTCTGATGGTGGCCTCCTTCGAGGCGGTTCCGTATGCCCAATTCCACACCAGGGTACTACAGAAGGAGATTCTGTCACGATGGGACAGGGGTCCCATCTTCTCTGGATCGCCAGATTCGGTTGAGCCATCTGGCCAAGTCTTCCCTGGCATGGTGGCTGACATCTCCGGTGCTTCGGTCCGGGAAGTCTTTTCTTCCGTGCCGCTGGACAGTGGTCACGACGGACGCCAGCCTCTTCGGCTGGGGGGGCGTCAGGGGCACCCAGTCAGCCCAGGGGCGCTGGACTCAGGAGGAGTCCCGCCTGCCAATCAATATCCTGGAGCTCCGAGCGATCAAGCTGTGCCTTGTCAGGTGGTCCCTGGAGCTGCAGGGCCGTCCTGTCAGGATCCAGTCCGACAACGCCACGGCCGTGGCGTACGTCAATCATCAGGGCGGCACAAGGAGCTTGGCCGCGGCGACGGAGGTCGCTCACATACTTCGGTGGGCCGAAAGGTCCGTTCCTGCCCTGTCGGCGGTATACATTCCGGGAGTTCTGAATTGGCAAGCCGACTTCCTAAGTCGCACGACTCTGGATCAAGGGGAGTGGTCTCTCCACCCGGAGGTGTTTCAGATCCTGTGCCAAAAATGGGGCACTCCAGACGTAGACCTTCTGGCGTCCTGTCTCAATCGGAAGGTGCCACGGTTTGTGGCCAGGTCAAGGGACCCGTGGGCAGACGCGTTGGTGGCTCCCTGGGGTCAATATCACCTGATTTACGCCTTCCCTCCTCTAAGGCTCCTACCCCGCCTGCTGTGCAGGGTGGAAGCCGAAGGGATTCCAACGATCCTGATCGCCTCAGATTGGCCGCGTCGCTCTTGGTACGCGGACCTGGTACGTCTGGTGGCAGACGCCCCCTGGCGCCTGCCTCTGAGGGAAGATCTCCTGTCTCAGGGCCCGATCTTCCATCCTGCTTTACGGTCACTGGCTTTAACGGCGTGGCTGTTGAGAACCAGGTACTGAAGGACCGGGGCCTGTCGGGCCCGGTAATCTCTACCATGATGCGTGCACGGAAGTCCACTTCTCGGAAAATTTACCATCGTACATGGAAAGCATACATCTGTGTGAGGAGATGAAGTGGCACCCCCGTACTTACGTGGTGTCCCGGATCCTGCTGTTCCTACAGCGGGGAGTGGACCAGGCTCTTGCCTTGAGCACGATCAAGAGTCGGATTTCTGCTCTGGCTGTTTATTTTCAGCGTCCCGTGGCAGCGCACTCCTTCGTTCGCACGTTTGTGCAGGGGGTCCGGCATGTGGCCCCCCCGGTGCGCCCTCCGCTACCTTCTTGGGACTTGAACTTGGTCCTCTCGGCGCTTCAGCGTGCCCCCTTTGAGGACATTCGGGAGATCCCCTTGCTGACTTTGTCGCAGAAGGTGGTCTTTCTGGTAGCTATTACCTCTATCAGACGAGTGTCTGAACTGGCGGCCCTGTCTTGCAAGGCCCCCTACTTGGTCATCCATCAGGATAAGGTGGTGCTGCGCCCGCGACCTCTTCTTCCGAAGGTCGTTTCGGCCTTTCACATTAACGAGGACATTGTTGTTCCATCATTATGTCCTCAGCCGAAGAACCCGAAGGAAGCCGTTTTACATTCTCTGGATGTGGTTCGGGCCCTTCGAGTTTACTTGTCGGCGATAGCTCCGTTCCGGAAGTCGGATTCGCTGTTCGTGTCTGTGTCCGGTCCCAGTAAGGGCCTGGCAGTCTCGTCGGCCACCATTTCCAGGTGGATCCGGCAGGTTGTGCTTCAGGCCTACGCCCTGAAGGGGCGGGCGCCTCCCTTTCGGGTCACGGCGCATTCGACCAGGGCGATTGGAGCCTCCTGGGCTTTCCGACACCAAGCCTCTGTGTTACAGGTGTGCAAGGCTGCGACCTGGTCGTCGGTCCACACCTTTTCAAAGTTTTATAAGGTGGATGTGAGTGCATCTTCTGATGCCTCATTCGGCCGCAGGGTGTAAGGCTGGTTTCAGACTGAGGCGTTGAGAAAACGCTATGTTTTTTACTGCGTTTTTACCGCGTTCGCGCTAATATTGGCGCTAACGCCCATGTGTTTTAATAGCGTTTTTACCGCGTTAGCTAATAGACATACCCCCATTACATCACATCCTGTTTACTTCCTGGTTTATCGTCAAGGAAGAAGGACCTTGGAGAAGATGGAGTTTCATGAGCTGCTGTTATTTGTACTACATGCTTGGGAACATTTTCTTAAACAGAGGTCACAACGTCGCTTTTGGGTTCATCCCATCCATCAATTGCACTCAGAGGTCAATTTTCACTACTCTATCATGACCTGAGAGAGCACCCTGAGAAATTTCGAAATTACACACGAATGACCATTGCGACGTAAGTATTTCCTAGTTTTATATTGACACTCCAAATGCCAGTCCCGGCAGTCCCCCACCCCTCCTAGTCCTACCCGTCCATGCACGATACATCTATTCCACTCCTCCATGCCTAAAAGTTCTAAACCCAACAAATCTCATTGCCCATTACATTTCCTAATCTTACCCCTCAAAGCATGGTAATCCCACTTCTCCATGCCCAATACAGCTAAACATTACCCTAATTCCACTCCTCCATGCACTATGCTCCTACCCCTAACCCCACTCCTCCATGCACTATACCACTAACCCTAATCTCACTCCTACATGCACTATACTCCTACCCCTAACCCTAATCTCACTCCTACATGCACTATGCTCCTACCCCTAATCTCACTCCTCCATGCACTATGCTCCTACCCCTAACCCTAATCTCACTCCTACATGCACTATACTCCTACCCCTAACCTCACTCCTCCATGCACTATACTCCTACCGCTAACCCTAATCTCACTCCTACATGCACTATACTCCTACCCCTAACCTCACTCCTACATGCACTATACTCTTACCCCTAACCTCACTCCTCCATGCACTATACCACTAACCCTAATCTCACTCCTCCATGCACTATACTCCTAACCCTAATCTCACTCCTCCATGCACTATACTCCTACCCCTAACCCTAATCTCACTCCTACATGCACTATACTCCTACCCCTAACCCTAATCTCACTCCTACATGCACTATACTCCTACCCCTAACCCTAATCTCACTCCTACATGCACTATGCTCCTACCCCTAATCTCACTCCTCCATGCACTATGCTCCTACCCCTAACCCTAACCCCACTCCTACATGCACTATACTCCTACCCCTAACCCCACTCCTACATGCACTATACTCCTAACCCTAATCTCACTCCTACATGCACTATGCTCCTAACCCTAATCTCACTCCTACATGCACTATACTCCTACCCCTAACCCTAATCTCACTCCTATTTTTTATACTCTAATAAACCAATTTCGTGTTTTTTATAACAAAAATAGTAATTCTTTTCCAAAGGTTTGACTATCTTCTAGATCTGCTAAGACCTGCGTTGTTGAGAGTTGATACAAACTGTAGAGAAGCTATAACACCATGTGAACGGCTACTTATAACACTGAGGTATGGGTTTTCTTTTACAATCATATCATTCACGCATCATAAAAATAGAACAAAGCTTTCTCTGGCAAAATCAATGTATATAATTTAATTTTGAATAACAAATATACAACTTTTTTTGAATGGTATTTTATAATACAATATATTTCGAAAACGTTTCTCATATAATTCTTTAATAATGAACATTACACTTTTCAACCATCTTTTATAAACTAAACTGTTAACTTGGAGAATATCTCGCATGAACCATTAACATAGAAAGACCGGGCAATATCTATCAATATTGTAAACAAAATATTTCAATAACAAATCCAACAAAAATTTGAACCTAACCAAGGTCGTGATTAGGGTTGTCCCGATACCACTTTTTTCAGACCGAGTACAAGTACCGATACTTTTTTTTCAAGTACTCGCCGATACCGAATACCGATACTTTTTTTCGGCAGTATTTTTTTTTTAATTTTTTTATTTTTACAGTGATTTTTTATTTCTTTTTAGGGGGATTGTCGGTGTTTTTTTTTTTTTTTTTTTTTTTTTTTTTTCGTTTTACATATTTTTTTTTTTTTTTTATATTTATTGCAATTTTTTAATCAGCCCTGTTGGGGGTCTTTGGAGAGATATCAGGAGTCTTAACAGACCTCTGACGTCTCCCCTTTAAGACAGAGAGAGGGACTAAGGTCACAGATCCCCAGTCCCTTTCTCAGCTGCACTGGAAATGAATGGACAGGAGACAGAGGCTCCTATCCATTCATAAACTGAAGTATAGTAAACACATTTTACGATGCTCAGTTATATGAATGGACAGAGTCAGTGATCACTGACTGTTCATTCTGAAAAGGTAGGAGCCGGGTTTAGCGGCTCCTACCGCCGCTCTCCATCCTGACAGATTGAGGGGGGAAGAGAAGCCGGTCACGGAGGAGCGGGGGGGAGAGAAGCCGGTCACGGAGGAGCGGGGGGAGAGAAGCCGGTCACGGAGGAGCGGGGGGAGAGAAGCCTGTCACGGAGGAGCGGGGGGGGGGAGAGAAGCCGGTCATGGAGGAGCGGGGGGGGGGAGAGAAGACGAGCGGGGGGGAGAAGACTTGCAACTCCCCTGCCTGCCCAGGTATCGGGTGAGGCATCGGAGCATTTCCCCCGAGTACAAGTACTCGGGGAAATGCTCGGTATCGGTACTAGTATCGGTATCGGGACATCCCTAGTCGTGATAATAGGGGCGAGAGTTAATATCCTCCCTACTGCTGCCTGCCTGAGGAGTAGTGGGAGGAGTAGTATTATGATGTTCCATATAATAAGTATGGGGCATATCATAAGGGGCCGAATATCTGTTGTTGAATTGGGGATTTGCGATTGGTCTAAAGCCAGAACCCTCCCATTGGTTACTCGGCCTAAATGGCTGGCTTTGGTTTGGCATGGGATGGCTGTGTACAGCAGGAGCGCAATTACTTTTCATCTGATAATCTTTAATAATTTTTAATATATCGATCCTTAGATCACACTGCAAATCTTTTCGAACTTCTGTGATTTGCGGAATCAGGCTTTTTGTGAAGGATGTGATCTCATTATTCTCCGCTTTGTTGGTTTCGATCAGGTTTTTAACTATAAAATCTAATCTATAAAATCTTGAGTGTCCCTCTTTTTATTATTTTTTGATCTCGTGGTGTTTTTTCGTGGGGGCAATGGAGTCTCTCTGTCATCCAAATTCACATCCTCTTCAAATTGGTGATTTTCTTGTGGAGTAGACTCCTGAGTTTGCGAAATTACCTCATCTTCACTATCACTGGTGAAATTGTTTTCAGTTCTTAAAAAAAAAATGATGGGATTAGAAAAATTTAAAGAAAATCATTTTTTCAAGGAAAATAAACTGTTACTTATTTATTACTTACTGTCTCTCTTGCATCACTGGTTTTAAGAACTCTAGTTCGAAGTAGTGGCAATAAATTCGTCCTTTTTTGGATCCAGAACCACTTTTAGTCTGCTGCTGTTTTAATAATTCATGTTTGAAGTTATCTCTTAAGGTCTTCCATCTTTTTTTCACGAGTTTTTCTGAAATATAAAATTATATTTGTTTCAGATATCTTGCAACTGGAAATACCTACTCCTCACTGCAATACGAATTTTGCCTAGGGATTTCAACCATAAGTAAGATTGTGCAGGAAACATGTGATGCAATCTGGAATCTGAGAAGATCTTTTATGCCTACTCCAAATAAGGAAAAATGGGAAGATGTTGCCAAGGCTTTTTGGAACAAGACAAACTTTCCGAACTGTTTAGGGGCTATTGATGGAAAACATATTAGACTAATAAAACCATGTCATAGCGGTAGCCAGTATTATAATTATAACAAGTATTTTTCAGTTGTTTTAATGGCTGTGGTCGATGCAGATTATAAATTCATTTTTGTTGATATAGGATCATTTGGGAGCAATGCAGACTCTGCTGTCTTTCAACGTAGTACATTTGGGAAAAGGCTTGCTTCTAATGAGTTGGATTTACCTGATAATCGACCTCTGCCAGGTACAGAGGGACCTGAAATGCCCTATGTATTTGTAGCAGACGATGCTTTTGCTATTCATGAACATCTCATGAAACCATTTTCACAGAGAAATTTAGATAATCGAAAGAGGATCTTCAACTATAGACTGTGTAGAGCACGAAGACTTGTAGAATGTGCTTTTGGTATACTGGCCAACAAGTGGCAAATCTTTCTAAAACCAATTAACCTTAAAATAGAAAACGCATGTAAGGTAATCAAGGCTGCTTGTATTTTACATAATTTGGTAAGAGAGGGATGGAGTAAATTTTGAGGATACACTGTCACATAATATTGAACCGGCTGAGTTTCTGCATGTACGTGGACCTATGGTGGGATTCACTATTAGAGACGCTTTTGCAGACTACTTCATGAGTTCAGCTGGTGCACTCAGTTGGCAAGAAAACATGATCCAACTTCCATAATATTATACTGTACTGTTCTGGAAAATATCTTCATACTTTGAAATGACAGGAAGCAATATGCATAAATAAAATAATTGTTGAAACATTATTTTGATTCATTTCTATTAAATACAGTAAATCCAATTTAAAATGATGTAATTACTACGTGATGTAGGATATTTTGGAATAACGGTGTATGAGGTTTAGAAGTATAGTGCATGTAGGAGTGAGATTAGGGTTAGTGGTATAGTGCATGGAGGAGTGAGGTTAGGGGTAGGAGTATAGTGCATGGAGGAGTGAGATTAGGGTTAGTGGTATAGTGCATGGATGAGTGAGATTAGGGTTAGTGGTATAGTGCATGGAGGAGTGAGATTAGGGTTAGTGGTATAGTGCATGGAGGAGTGAGATTAGGGTTAGTGGTATAGTGCATGGAGGAGTGAGATTAGGGTTAGTGGTATAGTGCATGGAGGAGTGGGATTAGGGTTGGGGGTAGGAGCATAGTGCATGGAGGAGTGAGATTAGGGTTAGAGGTATAGTGCATGGAGGAGTGAGATTAGGGTTAGAAGTTTGGTGCAGTGGAGGAGTAGGAGATATATCGTGCATGGACGAGTGGGATTTTTTGGATTATGAGCGGTGGAATTTAATGGGATTTTTGTTATTTGGAGAGGTGATATTGGGGATCAGGGTGGGAGTTTGAGTTTAAGAGGGGAGGGATTAGGGATAATGATGGTAGTTTGGCATTATGAGTGGTGGGATAAGTGATAAGACATTTTGGGAATAGGGGTGGTGGAGCAGGAATAGGGACTGCATCAGGATCTTGTTACTTTTTTCTGCTTTTCTGGCAGGAGACAGTGTCTTCCAATTTTCTATGTGGTGACTAGCCACATCTTCCCACCCAGCTACTTTCTTCTGACGGTTTGCATACCAGTCATTTCTTTTGTCCCAAAGTTCTGGGTGCCTGCGGACAGTGTCTATGAACTCTTCTGGTTCTCCACTTCCTGAAGCTGCTTCATTACTTGCTTGTTCAGCAGATGGTTGAATAGCAGGTTGATTTTCCATTTTCAAATGAGGTGTCTTCTCTCTCTCTCTCTCTCTCTCGCTTGTCTCCTCTCCTTACAGGATTTCCTGGTTTCCCAGAATGCTTCACTCTACTGCGGTCATGTGACCTTTCCACTTCCTCCAACAACTTCTGGTAATTTTTTAACGCTGTATTACCGCGTTTTTACCGCGGTTTTATAGCGGTACCCATTCATTTCAATGGGAATATGCGTTTTTACCGCGCTATTTTAGGCGCACAAAAGTTGCTCCAAAAAAGCGGTATGCAGGACTTTTTTCAACGCACAGCCAGCCAAACGCCTCAGTGTGAAAGGATAGACAGTGATACATGGGGGGCGTTTTAACTGCGGTATTTAGGCGGTAATTTTAGCGCAAAAACGCGGTAATAACGCCTCAATGTGAAAGGGGCCTTACAGGCGGCAGTTTAAGGTTGGAGTTCCTCCGTTGATTAACTCGGTTTTGTTTGGGGTGTAACCTGTTGTTTGCTGTGTGGTTTTTTTCCCACCCCTCGTTTTTTGACACTGCTTGGGGACGTCCCTAAGGTCAATGGAGGCTGTGTCCGTCTATGAACGAAAGAGAAAAAAGGATTTTTGTACTCACCGTAAAATCCATTTCTCTGAGTTCATAGACGGACACAGCACCCACCCCTCCTTGGTTTGTACTGCTTGTTACGAACTGAAGCTGCTGGAGCAGGGTGTGGGTTATGCCTGGGGGAGCCACGCCCCCTGGGAGGAGCGGCATGAAGGAAAGTTTTTAACACCTTAAGTGCTGTAGAATTCTGCCTAAATCTCCTGGTAGGAAGAAGCATAACCCTAAGGTCAATGGAGGCTGTGTCCGTCTATGAACTCAGAGAAATGGTTTTTACGGTGAGTACAAAAATCCTTTTTCTTCCCTGAGGTGACAAAGCACAGCCAGTGCTGCTGTGTTCTATGAGGTAATTTTTTACCTCAGACAGTGGCCATCTTGGAAATCTCCTTCTTGGTAACGCTGACAGACACAGCACAGCCTCTGGTATCTTGTACAGTTTTAGTGCTGTAACAGTTTTAGTGCTGTGAAACGCTGTGAATCTTCCTTGAGGCACATCAGAGCACACCTCAGGTTTTTTCAGCTCCCTCTGCAGCTGGGTGGGGTGGTGAATACCAGGGGCCCCCATGCTCTGCAATAGCAGCAAGGAGGTGACCAGTGGTTTTTTTTTGTCCTGCCTTGCAGGGTGGGTGACTCAGCACTGACACTATGGAACCTGAGCCAGGTCTCCCTCTCAAGCTATGCCTGAGTTAACCCTTAACGCCCCTTCCCCTGCCACATCTGTTATGTTGGCTGTCCTGGGTTTCTTACCAGGTTTGAAGTAGCTAGTGCCCGGATGGGAGGTAAAAAAGTGCCCCCTCCCTGAGCCTGCTTCTGGGGATGACACAGAATCGCTGTTTTTTTTCTGGTTCTGTTATGTCAGAGGCTGCGGGTTTAACCCTTATGGATAGTGAGGATGACTCTGCTGCAGTCAGTTGCTGGCAAGAATTTGTTGGAGCTCTTGTTTCTGCGGTGCGTGAGACTCTAAAAATTGAGGATGTGGCGAAGACACTTCCGTGTCAGTACCAGCTGACTACCATGCACCGCTGAAGTGTTTCCTTGTGTTCCTTATTTGGACAATGTTATACAAGGAATGGGACGCACCGCAAAAAGTTTGTCAAAACTTTGCAACCCGTTACCCCCTTGGGGAGGCTTAAAAAAAAAAAAAAGGTCTCTCCTCCGCCAGTGGACCCCCCCCCTGTGTCCAGACTGCGCAAGGCCACCACGTTGCCTGTGGAAGGGGCTCCTGCATTTCAGGATCCCACTGATAGGAGAGTGGAGGCCGTGGCCCGCTCCCTATTCACGGTGGTGGGATCGGCGGTGAGGCCGGCTCTGGCCGGGGCCCTGGTCAGGCCCCGACTAAAAGGGCGAAGCTCCTGCTGCAGGAGCTGGAAGAAGGACCTCTAAGGTGGCCTTGGTGATGGCCGTTAAGGGTGAACGGTCCTTTTGGGACTTCCCTGAATGGCATCATTGAGGATGCCACGGGTGGTAAGCGCATGCTGTTCCCACAGTCTGGGAAGGGCTAGGGACCTCGCCCTGTGCTAGGACCCTCCTTGCTTACCTCCGTGCGTTTTTTCGCCCGCCCTGTGCGGTGGGGGTAGGTCTACATGGTTCTTTAAACCCCCGCTGCGGGGCAGCAGCGCACCTGATACCGCATGACTAACAAGTCTGCGGGCATACCTGCTTCCGCCTGAAAGTCTGCTCCCGCCCGTGTCTCGGGTGGGAGACTGGCTTCGCATTGCGAAGTGTTTTCCTTGGGGTACAAGATTGAGTTTCTCTCTTGTCTGCCAAACAGGTTTTTTCCCTCCGGCTTCTGGCCTCCTCCGGTTCGCCGGTTGACTCCGTCAGGGGCTGTCCAGGATCTTCTGGTCAGGGGAGTGATTGTGCCAGTTCCCTCGTTGGAATGGTCTCTGGGTTTTTTTCTCCATTCTGTTTGTGTCCCCATGGAGGATGGGGCCCGGTCAATCCTGGGCCTCAAGTCCCTCGTTTGTTTTGTCAAGGTGCAAACTTTTAGGTGGTGTCGATTCGCTTGGTAATAGCGGCACTCCATCAGGGGGATTTTCTGGCATCCTTGGATGTCATGAACGTGTACCTGCATATTCTCAAACCACCGGAGATACTGTGCTTTGCGGTCGGGGGGGGACCATTTTCAATTGGTGTCCTTCCCATTCGGCGGGTTTTCGCCAAGGTGCTCGTCCCGATACTGGCCCGGCTGACAGCAGGGGTTTGTTATCATGGGATGTCTGGACGACATTCTCCTACATTGGTGGAGCCGTGTATCACGTGTCAGGCTCTCCGAGTGTTCGGCTGGTTTCTGGATTGTCCTGTAATCAGGGTTGATTCCGTCTCAGGGACTGCAATACCTGGGACTAGTCCTGGATTCCTCCGGGGCGGGAGTGTTTTTCTCCTAACGGAAAAACTTCAGACTCTATCTGCTGTGCAGCAGTTGCCGACCCAGAAGCGGTCATCTCTGCGATTCTGCAGGAAGGTTCTGGGTCAGTTGGTAGCCTCTTTCGAAGGCGGTTCTGTATGCCCAATTCCACGCCAGGGTACTACGGAGGGAACTGCTGTCACGATGGGACTAGCTTCCGTCATCTCTGGATTACCAGATTCAATTGAGTCATCTGATCATGTCTCCCCTGGTGTGGTGGCAGGCGTTTCCGGTGCTTCAGGCTGGAAAGTCATTTTTCTGCAGTCCACTGGACAGTTGTCACGACGGATGCCAGCCTCTCCGGTTTTGGGAGGGGCGCTTGGGGCACCCAGTCAGCCCAGGGGCACTGGTCTCAGGTGGAGTCCTGCCTACTGATCAACGTTCTGGAGCTCCGAGCAATCAAGCTTTGCCTTGCCAGGTGGTCCCTGGATCTACAGGGCCGACCGGTCAGGATCCTGTCCGATAACACCACGTCCGTGGCATAGGTTGATCATCAGGGAGGCACACGGAGTTCTGTTGCAGCGATGGGGGTTATGCACATCCTTTCAGTGAGCCGAAGGGTCAGTTCCGGCTCTATCGGCCGGGTACATTCCGGGAATACGGAATTGGCTAGCCGACTACCTAAGTCGCACTGCACTGGGCCAAGGAGAGTGGTCTCTCCACCTGCAGGTGTTTTGGGGTCTGTGCCGAAAGTGGGGCACTCCGGACGTGGACCTTCTAGCGTCCCGTCTATCGGTAGGTGCCACGGTTCGTGGCCAGGTTTAAGGACCCGTGGGTGGACGCGTCAGGCGGCTCATTGGGGTCACTGTCGCCTACTTTACACCTTCCCTCCTCTGAAGCTTCTTCCTCGCCTGCTGCGCAGAGTGGAAGCTGTAGGGATTCTATCAGTCCTGATTGCCCCAGATTGGCCGCGTCGCTTCTGGTACGCGGACCAGGTGCGTCTGGTGGCAGACGCCCCCTAGCGTCTTCCCCTGGGAATTGATTTTCTGTTACAGGGTCCGATCTTCCACCCTGTTTCACAGCCACCGGCCTTAGCGGCATGGCTGAGAGCCAGGGGCTTAAGGACCGAGGCCTATTGGGCTCGGTGGTCTCTACCGTGCTTCCTGCACGGAAGTCTACCTCATGTGGGTTTTTTCCTCATACTTGGAAGGCCTACTTCTCTGTGTGTGGGAAGATGAACTGGCACTCTCGTACATGCGTTGTGTATAGGATTCTGCTGTCTTTGCAGCAGGGAGTGGTTCAGGCTCTCGCCTTGCGTACGGTTAGGAGCCAGATTTCTGCTCTGGCTGTTTTTACTTGCAGCGACCCTTGGCATCGCACTCCTGGGTGTGTACGTTGGGTCAGGGGGTCTGGCAGGTGGCCCCTCCGGTGCGCCCTCCATTACCCCCATGGGACTTGAATTTAGTCCTTTCAGTGCTTCGGGATGCTCCCTTTGAGGACATTCGGGAGGTTTTTTGTTTATTGTCACAAAAGGTGATTTTATTTCTGGTAGCAATTACCTCGATCAGACGGGTGTCTGTCTGTTCTGGCTGCCTTGTCTTGCAAGGCTCCCTGCTTGGTCATCCGTAAGGATGAGGTGGTGCTGCGGCCGCAGCCGTTTTTTCTCCCTAAGGTCGTTTCGGCTTTTCACTTGGATGTGGACATTGTTCTTCCATCCTTATGTCCTCGGCCGAAATGCCAAGAGGAGGCCACTTTGCATCCTCTGGATGTGGTTCGGGCCCTACGAGTGTACTTATATGTTACGGTTCCGTTCCGGAAGTCGGGTTCACTGTTCGTGTCGGTGGCTGGCCCTACAAGAGGGCCTGGCAGTCTCGCCAGCCACCGTTCCTAGGTGGTTCAGACGGATTGTGCTTCAGGCCTATGCCCTGAAGGGGCGGGTGCCCCCCTTTCGGGTCACGGCGCATTCGACCAGGGCGATCGGGGCCTCTTGGGCTTTCCGACACCAAGCCTCTGTGTTACAGGTGTGTAAGGCTGCGACCTGGTCGTCAGTCCACACTTTTTCAAAGTTTTATAAGGTGGATGTGAGTGCATCTTCTGATGCCTCCTTCGGCCGCAGGGTGTTACAGGCGGCAGTTTAAGGTTGGAGTTCCTCCGTTGAGTAACTCCGGTTTTTGTTTGGGGTGTTGTAACCTGTTTTTGCTGTGTTATTTTTCCCACCCCTCAAATTTTTTGACACTGCTTGGGGACGTCTCTAAGGTCAATGAAGGCTGTGTCCGTCTATGAACGAAAGAGAAAAAAGGATTTTTGTACTCACCGTAAAATCCATTTCTCTGAGTTCATAGACGGACACAGCACCCACCCCTCCTTTGTTTGTACTGCTTGTTACGAACTGAGGCTGCTAGAGCAGGGTGTGGGTTATGCCTGGGGAAGCCACGCCCCTGGGAGGAGCGGCATGAAGGAAAGGTTTTTAACACCTTAAGTGCTGTAGAATTCTGCCTAAATCACCTGGTAGGAAGAAGCATAACCCTAAGGTCATTGAAGGCTGTGTCCGTCTATGAACTCAGAGAAATGGATTTTACGGTGAGTACAAAAATCCTTTTTTTGCAATTTTCTTGCTTATTCTTTTTCCTGCATTTTTGGATCCTGATCTACAATCAACTGCCGACTGGGTGACAGGCTGGATCCTCGATCCTTGTCCCCCCCCCCCAATTTCGGCCATCAAGCGTGTGCCGGCCTTAAGCTGCTCGCTGGGCCGTCCACAGCATGCCCCGTTGCGCCAGGGATGGCCGGTGAGCTATAAGCTACAGGGCACACATGACCGGTCTCTGTCTGTGTCAGTGTGTCGGGCCAACAGCCATGCTGTAACTGCACGGACGTTGGTTCTGTCCAGGATGCCTCCAGCCGGTGGTCGCAGGACGGGTAAGTAGCCGTCCCCTTGCTTTGGCATGGTGGTGCGCAGCTGGAGGTCGATCGGGGGTTCACCCTGCTTTCCGCTCTCCCTTCCTTTTCCCACGTTCTGGGTGGCGGGGTTGGCTGTGAGGTGGGGGATCTGCCTTGGGCACTCCAAACAAGTGGCTGGGGGCTATGTCTGCTTAGGGCAGGGGTCTCAAACTCAAATAACCTGAGGGCCACAAGACAAGTTTTCATATGCCATGGGGGGCTGCATGCAAACTTTCAAACTTCAAAAACAACAGTACTGGTGTCGGCGAACACATTATTAACCACCAGCACTGGTGTCAGCGAGCGCATTATTACCACCAGCACTGGTGTAAGACAGGGTTTGACAAATTTGCTTGGAATCTAGGAGCCAGATAAAAAAGTTAGGAGCCAGAAAACGCACCCCGTCCCGACGAGCTTGCGCGCAGAAGCGAACACATACGCGAGCAGTGCCCGCATATGTAAACGGTGTTCAAACCACACATGTGAGGTATCGCCGCGATTGGTAGAGTGAGAGCAATCATTCTAGCTCCTCTGTAACTTAAAACATGCAACCTGTAGATTTTTTTAATCGTCGCCTATGAAGATTTTAAAGGGTAAAAAAGTTTGTCGGCATTCCACAAGCGGACACAATTTTGAAGCGTGACATGTTGGGTATGAATTTACTCGGCGTAACATTATCTTTCATAATATTAAAAAAAATGGGGATAACTTTACTGTTGTCTTATTTTTTAATTAAAAAAAGTGTAATTTTTTCCCAAAAAAGTGCGCTTGTAAGACCGCTGCGCAAATACGGCGTAACAGAAAGTATTGCAACGATCGCTATTTTATTCTCTAGGGCTGGGATATGCAATTAGCGGACCTCCAGCTGTTGCAAAACTACAAGTTCCATCATGCCTCTGGGTGTTATGCTTGTGGCTGTCAGAGTCTTGCTATGCCTCATGGGACTTGTAGTTCAGCAACAGCTGGAGGTCCGCTAATTGCATATCCCTGCTCTAGGGTGTTAGGATAAAAAAATATATATAATGTTTGGGGGTTCTAGAGGGAAGAAGATGGCAGTGAAAATAGTGTAAAATGACATTAGAATTGCTGTTTAACTTGTAATGCTTAACTTGTAATACCAACGGCCACCACCAGATGGCGCCAGCTCACACATCTGGTGGTAATAACTTGTAATACCAACGGCTCACCACCAGATGGCGCCAGCTAAAAAAAAAAATTTTTTTTTTTTTTTTTTGCTCCCCTCACTTCCACCCTGCCTGCAGGCCATTTATAACTGGTCCGCGGGCCGCAAATGGCCCGCGGGCCGGTACTTTGAGACCACTGGCTTAGGGGGTGCTGTGTGCGGGGAAATGCCTGCCCGGGTGTTTGCACTGTGTTCACTCACTGTATAATCACGGCCGCCATTTTGGCGGAGCCGGGTGCCTTTATTAGAGTTCGGCGGTCATTTTCTTGTAGCCCGCATGCAAAAATAACGGCTCCAGCACACTTCCTAAGCGATGGCTCAGCACGGAGCAGCGCTCTGGGGCAGACGGCAGCATATCAGCCTGGTCGGGTGGTGAGTCCTCTGGGGGGTCCCCTGTTCTCTGCTGCGGCTGGGAGGGTGGCCTGTGGGTCTTGTCTTGCAGTCAAAGGGTCTGTCAGCATGGTGTCCGAACCGGATGCTTCTCCCCCAGACATGCCAGAGTTAACCCTTGGTGCTCCTGTACCTGCGGCCTCTGGATTCTATGACAGCAGTCCTAGAGGCGTTTTGTTGCCAGGATTGAAGCAGCATGTGGCCAGAGGGGTAAAAGGCGCCCCCGCATTCTTCTGGATATGCCTTTGACATGGAATCGGGCACAGCTACTGCTCCCGGCCCTAGTTCCGAGGTGTCGGAGGATGCAGGCCTAGTCCACATGGACAGTGAGGATGACTGCATCAGGGTTCGCGCATGATGAGGCGGTAGTGGGAGCTCTTATCACTGCGGTGCGGGATACTCAAAAGATTTAGGATTCGGCGGAGACATCAGATGTCGGTCCCTTTTGGGTTCCGCAAGCCAGCCCACACTGCAAAAGTGTTTCCTTGTGTTCCTTATCTGGAAAGGTTTTTGTACAAGGAATGGGATTGTCCACAAGTTTATTTTTTTATTTTTTTTTTCTGTTCCAAAATGCTTTGTGGTCCTTTATCCTTTTGAGGAGGATTTCCTGAAAAAAATTGACCTCTCTGTTGTTGCTTCAGGAGTTGGAGGAGCATCAAGCCCATCCGGACTGTTGCGCTGGCCGACCAGTTGGTGTAGGGCCTAAAATTTGTCTGAGTCAGCCCTGGATACGCTTCCCTTGCTCTCCAGGGCCTCCGGTGGTGTTGCGCCGCCTTGTCTGGCTGTAGTGTTGGTTTGTGGACCAGTCTTCTAAGAAGGCCTTGGAGGACTTACCCTTAAAGTCTTTCAGGACAGCACCTTGAGAGCGTGGCTCCACCCACTTGACAGGAAACACACCACCAAACGTCTTAAAAGGGAGGCTCCTTCCACTTATCAGTCTTTGTTTCCTCCGGCGGGTACACATGTGGGGGTTAGGAGCTCTCTAGGTACTACCTGAGAGGTCTTATCTCCCTACTCCAGTTTTTTTTTATTTAATTTTTCTTGCTTCAGAGTCTGTTCCTCCCATTCACTGGATAGAGAGCCTTGTGCATGGGCTCCTTCTCCCTCATCAGTGCTCAGTGAGCCAGGGACTGCTTCTTGGCAAGGTAGAAGGCGCAGACATCTTTTTTTCCTGTCCGGGCAGCCGAACGCCGCTGCCATCTTGGAAAGTCAGGCTGCTTCCCCCGGAAGGGGCGGCATCCTACGAGCGGGCGCAGGGCATGGACGTCATTTCCGCCAGAAAGAGCTGAGGAAGGAATAGGTCTGGTGCCTTGTTAGCTGGTGCAGTGGCGCTAGTGGAGTCCGGAACCGGCAGCTTGGCCACCAGCATCACGCTGCTGCCTCAACATGGATGCAGGATCAGCAGCGAGTGGAACAGGCACCAGCAAGGCCCAGGTAAGGGGTAGACTGAGGTTCTACCCTAATTTACTATGGGCTCTCTTCTCCCTTAGGGTGGTGAGTGTCCCCCCCCCCCCCCCGGTGGCGGGGGTTTGTTTGGGCACATGAGTGTAGTGGATCTCTCACTGTGCACCTGTGGTGAGCATCTTGATTGGTTTTCAGGCTGACTCGAATGGATGGTTTTTTTTTCTCTTCCGTTCATGGACGGACACGGCAGCATTGACCTTAGGGTTATTTTCCTTTTCAGGAGAGACTAGGCAGAAAAAACAGCACTTTAAGTGTTAAACACTTCTCAGTACAGCACCTCCCAGGGGGTGTGTCCCCCGGGTACATCCCACTCTCGAACATCCAGCCCCAGTTTTTTTTTTTTTTCTGCCTAGCGATGGAAGACATGGTCCTTCTGGAGCCCATGTGCTCTAGAGATTTTTTGCGATAATTTTTTTTGCGCCTGCATTTTTGGGATCAACTGCCGACTGGGTGACAGGCTGGATCTGCGATCCTTTTAGTTCCCCCCCCCCCACGTTGCTGGCTGTTTCAGTGTGCTGGACCGACGGCCATGCCGTATCTACCTGCGGACGTTGGGTCTGCCTGGAATGCCTCCAGCCGGTGGTCGCAGGATGGGCAAGTAGTATCCCCTTGCCTCGGCAGGGTGGTTTGGCTGGTGCATTCCTGGGGAGGTCGACTGAGGGTCCGCCCTGCTTTCCTCTCTCCCTTCCTCTCCCTCCCCGTTCTGGGTGGTGGCTGTGAGGTCCACCGCGGGGGCTGGCTCTGTTATGGCCGTTTGTTTTTTAGTGTGCTGGAACAGTGTTTGCTGTATGTCACTGAGTGTTTTAAAGCGGGAGTTCACCCGAAAAACTTGTTTTAACATTAGATTGGGCCTAATTACGGGAAGCAGAATCGGGTGTTTTGTTTAAAATCAATGCAGTACTTACCTTTTTTTGTGATGTTCTCCCGCCGCTTCCGGGTATGGGCTGCGGGACTGGGCAGCCCTTTTGATTGACAGCCTTTCCGACGGTCGCATACAGCGCGTCACGAGTTGCCGAACGTCGGTGCGGCGCCTGCGCACCGATGTTCGGCTACTTTTGGAAACTGGTGATGCGCTGTATGCGACGGTCGGAAGGCTGTAAATCAAATGTGAACGCCCAGTCCCGCAACCCATATCCGGAAGCGGCGAGAGAACATCTTTCTAAAAAAAGTTAAGTACTGCATTGATTTTAACCAAAACCCCTGATTCTGCTTCCTGTAATTAAGCCCAATATAAGGTTAAAAATTGAACCTCCACTTTAAACACGTGTACGGCCGCCATTTTACCGCTAATGCGGTTCTATATGTCAGCGGCCATTTTCTTTTAGCCCTCATGCTGTTTTCTGCATGTCGGTGGCAATCTTGGAAAAGTCTTGGCCTCTAGTGTCAGGAAGAATGCTGTGGCTTTGCGCCGTTATTCCAGAGGGAGGCACAGCACGGACAGCGCTCTCAGCTCGGCACAGTAGTACAGCCTATTTCTAAGTGGTGAGTCCCCTGCTCTCTAACAGCTGGGAGGGTGGCCTGTGGGTCCCATTTTTCTGCAGTACTAAGGCGGGATATATAGGTGGGTCAGCATGGAGTCTGATCCAGAGGCTTCTATCCCAACCATGCCAGAGTTAACCCTTGGTGCCCCTGTTCCTACGACCTTGGATGCTATGGCAGCAGTCCTTGAGGCGTTTGTTGCCAGGATTGAAGCAGCAAGTGGCCCTGGTTCTGTCATGTCGGATGATGCAGATTTAGCCCACACGGACAGTGAGGATGACTGCTTCAGGGTTAAAGCATAAGGAATTTGGAGCTCTTATCACTGCGGTGCGGGACACTCAAACTTGAGGATTTGGCAGAGGCATCAGACACGCCGTTTCCTTTTGGGTTCCGCAAGCCGCACCGCGAAAGTGTTTCCTTGTGTTCCATATCTGGAAAAACTGTTATACAAGGAATGGGAACGGCCGCAGAAAGTTTTTGCAGTACCAAAATACTTTGCGGTCCGTTACCCTTTTTGAGGAGGATTTCCTAAAAAAAGTGGGTATCCTCCATCGGTGGACCCCCTCCGGTGTCCAGGCTGAGCAAGGCTACCACGTTACCTGTGGAAGGGGCTCCAGCATTTAAGGACCCCGCACATAGTAGAGCTGAGGCTGTGGCCCGCTCCATATTCATAGTGGTGGGGTCGGCAGTGAGACCGGTTTTGGCCAGGGTTCTGGTGTCGCAGACAATTGCCGAACGGGCTAAGTACCTGGTGCAGGAGCTGGAGGCACAGAATGCTTCTGAGCTCTGTGTAGACCTGGCCGACCAGTTGGTTCAAGGCCTAAAATTTGATTTGTCTGAGTCGGCTCTGGATACGCTCCCCTGGCGGTAAGAGCACTCTGCTCCCGCAATCTGGGAAGGGTAAGGAGCCTCGCCGTAAGCAAGGGCCCTCATTTACTACCCCCCAAACGTTTTTTTTTCACCCGCCAAGTGCGGCAGAAAAACGTTTCCAGGGTGCTAAGGCGTCCACTGAAGGGCAAAAGGGCCCCTGGTTCCGCAAGCCCAATAAGCCTGCCTCCGCATGAAGGTCTGCCCCCGCCCATATCTCGGGTGGGGCGGCTCGGTGAAGGTCTCTTCTTTACGACCGTTGGGTTTGCGAGGTAGTTTACTCGGGGTACAAGATAGTTTCTCTCTTGTCCACCAACAGATTTTTTCCCTCCAACCTCCGGATCGCCTGAAGGATCTGTCAGGGGCTGTCCAGGATCTGCTGGTCAGGGGAATGATTGTGCCGGTTCCCTCGATGAAACTGTTTCAGGGGTTTTACTCCAATTTGTTTGTAGTCCCCAAGAAGGATGGGGTCCGTCCAATCCTGGACCTCAAGGCCCTCAATTGCTTTGTCAAAGTGCAATAATTCAGGATGCAGTCGATTCGCTCAGTAATAGCAGCGCTCCATCAGGGGGATTTCCTAGCATCCTTGGATATCAAGGACGCGTACTTGCATATCTCAATTTGCGCAAAACACCTGAGGTTTCTGCGCTTTGCGGTCGGGGAGGACCACTTTCAATTTGTGCCCCTCCTGTTCGGCCTGGCCTCAGCACCGTGTGTTTTCACCAAGGCGCTCGCCCCGCTGCGGCAGCGCTATCGTGGGATACCTGGACGACCTTCTTCTGAGGGCTTCCTCAAGCTCAGAGTTAGAAGAGGACGTGTCTATCACCTGTCACACCCTCAGAGAATTCGGTTGGCTGCTGAATATCCAGAAGTCAGTACTGGTACCGTCTCAGAGGCTGGAATATCTGGGGTTGGTCCTAGATTCCTCTGGCAAGAGTTTTTCTCCCAATGGAAAAACTACAGACACTGCAATCTGCGGTTGGCGACCCATAAATGGGCGTCGCTTCGCTTTTGCATGAGCGTGCTGGGTCTGATGATGGCCTCTTTCGAGGCAGTTCCGTATGCCCAATTCCACACCCGAGTGTTGCAGAAAGAGATTCTGTCACGTTGGAACAAGCTTCCTTTGTCTCCGGATTACCAGATTCGGGTGAGTCTACTGGTCAAGTCCTCCCTAGTGTGGTGGCTGACACCTCCGGTACTTCGGACCATTAAATTGTTTCTGCCTTGTCATTGGACAGTGATCACGACGGATGCCAGCCTCTCCGGCTGGGGGGGGTGTCCAGTCAACCCAGGGGCGCTGGACTCAGGAGTCCCGCCTTCCAATCAATGTACTGGAGCTCCGAGCGATCAAGTGGTCTCCGGGTCTGCAAGGCCGACCGGTCAGAATCCAGTCCGACAACGCCACAGCGTACGTCAATCATCGGGGGCACACGAAGCTCGGCTGCAGCGACGAAAGTTGCGCACATCCTCCGGTGGGCCGAAAGTTACGTTCCGCCTCTGACGGCGGAGTACATTCCGGGGTTGCTGAACTGGCAAGCCGACTATCTAAGTCGCCAAAAGCTAGACCAAGGAGAATGGTCACTACACCCAGAGGTAATTCAGAGTCTGTGCCAAAAATGGGGCACTCCAGACGTGGATCTTCTAGCGTCCCGTCTCAATCGGAGGGTGTCACGATTCGTGACCAGGTCGAGGGACCCGTGGGCTGATGCATCAGATGCGCCAGGGGAGGTCACTATCTCCTAATATACGCTTTCCCTCCTCTGAAGCTTCTTCCTCGCCTGCTGCGCAGAGTGGAAGCCGAGGGGATACCAACAATCCTGATCGCTCCGGATTGGCCACGCCATCCCTGGTATGCGGACCAGGTGCGTCTGGTGGCAGACGTCCTTTGGCGTCTGCCCCTGAGAGAAGACCTTCTGTCGCAGGGTCCTATCTTTCACCCTGCTTTACAGTCGCTGGCTTTAACGGCATGGCTGTTGAGAGCCAGGTGTTGAAGGACCGAGGTCTGTCGGGCTCGGTGATCTCTACCATGCTACGAGCACGGAAGTCCACTTCACGAAAGATTTACCATCGTACGTGGAAGGCCTACATCTCTGTGTGAGGAGATGAAATGGCACCCCCATACATACGTGATGTCCCGGATTCTGCTGTTCTTACAGCGTGGAGTGGATCAGGCTATTGCCTTGCGTACGGTTAAGAGTCAGATTTCGGCTCTAGCTGTCTACTTTCAGCCACCCTTGGCGGCACACTCCTTGTTGCGTACCTTTGTGCAGGGGTTCGGCATGTGGCCCCTCCTGTGCGTCCTCCACTGCCTCAATGGGACTTGAATTTAGTTCTTTCGGTGCTTCAAGAAGCGCTGTTTGAGGACATTCGGAAGATTCCTTTGATGACTCTGCTATCAGAAGCCACCTTCTGGGACAATTACCTTGATCAGACGAGTATCTGAACTGGCGGCCTTGTCCTGCAAGGCCCCTTACCTGGTCATCCACAAGGATAAGGTGGTGCTGCGGCCGCAGCCATCATTCCTTCTAAAGGTTGTTTCGGCTTTTCACATTGAGGACATTGTTTTGCCATCCTTATGTCCTCGGCCGAAAAACCCGAAGGAGGCTACTTTGCATTCCTTGGACGTGGTTCGGGCCCTACGGGTGTACTTGTCTGCTACGGCTCAGTTTCGGAGGTCGGACTCGCTGTTTGTGCTGGTGATTGGTCCTTAAAAAAGAAAAGGTCTGGCGGTCTAGTCGGCCACCATTTCTAGGTGGATTAGACAGGTCGTGCTCCAGGCCTATGCCCTAAAGGGGCGGGTGCCTCCCTTTTAGGTTACGGCGCATTCGACCAGGGCGATTGGTGCCTCTTGGGCTTTCCGCCATCAAGCGTCTGTCTCACAGGTGTGTAAGGCGGCGACCTGGTTGTCAATCCACACCGTCTCAAAATTTTACAAGGTGGAGGTGAGTGCATCTTCGGATGCCTCATTTGGCCGCAAGGTTTTGCAGGCGGCAGTTTAAGGTTGAATTTCCTCCATTGAGGAACTCTGGTTTGTTTGGGGGGAAACCTGGTTTGCTGTGTCTTTTCCCACCCCTCGATATCTTTTTGACACTGCTTGGGGACGTCCCTAAGGTCAATGCTGCTGTGTCCGTCCATGAACGGAAGAGAAAATAGGATTTTTGTACTCACCGTAAAATCAATTTCTGAGTTCATGGATGGACACAGCACCCACCCCCTTCTTTGTTTGTACTGCTTATCTACGAACTGGGGCTGGATGTTCCAGAGAGTGGGATGTACCTGGGGCACAAGCACGCCCCCTGGGAGGTGCTGTATTGAGAGAAGCATTTTTAACACTTAAAGTGCTGTTTTTTCTGTCTAGTCTCTCCTGAAAGGAATATAACCCTAAGGTCAATGCTGCTGTGTCCGTCCATGAACTCAGAAAAATGGATTTTACGGTGAGTACAAAAATCCTATTTTTTTTTCCTTTTCCCTTATGGCAGGCCAAGAGCTCTGATCCTAGGAATAAAAAAATGTCCTTCATGCAAGTCTAAACTATCTGAAGGCTTGAAAAAAGCTTTGTCAGATATGTATTGACTCGTGAAGGAGGAAGCGTCTGCCGCTTGCAGCAACATAATCGCATCTGTTAAGGACTGAATAGTAGCATCCAATTATTTAAGTCCTCACTCACGAAACTATCCGTCAAACAGACCTCTTCCTCACAAGACTCACTGCCTCTCTTTGGAACAAGTTGATGGCCTTCTAAAAGCTATTCATGCAACTTTGGGATTAGAGGAGGAACGTAAAGAATTATCTTTACACGACAGGATGTATGCAGGACTCTGAGCCTAAGATACGTACCTTCCCAGTCCATACAGTAATTTCTGAAGCGATCAAGAAAGAATGGACTGATCCTGAAAAGAAACCTTTCTTTGCTAAGGCACACAAAAGGTTTCCTTTTGACGAAGACCCAGCAGCTCCCTGGAATAAAGTTCAAAACTCCATGCAGCCTTTTCTCAAGTCCTCCAGATCTAGCATTTGAGGACATGGGGATTCTGAAAGACCCCATGGATAAAAGGATGGATCGGCAATTAAAGAGGGCTTGGCAATCCATCATAGGCAACCTTAAGCCAGCAATGGCGACTACTTACGTCTCCAGAAATATGCAGTATTGGTTGAACCAGCTTAAGATCATATAATAGCTGATTCTCCAAAGCAAGAAATCCTAGACTCCTTTTCAACCCTGTCGGCAGCTGTAGCCTATCAGAATGACGGCAAGATCCGCGGCCCTTACTAATTCAGTTAGGAGGGCACTGTGGTTAAAAACCTGGCCGGGGGACACGGCATCTAAAAACAAGCTGTGTGGAGTACCCTTCCAAGGGGATTTATTGTTTGGCCCCGATTTATAGATTCAGTGCTCGACAACTACAGACAAGAAGAAATCTTTCCCTGTCAAGAAGAAAAAGCAGACAGGCAAAAGGTTTTTGTTTTTTTTTCATCATCAAAGGGCTCAAGAACAAATCAAGCCTCGAGAGGAAGAAAGGTTGGTCAGGGCAGAAGGGAAAGGGCAAAGGTAATGTCCTTTTCCATCCCCTGCGGCAACCAGCAAAACACAATGACAACCGGTTGCAGGTGGGAGGGAAGACTTTAAAGTTTTCTCCCTTTCTGGGTAAGCATAACAGAAAATCAGCATATTCTCTCTATGCTGTCCCAAGGTTACAGAATAGAGTTCTCGGACCCTCCCCCAGAGAGGTACCTGTTGACAAATCTACCAAGAGATATAGTCAAGTCCCTAGCAATGAAGAGCCTATTGAAGGATCTGATGAACCAGGGGGTTGTAAGTCAAGTACCACAGGGGGAGTTTTATCAGGGGTTTTATTCCCACGTATTCATGATAAAAAAGCCGTCCGGAAGTTTCAGACTTATTCTCAACCTGAAGCCGCTGAACAGATCGGTCCTATACAAAAAACTCTGTATGGACTCAATCTTCACGGTCAAAAATCTTTTGACAAAGGAGTGCTTTATGGCATCAATCGACCTGCAAGATGCCTATCTGCATAGCCCTCAATCCCAATCGTGCGCCTCCAATTCAAAGCCCTCCCCTTCGGACTTTCCTATTTACAAAGGTCATGGCAGAGGCCCTCGCTCCTCTTCGCTTACAGGGGGTAGCAGTAATTCCATACCTGGACGCCCTGCTCTTCTTTGCCCCCTCCAGGGAGAAATTGTTGGAGGATCTCAAAAGAGCTCGCAGTCATCTAGAGGCATTGGGCTGGATCATAAATATGGAAAAATCTAATTTCAACCCAACCCAAGAGGCACAATTTCTGGGGTATCAGATAAGCTCAGTGGAGCAAAGAATTTTTCTCCCAGAAGTCAAAAAATACTAAGGGTCGTAGCCTCCTTACAGACAAATCAAGAGCTATCAGTGAGACAAGTAATGTCTGCTCTGGGAACCTTTACCTCATCTATGCCAGCGGTGCAGTGGGCAAGGCTTCACTTCAGACCGCTTCAGAGTTTCCTCCTGAAAATATGGGATCACAGGACAGAATCTGGAGGCAAAGGTAAAAATCCCCAACAAAGTACAACGATCGCTTTTGTGGTGGAGAAGTAAAAAAAACCTTTCAGCAGGCCTGTTATGGTCATTCCAATGGAAAGAGTGGTAACAACAGACGCCAGCCTATGGGGATGGGGGGCACACCTGGGTCAGAACTATGCTCAGGGTGTTTGGTCCCGGTCAGAAGCAGAAAAGTCCTCCAATTGGAGAGAACTAAGGGCAGTGGCCTTGGCTTTGGATGCCTTCTCTGCAGACCTTCAAGGTGCCCATGTTCAAGTCTTCTCGGACAATACTACTACCATAGCCTACTTAAACAGGCAAGGAGGCACAAGAAGCAAGACACTTCAGCTTCTCGCCTCAGACATCCTAAACTGGGCAGAAAATCATTTGCTCTCCTTATCAGAGGTCCACCTCAAAGGCACTTTATAGTGGCGGATTTTCTAAGTAGAAGACGGATTCAGGAAGCAGAATGGACCCTAAATCCGGAAGTCTTCACATTGATCACCCGAGCCTGGGGCCAACCACAAATAGACCTCTTTGCGTCAGAAGAAAATACGCAAATTCCAATTCTGGAATTTCTTCAGAATGGAGCAGAAAAAGGGCTTGTCAGTCAGTACACTTAAAGTGCAGATAGCCACATTGGGAGTTTTTCTGGAAAGGCCTATGGCCCGGATTCACATACATTGGCGCGTATTTATGCCGGCGTAGTGTATCTACTATACGCTACGCCGACGTCGCGCAGAGAGGCAAGCACCGAATTCACAATGCACTTGCCTCCCAAACTGTGCTGGATTCCCTCGGCGTAAGCCGTCGTAGGTGGAAGTGGGCGTGAGCCATGCTAATGAGGCGTGACCCCATGCAAATGATTGGCAGAGTGCCATACAAGTACTTAAAACTAACAGCGCATGCGCCGTTCCATGGACGTATCCCAGTGCGCATGCTCAGAATCACGTCGGAACTACTCCCTAAAATACGCCGGATCACTGCCTACGACGTGAACGGAACCTACGCCCAGCCCTATTCACGTACTACGTAAACGACGTAAAATACGACTGCTGTGTTCCCTGGTCCATACCTTAGCATGAGTTGCGCCTAATATATGGGGAATAACTTTACGCCAGACTTGTGCAAACCGCGTATATTATGCGTCGGGCGCAAGTACGTTCGTGAATCGACGTATCTCCCTCATTACCATATTTGAATCGGAAATCAATGGGAGCGCCACTTGCGGCCAGCGTAAATTTGCGCCCACGTTACACCGACGTAGGAAAGTTACGTCGGTCGGATGAAGCCTATTTTCAGGCATATCTCAGTTTATGGGCACGGCGTATAGATACGACGGCGCATATTTACACTTACGCAGCGTATCTCGAGATACGTCTGCGTAAGTGCTTTGTGAATCCGGGCCCAAATCTTCAGATCCATTAGTGTCAAGATTTTTCAAGGCGTTTTCTAGGTCCAGACCAGCTCCCGTGCGACACTTCCCCAGTTGGGATTTGTCAGTGGTTCTTCAAGCACTATCTAAGGAACCCTTTGAACCGCTACAAGACATTTCTCTGAAGTACCTTACTCTCAAAACGGTGTTCCTAGTGGCAATTACGACAGCCAGAAGAATCGGTGAGCTGCACGCCCTGTCAATAAAGAAACCCTTCCTATCCGTCTATACAGACAGGGTTGTACTAAAGACTGATCCAGCCTTTCTACCAAAAGTGGCGTCAGCCCTCAATCATTCGCAGGAATTTGTCATACCAACCTTCTGCTCTAACCCATGAGGGGAGAAGAAACACCAATTTCACATGTTGGATGTGAGAAGAACCTTACTACATTACCTTGAAGTGACCAAGGATTTTCGATCTTCAGACTCCTTCCTTGTTCATACTTTTTTCAGGGAAAAAGAAGGGCCACCTAAGGGGTCAATAGCTAGATGGCTGAAAACCTGCTTATCTGGAAGCCTACTCCCAAGCAGGGCTATCTACCCCTTTTGGAATTAGAGCACATGCTACTAGAGCTCAGGCCACTACATAGGCAGAAATAGCTGGTGCCACCCCAGATCAAATCTGCAAGGCGGCTACGTGGTCAAGTTACCTTGCGTTCGTCCGTCATTACAGACTGGATCTTCTGTCAGCAAGCGATCAGGCTTTTGGCAGAAAGATCTTGCAGGCTGTGGTCCCTCCCTAAGTGGGCAAGTCTCTGTTATCGTCTTTCAGGACAGCACCTTGAGAGGATAAGATAAAAGTCAAGTTAGACTTACCGGTAACTTGTTTTCCATGAGTCTTTCAGGACAGCAGCAACCCGCCCTTATTGTTTTAAATATTCTGCTGTGACTAACCATACTCTGTGTTCCAGCTTGGGCCGGAGGTTTCTCTACTACTAAGTGGGAGGAGCCTCCGTTTTAAGAAGTTTGGTGGAGGTGTGTTTCCTGTCAAGTGGGTGGAGCCACGCTCTCAAGGTGCTGTCCTGAAAGACTCATGGACAACAAGTTACCGGTAAGTCTAAACTTGACTTTTTGGGGCTTCTCTAGATGACATCATCAAAGATGCCACGGGAGGTAAGAGCACTCCCACAATCTGGTATGGGTAAGGAGCCTCGCCGTAGGCAGGGGCTATCCTTTACCGCCCCCCCAAGCATTTTTTCGTCTGCCCGGTGCTGCAGGTAAACGCCCCCAGGGCGCTGAGTCGCCCCTGGTTCCGCAAGCCTGCGGAAAAACCTGCTTCCGCATGAAGGTCTTCCCCCGCCCGTCTCTCGGAGGGGGGCGGCTCAGTGGATGTCTCTTCTTTCCGACCGGTGGGTTTGCAAAGTAGTTTCCTCGGATAGTTTCTCTCTTGTCCGCCAAACAGATTTTTTTCCTTCCAACCTCCAGCTTCCTTCAGGTCGTCGGGAGGCCCTGTTTGGGGCTGTTCAGGATCTGCTGGTCAGGGGGGTGATCGTGCCAGTTCCTTTACTGGAACGGTTTCAGGGGTTTTACTCCAGTCTGTTTGTAGTTCCCAAGAAGGAAGGGGTCCGTCCAATCCTGGATCTCAAGGCCCTCAACTGTTATGTCAAAGTGCAAAAGTTCAGGAAGGAGTCGGTTCGCTCTGTAGTGGCGGCACTCCATCAAGGGGATTTCCTGGCGTCCTTGGATATCAAGGACGCGTACTTGCATATCCCCATATGCGCAAAGCACCAGAGATTTCTGCGCTTTGCGGTCGGGGAGGACCACTTTCAATTTGTGGCCCTCCCTTTCGGCCTGGCTTCAGCGCCAAGAGTTTTCACCAAGGTGCTCGCTCTGATTCTGGCCCTGCTGAGGCAGCGCGGGATCGATGTAGGATACCTTCACGACCTTCTCCTGAGAGCTTCAAGCTCAGAGTTAGAGATGGATGTGTCTATCACCTGCCAGACCCTCTGGGAATTCGGTTGGCTGCTAAATGCTCAGAAGTCGGTGGTGGTACCGTCTCAGCGCCTGGAATACCTGGGGTTGGTCCTGGATTCCTCGGAGGCAAGAGTTTTTCTTCCCACGGAGAAACTACAGACACTGCAATCTAATGTGAGGCAGTTGGTGACCCAGAAGTGGTCGTCGCTTCGCTTTTGCATGCGAGTTCTGGGTCTGATGGTGGCCTCCTTTGAAGCGGTTCCGTATTCTCAATTTCACACTCGAGTGTTACAGAGAAATTGTTGCGTTGGGACAAGCTCCCTTCGTCTGTGGATTACAAAGTCCGGGTGAGTCGCCTGGTCAGGTCCTCCCTAGTGTGGTGGCTGACATCTCCGGTACTTCGGGCTGGGAAGTCGTTCCTGCCATACCACTGGACGGTGGTCACAATGGATGCCAGTATCTCCGGCTGGGGGGGTCTGGGGGTGTTCAGTCAGCCCAGGGGCGCTGGACTCGGGAAGAGTCCTACCTGCCAATTAATGTCCTGGAACTCCGGACGATCAGGCTGTGCCTCTCCAAGTGGTCTCTGAGACTGCAGGGTCGCCCGGTCAGGATTCAGTCGGACAACGCCACGGCTGTGGCATATGTCAATCATCAAGGGGGCACGCGGAGCTCAGCTGCAGCGGCAGAAGTCGCTCACATCCTCCGGTGGGCCGAAAAGTGCATTCTGGCTCTTTCGGCCATTTACATTCCAGGCGTACAGAACTGGCAGGCGGGCTACCTAAGTCGCCAAACGCTAGACCAAGGAGAATGGCCGCTACACCCGGATGTGTTTCAGAGTCTGTGTCTGAAATGGGGCACTCCAGACATGGATCTTCTGGCATCCCGACTCAATCGGAAGGTGTCACAGTTTGTGGCCAGGTCAAGAGACCCGTGGGCAGACGCGTTGGCTCTGTGGGGTCACTATCGCCTAATCTACGCCTTCACTCCTCTGAAGCTTCTTCCTCGTCTACTGCGCAGAGTGGAAGCCGAGAGGATACCAACAATCCTAATTGCTCTGGATTGGCCTTGCCATCCCTGGTACACGGATCTGGTGCGTCTGGTGGCAGATGTTCCGTGGCGCCTGCCACTGCGAGAGGACCTTCTGTCACAGGGTCCTATCTTGCATCCTGCTTTACAGTCGTTGGCTTTAACAGGGTGGCTATTGAGAGCCAGGTGCTGAGGGACCGGGATCTGTCAGATTCGAATCAAGAAAAAAATTACTACTCGAGGTAGTGAAAAGGCGGACTTTTTAAGGCAATCACAGGGACATTGGAATTTAGAAAGATATATAAATTTAATTACAAAAAAATACATACAGTAAAATTCATTGAAAAAATACAAAATATACATTCACAAGCAATATTTTCTTTCGTCTCGCCTACGCGTTTCGCCTAGCGGCTTCTTCAGGACGAGTTTGAGAGAGAGTTTGACAATAAAGTATTGCTAATTTCATAAATCGGTTAGTTCGCTGCCATCCAAATGCATCGAGGACAAGATAGTCACAGATGTACAGGTGGGGTATAGCTTGTAAAAAAGCTCAATGCAGCCCAGAAAGAAGAGGAGGCTTCCTATCATTGGCAACAGATCATAGTATAAAAAAAAAGATATGGGTAAATTCTGAAATAAAACCAGAGCCTACATAGACCGGGACCAGCAAGGCAGGGGGCAAGACCAGAATGGGAATGAAATCCAAACAACAGGCAGCCGCGCTGCAAAGTCCAATATAGGACAAGCCAGGGGATTGGAGGCCTTGACAAGGAAAGATAATCGTGTGTCCCGGGGGAGTAGCTTGTGCTGCAGGGATTCTGCTGTTCTTACAGCGTGGAGTGGATCAGGCTCTCGCCTTCAGTACGATTAAGGGTCAGATTTCGGCCTTGGCTATTTTCTTTCAGCGACCCTTGGCGGAGCAGTCTCTGGTGCGTATGTTTGTGCAGGGGGTTCGGCATGTGTCCCCTCCTGTGTGTCCTCCACTGCCTCTGTGGGACTTGATTTTAGTCCTCTTGTTGCTTCAAAAACCTCAGTTTTATTGACCCTTTCCCAGAAGGTGTTTTTTCTGGTGGCAATCACATCGGTCAGACAGGTGTCTGAATTGGCAGCCTTGTCTTGCAAAGCTCCTTACTTGGTCATCCACAGGGATAAGGTGGTGCTGCGTCCGCAGCGTCGTTCCGTCCTAAGGTTGTTTCGGCCTTTCACATTAATGAGGACATTGTCCTTCCATCCTTGTGTCCTCGGCCGGCGAACCCAAAAGAGGCTGCATTGCATTCCTTGGACGTGGTTCGAGCCTTACGGGTGTACCTGTCTGCTACATCTCCGTTTCGGAGGTCGGATTCACTGGTCCTAAGAACGGTCTGGTGGTCTCGTCGACCACCATTTCCAGGTGGATCAGGCAGGTCGTGCTTCAGGCCTATGCCTTAAAGGGCGGGCCAATCAAAAAATTGGAGAGAAAGAATTGGTCAGAAAGGGATATGGATAAATATGACTGCAATTTATTAATTATCCACATAAAAACACATTAAATAACACAAAGTGCCAGTATCTCCACAGCACTAGTAAAATTAGACGTTTGTCTAAACAAGGACGAGTGGCCACCACAACCATACACACAGCTTACATACACCTGCAGGAATCAAAGAACTGGGGCATGATAAAGAATATATACAGGTCATTCTCAAAAAAATAGCATATTGTGATAAAGTTCATTATTTTCTGTAATGTACTGATAAACATTAGACTTTCATATATTTTAGATTCATTACACACAACTGAAGTAGTTCAAGCCTTTTTATTGTTTTAATATTGATGATTTTGGCATACAGCTCATGAAAACCCCAAATTCCTATCTCAAAAAATTAGCATATCATGAAAAGGTTCTCTAAACGAGCTCTTAACCTAATCATCTGAATCAACTAATTAACTCTAAACACCTGCAAAATATCCCTGAGGCTTTTAAAAACTCCCAGCCTGGTTCATTACTCCAAACCGCAATCATGGGTAAGACTGCCGACCTGACTGCTGTCCAGAAGGCCATCATTGACACCCTCAAGCAAGAGGGTAAGACACAGAAATTTCTGAACAAATAGGCTGTTCCCAGAGTGCTGTATCAAGGCACCTCAGTGGGAAGGAAAAAGTGTGGCAGAAAACGCTGCACAACGAGAAGAGGTGACCGGACCCTGAGGAAGATTGTGGAGAAGGACCGATTCCAGACCTTGGGGGACCTGCGGAAGCAGTGGACTGAGTCTGGAGTGGAAACATCCAGAGCCACCGTGTACAGGCGTGTGCAGGAAATGGGCTACAGGTGCCGCATTCCCCAGGTCAAGCCACTTTTGAACCAGAAACAGCGGCAGAAGCGCCTGACCTGGGCTACAGAGAAGCAACACTGGACTGTTGCTCAGTGGTCCAAAGTACTTTTTTCGGATAAAAGCAAATTGTGCATGTCATTTGGTAATCAAGGTGCCAGAGTCTGGAGGAAGACTGGGGAGAGAGAAATGCCAAAATGCCTGAAGTCCAGTGTCAAGTACCCACAGTCAGTGATGGTCTGGGGTGCCATGTCAGCTGCTGGTGTTGGTCCACTGTGTTTTATCAAGGGCAGGGTGAATGCAGCTAGCTATCAGGAGATTTTGGAGCACTTCATGCTTCCATCTGCTGAAAAGCTTTATGGAGATGAAGATTTCATTTTTCAGCACGACCTGGCACCTGCTCACAGTGCCAAAACCACTGGTAAATGGTTTACTGACCATGGTATTACTGTGCTCAATTGGCCTGCCAACTCTCCTGACCTGAACCCCATAGAGAATCTGTGGGATATTGGGAAGATAAAGTTGAGAGACGCAAGACCCAACACTCTGGATGAGCTTAAGGCTGCTACCGAAGCATCCTGGGCCTCCATAACACCTCAGCAGTGCCACAGGCTGATTGCCTCCATGCCACGCCGCATTGAAGCAGTCATTTCTGCAAAAGGATTCCCGACCAAGTATTGAGTGCATAACTGAACATAATTATTTGAAGGTTGACTTTTTTTTAATTAAAAACACTTTTCTTTTATTGGTCGGATGAAATATGCTAATTTTTTTAGATAGGAATTTGGGGTTTTCATGAGCTGTATGCCAAAATCATCAATATTAAAACAATAAAAAGGCTTGAACTACTTCAGTTGTGTGTAATGAATCTAAAAAATATGAAAGTCTAACGTTTATCAGTACATTACAGAAAATAATGAACTTTATCACAATATGCTATTTTTTTGAGAATGACCTGTATATCACAGGGCTAGATTGAGGATAATATAGCCGCAAAAAAATCTGTGAAGCTAGGTACAGTTCCAATCAATTCTATCACCAGTTCATAGAGGACTATTCCACATGGAGATGAAGTAGAATAAACTACAATTCAATGGTAGACAGCAGCAAGTGAGTCATTGGAAACACTGCTAGTTTGGCAGTGATAGGTGTGATTACCATATAGTAGGATCGGTTTGAACCAAGCATGGATTGCTGTAGAGGCTGCAATCAGCAAGATGTACCATACTTCGGTACAGCTGAAAAAAAAGATCACAATATCAGAGACTGCTTATTGCTTAGATCTTACCACCCTTGGAAAATAGTTTCTGTAGATTTCAGAAATTCCTCTGGTTACAGAAGCCGGGGATGTGAAATTTCCTCGGACCTGTGAAAAAATCGGACCCGCGTCACTACCGGTGCTCGTACGTCAGAGCACAGCTGATCGCGGGTCCACGGCGCATGCGCAGCGCATGCGCAGATGGATTTTTTGAGTCTGAAAATATCCTTGACTGGGGTAGGCGGGCAGAGGCGGATCAAGCTCAATTCAGAGACTCGGGTGGGCGGGGCGGGCGGAGGCGGTGCAAGAGTTTTAATGACATTATCGGCAGCACCGCCTCCAGCCCCGTCCCTAAGCAGAGCTTCTTGAGGTCCGTGAAAAATATAGATTTGGGTGGGCGGAGCAACATTCTCAATTACATTGCCGCCAGCACCGCCTCCAGCCCCGTCCCTTTACACACAGTAGCCTGCTTCTTCCCATACTATTTTGGTCCGTGAATTTCATAGACTCGGGTAGGCGGGACGGAGGCGGAGCAACAGTTTTAATGCGCAATATTAAAGACTGTCAAGAAAATGTCTATTTAGGTGGAGAGCTTCTGAATACCTGACCAACAAACAAATATCCATTTTATTACTCACTTCAATGGGACAGTTTAAAGTGCCAAAAAGTAAAGTTCCGCTCTTCTGTATTTTTTTAGGCTCCATGTACACGGGACCATCCTCCCAGCTGCAGGGATCAACCCCCCCCCCCAACATCCTCCCGGCTGTAGGGATCAACCCCCCCCCCCACCGCCATCCTCCCAGCTGCAGGGATCAAACCCCCCCCCACCGCCATCCTCCCGGCTGCAGGGATCAACCCCCCCCCCCACCGCCATCCTCCCAGCTGCAGGGATCAACCCCCCCCCCCAACATCCTCCCGGCTGCAGGGATCAACCCCCCCACCGCCATCCTCCCAGCTGCAGGGATCAACCCCCCCCCCCCACCGCCATCCTCCCAGCTGCAGGGATCAACCCCCCCCCCTCACCGCCATCCTCCCAGCTGCAGGGATCAACCCCCCCCACCGCCATCCTCCCAGCTGCAGGGATCAACCCCCCCCCACCGCCATCCTCCCAGCTGCAGGGATCAACCCCCCCCTCACCGCCATCCTCCCAGCTGCAGGGATCAACCCCCCCCACCGCCATCCTCCCAGCTGCAGGGATCAACCCCCCCCCCCAACATCCTCCCGGCTGCAGGGATCAACCCCCCCCACCGCCATCCTCCCGGCTGCAGGGATCAACCCCCCCCCCCACCGCCATCCTCCCAGCTGCCGGGATCAACCCCCCCCCACCGCCATCCTCCCAGCTGCAGGGATCAACCCCCCCCCAACATCCTCCCGGCTGCAGGGATCAACCCCCCCCCCACCGCCATCCCCCCAGCTGCAGGGATCAACCCCCCCCCCCACGCCATCCTCCCAGCTGCAGGGATCAACCCCCCCCCCCCACCGCCATCCTCCCAGCTGCAGGGATCAACCCCCCCCCCCAACATCCTCCCAGCTGCAGGGATCAACCCCCCCCAACATCCTCCCGGCTGCAGGGATCAACCCCCCCCCCAACATCCTTCCGGCTGCAGGGATCACCCCCCCCAACATCCTCCCAGCTGCAGGGATCAACCTCCCCCCCCCAACATCCTCCCGGCTGCAGGAAACACCCCCCCCCACCATCCTCCGAGCTGCAGGGATCACCCCCCCCACCATCCTCCAAGCTGTAGGGATCACCCCCCCCCCAATCTTCGAGCTGCAGGGATCACCCCCCAGCTGTAGGGATCACCCCCCCCCACCATCCTCCCAGCTGCAGGGATCACCCCCCCAGCTGTAGGGATCACCCCCCCACCATCCTCCAAGCTCTAGGGATCACCCCCCCCCACCATCCTCCGAGCTGCAGGGATCACCTCCCCCAGCTGTAGGGATCACCCCCCCACCATCCTCCCAGCTGCAGGGACCCCCCCAGCTGTAGGGATCACCCCCCCACCACCACCCCCCCAGCTGTAGGGATCACCCCCCCCACCATCCTCCCAGCTGCAGGGATCACCCCCCCCCAGCTGTAGGGATCACCCCCCCCCACCATCCTCCGAGCTGCAGGGATCACCCCCCCACCATCCTCCCAGCTGCAGGGATCACCCCCCCCCAGCTGTAGGGATCACCCCCCCCACCACCACCCCCCCAGCTGTAGGGATCACCCCCCCACCATCCTCCCAGCTGTAGGGATCACCCCCCCCCCCACCATCCTCCAAGCTGTAGGGATCACCCCCCCCAACATCCTCCGAGCTGCAGGGATCACCCCCCCCCACCATCCTCCCAGCTGCAGGGATCACCCCCCCAGCTGTAGGGATCACCCCCCCAGCTGTAGGGATCACCCCCCCCACCACCCCCCAAGCTGTAGGGATCACCCCCCCCCACCATCCTCCAAGCTGCAGGGATCACCCCCCCCCCCCACCATCCTCCAAGCTGTAGGGATCACCCCCCCACCGCCATCCTCCCAGCTGTACGAATCACCCCCCCCCACCCACCGCCATCCTCCCAGCTGTACGTATCACCCCCCCCCCCACCATCCTCCCAGCTGTAGGGATCACCCCCCCCAACGCCATCCTCCCAGCTGTAGGGATCACCCCCCCCATCCTCCCAGCTGTACGAATCACCATCCCCCCCACCGCCATCCTCCCAGCTGTACGAATCACCCCCCCCCCCCACCACCATCCTCGGACCTGTGAAAAAATCGGACCGCGTCACTTCCGGTGCTCGTACGTCAGGAGCACAGCTGATCGCGGGTCCAAGGCGCATGCGCAGATGCTTTTTTTTTGGTCCGTGAATATCCTAGACTGGGGTAGGTCACTTGTGCCCGTCATACGCAGCCAGTGTGCCCACTATTTGCAGCCACTTGTGCCCGTCATACGCAGCACTTGTGCCCTCCATATGCAGTCACTTGTACCCGTCATACGCAGCCAGTGTGCCCACTATATGCAGTCACTTGTACCCGTCATACGCGGCACTTCCTTCTTCTTCTGTAGCGGCGGCTGTGGCTCCTGTGTCCGCTCGGCTCCTCAGGCTTCCTCCGTCATGTCTCCTTTTCCGCCAAAGCGTTAGGCATCCAATAGGATCGCCTAAAGCTTTGGCCAATCGGGAGACAGGTTTTACTGACCTGCCTGCTGATTGGCAAGGAGGAACTTTGGTGTGAAAATAGCTTCTGGCTCTTATCACGTGCTTAAAGATACACACCCCGCCTATTCCCGCCATAGTATTTCATGCGTCCGGCATCCTGAAAGGGGCCACGCACATGAATAGGGAGGGCGGCAGAGGTGACGGGGGCGGTGCCCATGCATTGTGGGCCCACCATGCAGGGGCCACCACTGGTCTTTGATCTCTGTCAAGTGCTGGGGTCTGGATCACCGCCGCTGCTTTTCCTCCAATCGGGCCAAAGAAGCTGAGTGCGAGTTTACCTATAGCCCTCACACTGGAGACTTGCACACCATCATCATGGCATCCCAGGACGGTGGGTATCAGGTCACGGGAAGGCAGAGCATGTGTGTCCTGCTTTGGGGTCACTGGTGGCTTAGGGAGAAGGAGATGGCACCTGGGTGTTTGGAGGAGGAGAGGGCCCCTGGGTATCCGTGGGAGAAGGAGAGGGCACCTGGGTGTTTGGAGGAGGAGAGGGCCCCTTGGTGGCCATTTAGTGAAGAAGAGGGCCCCTGGGTGGCCGGGGGAGAAGGAGAGAGAACCTGGGTGGTTGGCAGAGAAGGAGTGGGCCCCTGGCTGTTTGAAGGAGAAGGAGATGGGCCACAGTGTGGGCCAAATTGGAAGAGCTGATCCTTGGGTGGTTGGAGGAGGAGAGGGTGCCACCCTTCTCCCCTTAGGACGGGGACAGACACCCTTCTCTCCCGAGAGGTAGGGGACACCATTCTCTCCCCTGGAGGACAGGGACACCATTCTCTCCCCCGGGTTTGACGGAGACACCATTCTCTCCCCCGAGGACGAGGACACCCTTCTCTCCCCAGAGGTAAGGAACACCATTCTCTCCCCCGGAGGATGAGGACACCATTCTCTCCCTCGGAGGACGGGGACACCATTCTCTCCCCCGGAGGACGGGGACACCATTCTCTCCCCCAGAGGACAGGGACACCATTCTCTCCCCCAGAGGACTGGGACACCATTCTCTCCCCCGAGGACACCATTCTCTCCCCGGAGGACGAGGACACGCTTCTCTCCCCAGATGTAGGGGACACCATTCTCTCCCCTGGAGGACGAGGACACCATTCTCTCCCCTGGAGGACGAGGACACCATTCTCTCCCCCGGAGGACGAGGACACCATTCTCTCCCCTGGTGGACGAGGACACCATTCTCTCCCCCGGGACCAGAGCATCATGGGGGGGGGTATAGAGGAGTAGGAGAGGAACAGAGAAGCATGTGTGGGAACAGAGAAGCAGGGGGGTATCAGTGGAGCACAGGGAGGACCAGAGAAGCATGAGGGTAAGAGGAGCATGGGGGGGGATAGAGAAGCATGTGGGGGAACAGAGAAGCAGGGGGAGAACCAGAGGAGCAGAGAGGGGGACAGAGGCGCATGGGGGCCAGCCGCTATGGGAGAGACTTGTCAAAGTGTATGAAGTCCAGGGCAATATTTTTGTCCCAGTCCAGCCCTGGTGTCCCTGTCCTCCGGGGGAGAGAAGGGTGTCCCCGTCCTCCGGGGGAGAGAAGGGTGTCCCCGTCCTCCGGGGGAGAGAAGGGTGTCCCCGTCCTCCGGGGGAGAGAAGGGTGTCCCCGTCCTCCGGGGGAGAGAATGGTGTCCCCGTCCTCCGGGGGAGAGAATGGTGTCCCCGTCCTCCGGGGGAGAGAAGGGTGTCCCCTACCTCTGGGGAGAGAAGGGTGTCCTCGTCCTCGGGGGAGAGAATGGTGTCCTCCGGGGGGAGAGAATGGTATCCTCGTCCTCCAGGGGAGAGAAGGGTGTTCCCGTCCTCCGGGGGAGAGAATGGTGTCCTCGTCCTCCGGGGGAGAGAATGGTGTCCTCGTCCTCCGGGGGAGAGAATGGTGTTCCCTACCTCTGGGGAGAGAAGGGTGTACTCGTCCTCGGGGGAAAGAAGGGTGTCCTCGTCCTCGGGGGAAAGAAGGGTGTCCTCGTCCTCGGGGGAGAGAATGGTGTTCCCTACCTCTGGGGAGAGAAGGGTGTACTCGTCCTCGGGGGAGAGAATGGTGTCCTCGTCCTCCGGGGGAGAGAATGGTGTCCCCGTCCTCTGGGGGAGAGAATGGTGTCCCTGTCCTCCAGGGGAGAGAATGGTGTCCTCGTCCTCCGGGGGAGAGAATGGTGTCCCCGCATGGGCACCGCCCCCGTCACCTCTGCCGCCCTCCCTATTCATGTGCGTGGCCCCTTTCAGGATGCCGGACGCATGAAATACTATGGCGGGAATAGGCGGGGTGTGTATCTTTAAGCACGTGATAAGAGCCAGAAGCTATTTTCACACCAAAGTTCCTCCTTGCCAATCAGCAGGCAGGTCAGTAAAACCTGTCTCCCGATTGGCCAAAGCTTTAGGCGATCCTATTGGATGCCTAACACTTTGGCGGAAAAGGAGACATGACGGAGGAAGCCTGAGGAGCCAAGCGGACACAGGAGCCACAGCCGCCGCTACAGAAGAAGAAGGAAGTGCCGCGTATGACGGGTACAAGTGACTGCATATGGAGGGCACAAGTGCTGCGTATGACGGGCACAAGTGGCTGCAAATAGTGGGCACACTGGATGTGTATGACGAGCACAAGTGACCTACCCCAGTCTAGGATATTCACGGACCAAAAAAAAAAGCATCTGCGCATGCGCCTTGGACCCGCGATCAGCTGTGCTCCTGACGTACGAGCACCGGAAGTGACGCGGTCCGATTTTTTCACAGGTCCGAGGATGGTGGTGGGGGGGGGGGTGATTCGTACAGCTGGGAGGATGGGGGTGGGGGGGTTTGGTGATTCGTACAGCTGGGAGGATGGCGGTGGGGGGGATGGTGATTCGTACAGCTGGGAGGATGGCGGTGGGGGGGGGGTGATTCGTACAGCTGGGAGGATGGGGGGGGGTGATCCCTACAGCTGGGAGGATGGTGGTGGGGGTGGGGTGATCCCTACAGCTGGGAGGGTGGGGGGGGGTGATTCGTACAGCTGGGAGGATGGCGGTGGGGGGGTTAGTACAGCTGGGAGGATGGTGGTGGGGGGGGGGGGTGATTCGTACAGCTGGGAGGATGGTGGTGGGGGGGGGTGATTCGTACAGCTGGGAGGATGGCGATGGGGGGGTGATTCGTACAGCTGGGAGGATGGCGGTGGGGTTAGTACAGCGATGGGGGGGTGATCCCTACAGCTTGGAGGATGGTGGGGGGGTGATCCCTACAGCTGGGGGGGGTGATCCCTACAGCTGGGGGCGGTGATCCCTGCAGCTGGGAGGATGGTGGGGGGGGGGGGGTGATCCCTGCAGCTCGGAGGATGGTGGGGGGGGGTGATCCCTACAGCTTGGAGGATGGTGGGGGGGGGTGATCCCTGCAGCTGGGAGGATGGTGGGGGGGGTGATCCCTACAGCTGGGGGGGGGGGGTGGTGGTGGGGGGGGTGATCCCTACAGCTGGGAGGATGGTGGGGAGGGTGATCCCTACAGCTGGGGGGGGTGATCCCTGCAGCTCGGAGGATGGTGGGGGGGGTGATCCCTACAGCTTGGAGGATGGTGGGGGGGTGATCCCTGCAGCTGGGGGGGGGTGATCCCTGCAGCTGGGAGGATGGTGGGGGGGTGATCCCTACAGCTGGGGGGGGTGATCCCTGCAGCTGAGAGGATGGTGGGGGGGTGATCCCTACAGCTGGGGGGGTGATCCCTGCAGCCGGGAGGATGTTGGGGGGGGGGTTGATCCCTGCAGCTGGGAGGATGTTGGGGGGGGGGTTGATCCCTGCAGCTGGGAGGATGTTGGGGGGGGGGGTTGATCCCTGCAGCCAGAAGGATGTTGGGGGGGGGGGTTGATCCCTGCAGCCGGGAGGATGTTGGGGGGGGGGTTGATCCCTGCAGCTGGGAGGATGTTGGGGGGGGTTGATCCCTGCAGCTGGGAGGATGGCGGTGGGGGGGGGGTTGATCCCTGCAGCTGGGAGGATGGCGGTGGGGGGGGGTTGATCCCTGCAGCTGGGAGGATGGCGTGGGGGGGTTGATCCCTGCAGCTGGGAGGATGGCGGTGGGGGGGGGGGTTGATCCCTGCAGCTGGGAGGATGGCGGTGGGGGGGGGTTGATCCCTGCAGCTGGGAGGATGGCGGTGGGGGGGGTTGATCCCTGCAGCTGGGAGGATGGCGGTGGGGGGGGTTGATCCCTGCAGCTGGGAGGATGGCGGTGGGGGGGGGGGGTTGATCCCTGCAGCTGGGAGGATGGCGGTGGGGGGGGGTTGATCCCTGCAGCCGGGAGGATGGCGGTGGGGGGGGTTTGATCCCTGCAGCTGGGAGGATGGCGGTGGGGGGGGGTTGATCCCTGCAGCCGGGAGGATGTTGGGGGGGGGGGGGGGTTGATCCCTGCAGCCGGGAGGATGTTGGGGGGGGGGTTGATCCCTGCAGCTGGGAGGATGGTCCCGTGTACATGGAGCCTAAAAAGATACAGAAGAGCGGAACTTTACTTTTTGGCACTTTAAACTGTCCCATTGAAATGAGTAATAAAATGGAAATTTGTTTGTTGGTCGGGTATTCAGAAGCTCTCCACCTAAATAGACATTTTCTTGACAGTCTTTAATATTGCGCATTAAAACTGTTGCTCCGCCTCCGTCCCGCCTACCCGAGTCTATGAAATTCACGGACCAAAATAGTATGGGAAGAAGCAGGCTACTGTGTGTAAAGGGACGGGGCTGGAGGCGGTGCTGGCGGCAATGTAATTGAGAATGTTGCTCCGCCTCCGCCCGCCCACCCAAATCTATATTTTTCACGGACCTCAAGAAGCTCTGCTTAGGGACGGGGCTGGAGGCGGTGCTGCCGATAATGTCATTAAAACTCTTGCACCGCCTCCGCCCCGCCCACCCGAGTCTCTGAATTGAGCTTGATCCGCCTCTGCCCGCCTACCCCAGTCAAGGATATTTTCAGACTCAAAAAACCCATCTGCGCATGCGCTGCGGACCCGCGATCAGCTGTGCTCTGACGTACGAGCACCGGAAGTGACGCGGGTCCGATTTTTTCACAGGTCCGAGGAAATTTCACATCACCGGCGTTTCTGCAAATTCCTCCAGCAGTAGGATAGGAAGTGCACCTTCAATTCAGGTCCTCGGCATACAAGAACCAGAGGGTTGAGTTCCAGGGTGAATAGGTGCCTTTGTAATGTCTTTGAATGCCTTTATGAAGAGGCCATTAGATAGGCAATAAGAAGTCAGCATGCAGTTTCAAATACTTGCTGTATATCTCAAGGTAATGTCCATGCAGTGATGTATGCTGCAGTATAAATAAATTCTCAAGTTGGGAGAAAAAGCCCCCAGTAAGGTGGCTGAAGTGATGGTCAGTCCTGCTTCATCGCTGATAAGCGTAATGCTTACATGTTTCGATCCTAACAGATCTTCATCGGAGCATAGATGTGTGTTCAAGATCTCCTATTAAATAGCCCAGGGTAATTAGTAATTGTTTGATTTCAGCTGGGTTAATTAGAAATCAGATACATCCAACACTGACATTCACGACAAACAGACTAACTAGTGGAGTGATATGGTAGCATATTGCCCGAATTTTTTAAATACCCAAATTAAAAATAGTAAATCTAATGTGATAAGATAATTATTCTTTATAAGTAAAGGTTGTATAGCAGGATATATCCTGTTAATTGGGAGAATGACACTGGTTTGAGGAAAAATTATAATAAGTAAATCTAGGGGGTATATCAGCCAAAGAGGTTATTAACCATTTAAGTCGCAGAGGGATATTTTACATAGATTTAAATTCCTCACTCAGTGCCATATCTCCCTTCCCCCCTCCTTCCCTAAGTTCTAGGTCGGCTGTGAGGTGGGGGGTCCGCCTGGAGGGGGGCTCCATCCTGGGGGCTGTGTCTGCTCTCCGGGGGGTGCTGTCATTTGCTGTGTGTGGGGGGGCCTGCCTGGGGGTCCCAGATGTTTGCTTTTTCTTTTTTGGTGTATCACTTGCAGCCACCATTTTGGCGGCGTCGGGCGCTTTTATTGGAGTTCGGCCATTTTCTTGTAGCCCGCATGGTCTGCGGTGTGTCGGCAGCTATTTTGGATAGGTGTTTTGCCTCTGGTGGCTAAAATAATGGCGCAAACAGCTCCAGCACACTTCCTGAGGGACGGAACGGCACGCGGCAGCACTCTAGGAGGCAGACAGCAGCGGTACAGGCCTGGTCGGGTGGCGAGTCCTCTGGGGGGCCCCCTGTTCTTTGCTGTGGCCGGGAGGGTGGCCTGTGGATCTTGCCTTGCATTCCAAGGGTGGCAAAAGGGTGGGTCAGCATGGCGTCCGAACCGGATGCTTCTCCCCCAGACATGCTGGAGTTAAAGGGTCACTAAAGGAAAACATTTTTTTGCTGAAATGACTGTTTACAGGGTATAGAGACATAATAGTTAACTGATTCCTTTTAAAAATGATTAAAAATAGATAAACAATCATATAATGTACCTACAGTTTAGTTTAGTTTTTGCTGTTGTTTCCTGGTTCTCTGATGTACAGAGCCAGAGAGCCAATAGAGGGCAGCGATGCTTTGTCTAAAACCCCTCAGCACCAATCCAGTTTCGCTTTACAAACAGTAATCGCACCTCCTTGATTAGTCACCACAGTGAGAAATCTCCCAGTACTGTGGTGATCAGGAAACAGACAACCAGGAAGTGTCCAGAACAGAGAGGAATTACAGCAACATCAAAGCAAAAACGAACAATGAGGACATGAAACCAGGATTGCAGTAAGGTAAAGGAAGCTATTTAGCTAAAAAAAAATTCCTTTAGTGACCCTTTAACCCTCAGTGCCCCTGTACCTGCGGTCTCTGTGGATGCTATGACGGCAGTCCTAGAGGCGTTTGTTGCCAGGGTAGAAGTGGCGCGTGGCCAAAGGGGGGGGTAAAAAGCGCACCCTCCCCCCGCCTTCTGGGGGTGCCTCTGACACGGAATCAGGCCCGGCCTCTGCTCCCGACCCTGGTTCCGAGGCGTCAGAGGATGCAGGCCCAGTCCACACCGACAGTGAGGATGACACTGCATCAGGGTCGGCTCATAAGAGCTCCCACCAGCGCCCTATCTCTGCGGTGCGGGATACTCAAAAAAATGAGGATTTGGCGGAGAGATTAGAGATGTCGGTCCCTTTTGGGTTCCGTAAGCCGGCCCGCACTGCAAAAGTGTTTCCTTGTGTTCCTTATCTGGAAAAGTTTCTGTACAAGGAATGGGATCGGCCGCAAAAGGTTTTTTCTGTTCCAAGATGTTTTGGGGTCCGTTATCCTTTTGAGGAGGATTTCCTGAAGACCTGGACCTCTCCTCCGTCCGTGGACCCCCTTGTGTCCAGACTGAACAAGGCGACCACATTGCCTGTGGAAGGGGCTCCCGCTTTCAAGGACCCTGCAGATAGGAGAGCTGAGGCTGTGGCCCGCTCCATGTTCACGGTGGTGGGGTCGGCGATGAGACCGGTCTTGGCTGGGGCTCTAGTGTCTCAGACACTTACTGAATGGGCAAAGTTGTTACTTCAGGAGTTGGAGGAGCATCAAGCCTCTCCGGACTGTGTGGCGCTGGCCGACCAGTTGGTACAGGGCCTTAAATTTGTCTGTGAGTCAGCCCTGGATACACTTCCCTTGCTCTCCAGAGCCTCGGCCTATGCCGCCTTATCTGGCTGAAGTGTTGGTCCGCGGATCAGTCTTCTAAGAAGGCCTTGGTGGACTTGCTCTTTAAGGGTGAAAGGCTTTTTGGGGCTTCTCTATATGACATAAAAGATGCCACGGGAGGTAAGAGCACTCTGCTCCCACAATCCGGTAAGGAGCCTCGCCGTAGGCAGGGGCCCTCCTTTACTGCCCCCAAGTGTTTTTTTTTTTTTCATCTGCCCGGTGCTGCAGGTAAACGTTCCCAGGCCGCTAAGGCGCCCCTGCTTCCGCAAGCATGTGGAAAAACCTGCTACCGCATGAAGGTTTGCCCCCGCCCGTCTCTCGGGTGGGGGGCCGACTTCGCAAGTTCGTGGCTCGGTGGATGTCTCTTCTTTCCGACCGGTGGGTTTGCAAAGTAGTTTCCTCGGGGTACAAGATAGAGTTTCTCTCGTGTTCACCAAACAGATTTTTTCCTTCCAACCTCTAACTTCCTCCGGGTCATCGGGAGGCCCTGTTTGGGGCTGGTCGGGGGGATCTTGCCGGTTCCTTTACTGGAACGGTTTCAGGGGTTTTACTCCAATCTGTTTGTGGTCCCCAAGAAGGAAGGGTTCCGTCCAATCTTGGATCTCAAGGCCCTCAACTGTTTTGTGCAAAAGTTCAGGATGGAGTCGGTTCGCTCTGTGGTAGCGGCGCTCCATCCGGGGGATTTCCTGGCGTCCTTGGATATCAAGGACGCGGTCAGGGAGGACCACTTTCAATTTGTGTCCCTCCCTTTCGGCCTGGCTTCGGCGCCAAGGGTTTTCACCAAGGTGCTCGCTCCGATTCTGGCCCTGCTGAGGCAGCGCAGAATCGCTATTGTAGGATACCTGAACGACCTTCTGAGAGCTTCTTCAAGCTCAGAGTTAGAGGAAGATGTGTCTATCACCTGCCAGACCCTCTGGGAATTCGGTTGGCTGCTAAATGTTCAGATGTCGGTGTTGGTACCGTCTCAACGCCTGGAATACGTGGGGCTGGTCCTGGCTTCCTCGGAGGCAAGAGTTTTTTTCTTCCAATGGAGAAGCTACAGACACTGCGGGCTGCGGTGCATCGGTTGACAATCCAAAAATGGTCATCGCTTTGCATGCAAGTTCTGGGTCTCATGGTGACCTCCTTCAAGGCGGTTCCGTATGCTCAGTTTCACACTCGAGTGTTACAGAGGGGGGGATGACGGGCACGTGCAGGTGAGGACGTGGCGCGCTCGTAGGTGGGGGGAGTGAAGATCCATGGGATTGCCTGGCTGGAAGGACGGACCGCGCTGACTGAAGGGAGCCTCCACGCCATATGCCGACTACCACGCTGAAAACTGAAGGACCCGCATGGACACTGTGGGTGTAGAGGTTCTGTGCCACACACTGCTGGTCACGCCGCGTCGGGGGCCCATAGGAACAGTTGGCGAGGAGCGGGGACAGGCGGCTTGAAGGAGGAAGTGGGTCACGCAGCGGGAGGACCGAGTCTGCCGTGCCCACACAGATGAGCACCCCCACCCTCGCTATAATAATGCAATAAGGTCAGCCTTGAGAAATCCCCCATACAAAGGACAGGAAGCACGGAGGTAAGGTAGGGGAAATCTCCTGAGGGAGAGGCAAAGGAGGGGCTGAACGTACTGCCAGTCTGCTAAAGAAAGATGTAACAGGTCTGACACTTTCATTTACTACCCATTCATTTAAAAAAAAAAAGTAGAAGCTTGAATGGTGCTCTAGGATGTGATGATTCATTACAGACTGTATAAGTGAAGTAGTCTGCACATGAGAATAAGCATATAGTGTCTGCAATACACTGTGTGAGGAACTTGTGAAAAATTGCTGAGAGAAGAACCGGACTATGGTCAAGGGGTTAAAGGGGGATCAGGGAAAAATTGCAACCTCTTAATTAAACTACTATATGCAAAAGATGCAAGCTCTTAACACATAAGGTATCTCATACAGTGTATTAACATATAAGGTATTTCATACAGTGTATTTAAACTGGTCCTCGGGCCTTTGAATTCTGAACTCTGTACTCCGAAAACCCTTGAGATTGGTATGACATTTCATTGGCAGTACGGTTATGCACGTGGAGAGACCAAGAGACAACTAAGATCAAACAGTGACACGGCATCAGTATACGGGGTGGACAGTAAACTTGGACAGATCTGGAGGTGAAAAATATTAACAGGCAGGTTCTCCAGCAAAAAGCATATAGTACTTGAAATACATGGTGAGAGGATGTAAGGGATAAGACTTGTACTGCAGTGAATGGATCAAAAGGAGATGACCTCTATAATCAACCTATTAAATATAAGGACACAATTCATCTCCCTGTATAAGGTTTAAGAGAGCCAACACAGTACATTTAAAAGCTTTTCGTGAACTTTGAACTGTGTCCAGCGAGCCTTCCTATTTATTTATTTTTCTCCCTGTCTCTTTTTTTTTTTTTTTCTCTCTCTCCCTTTTTTTTTTTCCTCTCATTTGTCCTTCTCTTTTGTACTCTTGGGACCCCAGAGATAGGTCAAATAAATTCATTCGCACGAAGATTGTGACATATATAGTAACTCTTATCCATGAGAAGTGACTGAGAAAGATAATTAAAAATTTGAATGGTGATAGGACCTGGCTTGGAAAATTGCCCCGATACGGCGGAGAGAAATATAAATAAGTCCTCAAGTAAAGTCTTCCCCTCCGTTGTTTGTTTTGGAGCCCTGCGCCTGTTGGCTGGGCATCACCCCCTGCTTACCGGCACAGCATACGTGGAAGGATCGAGGTGGGCAAACATATACTAAACATATAGGCAAACATATACTAAACATATAGAGATAAATAAAAAAAAATTGCGCCCTCCAACCCACTAAATCTACAGCTACCCACTCCCAAATAAGTGGCTAAAGGTATGTAAAAAAACCCAGGGGATAAACCCAAAAGAAGGGAGCAGATCAGAAAAGAAAGGAGGCCGAACTGGGTAAGAGAATCAGAAGGAGGGGGGGCATAGGATGGCAAGTAGATCTACTAAAGGGGGACCCCCGAAGACACCAAGTGATAAAACAGCCACAAGCTCTATTAGATCGTTTATGATTAAAGATGACACCCCACGATCACAAGGAGCAAAGCAACAACAGGTAAAGAAGGACAAAGAAAAAAAAAAAAAACAAGCAACCTCAAAGCGGAGACTCAAGAGAAACATCAATGGAACTAAGAAGGGGGTACAGAGAGCGACTCAGAAACTAGTAGGATGGATGAACACCGGTCAGCTACACAGACACCATCTAAGGAAGAAATGGAAGAGATGTTGCTGAGATTAGAGAACGCAATCAAAGGGGAGATACAGACCCTACGGACAGATTTTGGACACCTTCTCTCTAGAGTAGAGTCAGTTGAAGAGAGGACGGACAAGCAAGAACTAGAATTCAACACTTTAAAGGCTCAACAGAGACATACCATGTACCGACTGGAGGACCAGGAGAACAGAAATCGGAGACAGAACCTGAGAATAAGATCTATACCAGAGGAGAAAGGGGAGGAGCTCAAGACAATAATACAGAAGATATTTAATCCCTTATTGGGACGTGCACCAGAAGAACCAATCAGGATCGAAAGAGTACACAGAGTGGGAAACCCTAGAAGAGCAGAGACCGATCGAGCTAGAGACGTAATCGTAAGGTTCCAGCTATATGGAGATAAAAGGATCTGGAAAAAGCTGAGGGGGGTACCCCCGATAGTATTTCAAGGACTAGAACTCCAGATATTTGCGGACCTTGCTCCGGACACATTGGCAAGACGGCGACTCTTAAAACCACTTCTAAATCAGCTTGTAGCCCAGAAAATTAAATATAATTGGGGGTTCCCCGCTTGTTTAACAGCAACAAAAGAAGGGAGGTCCGCGATTTTAAGATTCCCCGAAGATTTGAAGGACTTTTGCAATAGATTAGGAATTCAGCCTCCTGACCTACCTGGATGGGTGTAGACCCCGGAGAGGGGAAGTCTTCTTTTTTTTCTTTTTTTTGAAAGGGGGGAAGGAAGAAGGGAAGGAAGGAAAAGAATAAGGAGGTCCGTACCCCACTAAGAGGGGCAAATCCGATCCCTTCTGCCCCACTCGAAGTAAACGAGTGGGAGGAGGCAATCCCAGACCCCACCTAGAGAGATCTGAACCAGGACATGGTAGCTGGTTCAGAAGTCAATAGGTGGCCAAAAAGGGGGGAGGGAGGGTGGACGGGGGTGGGGGGAGAGGAGGGGGGGTGGGAAGGGTTTGGGGGGCCCTCACCAGATTGGCCAACAGGAGAAAGCTCAGGGAAAACGAAATGTCGGACACAGGGAGGTAGGCAAGGAAGAAAAATAAATACCAGTAGTTAAATGCTTATCATATAACGTAAAAGGCCTCAATAGTCCGGTTAAGAGGCATAAAATATTAAAGGAATTGAAAAGATATAGAAGAGACATAGCATTTCTACAAGAGACCCGCCTTACAATGGAATCCAACTTTAGGTTATATTCCCAAGATTATCCAACCTGGTATTATGGAGACACGATTTCTAAAAGAGCCAGAGGAGTGGCAATAGGGATAGCCAAGGGGACACGCTTCAAACTATTTGACAGATTGACAGACCCAGAAGGGAGGTTTCTCTTTTTAAAAGGGAAAATAGAAGAAATGGAATGTACCCTCATGAACATATATGCTCCAAATGACCGCCCAACAAAATATATTGTCTTGGGAAAGTTAAGAGATTTTGGGGCAGGAAAGGTGATCCTAGGAGGAGATTTAAATTTCTGTATGGACCCAAAAATGGATAAGACCTCACAGATACAGGAAATTAGGAACACACAGATCAGAAAGATAAAAAATAGCTTACATAGAAGCCAACTGATCGATGTATGGAGAATCTCAAATCCTGGACATAGAGACTATACTTTTTACTCACCGGTACATGGAAGTTTAGAAGAAAAAGGAGTCGCGCTACAAATATTGTGATATAAACAAACACCAGTGAGTGTCAGTTGAACAATAAATGAATGGTTAAAATTACTATAATGTCAGAGAAAATAATGATAATGATACATCATGATTTAACCATAGTGAAATATAATGGAAAAAACAGAGCCAAAACATTAAGAACAAAGTCCCAAAGTGTGGCGATGACAATCTCAGGTGCCAGTTGTATCCTTAACACAGTGATCAGTGCAAGCAGGAGACCTCCACCAACGGGTAATACTGACTCTTACCATAGCTCAGAAAAATAACAGCATGAATCACATCCACATCAAGGGCCAGAAACGGTCTATCATCTAATACTGATGTTTCAATGATGGAACTTCTCATTCAGAATCGGCCGTCACACAGCACCAGAACATATAAGGAAAACCAGGGAGAGTGCATACCTGGGAGGGAGGAGACGCCCTGACGTCACCGCGTTTGCACGTGTGAGGACCCGGATACTGCGGGCGGACGCCTATACACAGGCCGGCCGGCTGTGTTGTTTCTGGCTGTTTTTATGCCCGCTATATGCTCGTTTTTTAAGAAGTGATGTAAGTACGCATTTTACTGCCTTTTTGTGGAATAAAATGTATGCAGTATTACGCTATGCACTCTCCCTGGTTTTCCTTATATGTTCTGGTGCTGTGTGACGGCCGATTCTGAATGAGAAGTTCCATCATTGAAACATCAGTATTAGATGATAGACCGTTTCTGGCCCTTGATGTGGATGTGATTCATGCTGTTATTTTTCTGAGCTATGGTAAGAGTCAGTATTACCCGTTGGTGGAGGTCTCCTGCTTGCACTGATCACTGTGTTAAGGATACAACTGGCACCTGAGATTGTCATCGCCACACTTTGGGACTTTGTTCTTAATCTTTTGGCTCTGTTTTTTCCATTATATTTCACTATGGTTAAATCATGATGTATCATTATCATTATTTTCTCTGACATTATAGTAATTTTAAACATTAATTTATTGTTCAACTGACACTCACTGGTGTTTGTTTATATCACAATATTTGTAGCGCGACTCCTTTTTCTTCTATATATGCTTGATATGTTGTATGACATCCTTGAGACGCAGCTGATGTATGCACTTTATTTCTTTTTTGGGTATGCGCAATAATCTTTTTCTTTGGTACATGGAAGTTACTCACGGATCGACTATTTTCTTGTAGACCACAGCATATTGGAGATGGTAGTCGAAATGAGAATTGAAGTAATTACAGTATCCGATCATGCTCCAATTAGCATATCCCTGAGAATTGCGGGAAATAAAAGGCCGAGCCAGATTTGGAGACTCAATGAGGGGTTACTGACGGAGGAAACCAGCTTAATAAGGGTAAAAAAAGATCTAGAAGAATACTTCAGGATAAATGATACAGAGGAAATATCGACAGCAACTTTGTGGGATGCCCACAAAGCGGTAATTGGAGGGTCCCTAATATCAGAAGGAGCTAGGAAAAAAAAGCAAAAAGCCGCAAAAGGGAAAAATTAATAACGGAGATACACGAATTGGAACGAAAACATAAAACAGCGGAAACAAAACGAGAACTATACCATGACTTGGTGAATAAAAGAAACAAACTTAAAGAACTTATGGACCAGGAAACGAGAAGAGAGTTTAACCTTATTGCTAAGGAAAGATATATGTGGGGAAATAAAACAAATAAACACCTCGCCAGGATGGTACAGAAAAAGAAATCAAGGAACTACATTGAGAAGTTCAAAAACGAGAAAGGGAAGGAGGTACACACAACAAAAGACATTGCGGAAACCTTCAGAACATACTATGAAAAACTGTATGCAGTGGAGCAGACGACCCGACCAGAGGAGGAGAAAAGAGACAAGATCTCAGAATTCCTAGAAGAAGCCGGACTGACCAGAATAAATCAAAACGACAGGATATTGATGGACCGGCCTATTACAGTTAAAGAAATCCAAACAGCTTTGACAGGCAGCGCTCTAGGCAAAAGCCCAGGTCCGGACGGCTTTACAGCCTTGTACTATAAAAAATGTAAGGAGATCCTTCTCCCAGTACTTTGCAGATACTTTAATGGTCTTGGAAAAGATTATAGTCTGAGCAGAGAAGCCTCGGAGGCAACTATCACAGTTATCCCCAAGGAAGGTAAAGACATAAAAAGCTGTTCAGGCTATAGACCCATATCTCTGCTAAACGCAGATGTTAAATTGTTTTCAAAAGTACTGGCAGAAAGAGTTAAAATAGAGATGGGTAAACTGATCCACCCAGATCAGAAGCGGGGTTCATCAAAGGAAGAGAGGGAAGGGACAACGGAGTCAGAGCCTTGCTGATCCTCCAAAAAATGAAAGAAAATGGGTCCCCAGGTCTATTCCTGTCGATTGATGCAGAGAAGGCATTCGACAGGGTAGACTGGGGACTAATGACACAAACCTTGGAAAACATGGGCTTCGGTCAGAGGATGTTAGAATGGATCAGGGCCCTCTATCGGTCTCCAACGGCCAAGATAAAAATAAATGGCAGTCTATCTGAACCCTTTTCGATGAAGAATGGTACAAGGCAGGGATGTCCCCTGTCCCCTCTCCTGTTTGTATTGTCTCTCGAACCTCTACTGGCCAGGGTCCGCAAAAATCTGAACATCAAAGGAGTCAAAGTCGAAAAAGAGGAACACACGTTATCTGCATTCGCGGATGATGTCCTCTTTTATGTGGTGAACCCCATAATATCAATTCCCAAGTTGATGAACCTATGTGAGCAATACGGGGAAATCTCAAACTTTAAATTAAATCTTTCTAAAACAGAAATTCTGAATGTAAACATCAATAGGACAGAGGAAAGACTATTAAGAACAGCTTTCCGATTCCCATGGGTGAAGGAACTCAAATACCTAGGGATCCGTCTGGCAAATACAATTAAGAAAATATACGAGATCAACTATTTACCTCTACTGGATGAAATAAAGGCTGAAATCAAAAGGGTAAAAAACCGACCAATCTCATGGATTGGGAGAATACATTTTTGTAAAATGGTCCTACTGCCTAAAATTGTATACAAATTTCAAATGTTCCCCAATGGCCCTCCCAAAGCCCCTGCTCAATATGCTCAAAAAAATAATCATGAACTACATATGGAACTACAGGAAACATAGAATCTCCCTACAGACTCTAAAACAACCAAAAAATAAGGGTGGACTCGCTGTACCGGATATAAAAAAATACTATGAAGCAGTGGTCATATCACGGGTAGTGGAGTGGGCCAGGGCCAACAAAGAAAAAAGGTGGAGAATGCACTATCCAAGGTGAGACTAGACACAATAATATGGAACCCCCCCAATATAGAAAATTAAGCACGAAAATACACGTGATAACAAAAAACACACTTAGAATTTGGGACACAGTAAACAAAAAAATGGAGAGGGAATTCAACTCACCCCTTATAGCACTAAAAAACAATGAATACTTTGCACCAGGGAAAACACAAGTGGGAGGAAATTGGATAAAGAAAGATTCGGCACAATTAAGAGATATAATTAAAGATGGACACTTGGTAACATATTTGGAATTAACCACTTAAGCCCCGGACCAAAATGCTGCCTAAAGACCCAAGGGGTTTTTACAGTTCGGGACTGCGTCACTTTAACAGACAATTGCGCGATCGTGCGACGTGGCTCCCAAACAAAATTGGCATCTTTTTTTCCCCACAAATAGAGCTTTCTTTTGGTGGTATTTGATCACCTCTGCGGTTTTTATTTTTTGCGCTATAAACAAAAATAGAGCGACAATTTTGAAAAAAATGCAATATTTTTTACTTTTTGCTGTAATAAATATCCCCCAAAAACATATATACATTTTTTTTTTCCTCAGTTTAGGCCGATACGTATTCTTCTACCTATTTTTGGTAAAAAAAAAATCACAATAATCGTTTATCGGTTGGTTTGCGCAAAATTTATAACGTTTACAAAATAGGGGATAGTTTTTTTGCATTTTTATTTATTATTTTTTTTTTACTACTAATGGCGGCGATCAGCGATTTTTTCGTGACTGCGACATTATGGCGGACACTTCGGACAATTTTGACACATTTTTGGAACAATTGTCATTTTCACAGCAAAAAATGCATTTAAATTGCATTGTTTATTGTGAAAATGACAGTTGCAGTTTGACAGTTGCAGTTTGGGAGTTAAACACAGGGGGCGCTGTAGGAGTTAGGGATCACTGTGTATGTGTTTACTAGTGTAGGGGTGTGTGGCTGTAGGAATGACGTCATTGATCGTGTCTCCCCTATAAAGGGGATGACGCGATCGATGCGCCGACACAGTGAAGCACGGGGAAGCCGTGTTTACACACGGCTCTCCCCGTTCTTCAGCTCCGGGGAGCGATCACGACGGAGCGGCTATAAACATAGCCGCGCCGTCGTCCCGGATCGCTCCCCGAGCGGACCCGACCTCCGCATGTATCGGGGGGGGTCCCGATCGGACCCCCCACCCACGTCTAGCAGAGGACGTACAGGTACGTGATTGTGCCTGTCCGTGCCATTCTGCCGACGTAAATGTACATGAGGAGGTCGGGAAGTGGTTAAAACAGAAAAAAAGCTTGATGGAAATCAATAAATGGAGGTATCAACAACTCAGTCGGTTTGTCCAGAAATTACCACCCCCATTGAGATCAGGGGAACAGCTAACAGAGATGGAAAAATTATGCTCAACGGAAAGCGTTAAAGGTACCATATCAAAGGTATATAGGATGTTATTGGAGATTGACGAGAGGGAGATACCACCATTTATTGAAAAATGGGAAAGGGAACTTAAAACACAGCACGATAGGACCCAACTAAGGAAAATGTTGAAACTGACACACTCCTCAGCAGTAGATAGCCGAATGGCGGAAATAAATTACAAATGCATTGCCAGATGGTATATAACCCCGAACAAACTAAGCAAATTTAAAGAGGGTCAATCAGAAAATTGTTGGAGGGGATGCGAGACCCCAGGAACTATGGCCCACCTATGGTGGGAGTGTCCCAAAGTAAAGACATACTGGGAGAAGATCTTGGAGTTCGTAGAAGAGATTACAAAAAATAAAATAAATAAAGACCCATGGACGGTGTTATTTCACGGAGGTGAAGTAGGGTTAAGAAGATATAAAGAATCAATGGTTCCACATTTATTGAACGCAGCTAAGAGGCTAATTCCCAGAAAATGGCAAGAGACAGAATGCCCCATGACTTGGGAGTGGATCGACGCCGTCGAAGAGACATACACGAAGGAAGAACTAAGGGAAGGGCTAGAGGGGAATAATACAAGTCAAAGTAAGAAATGGGATGATTGGAGGGTTTTTAAGAGGTCATGGAGCTATGCTGAAAACCTGAGGGCTGACATAGGAGTTCCTGGCGGAATTCTATAAAGTGGCTATATCTGGTGAGGGGGGAAACACCAGGGGGGGGGGGGGGGTATGGGAAATTTAAATGGGAAGGAACAGGATAGCACACTTTGTATTCTTTCATAATTAAATAAAAAAAAAAAACTTCAAATAAAATAACTTATGATATAAAAAAAAGAAAAAGCAATAAGTATAAAATAGTTAAAAGTATACCTTTACTAATGATGTAAAACCAAATAGAGACGCTATGTGGGCTGGCAAAAATAAAAGCTGAGCGCTCTAAAGAAACTCTACGAGGTGGAACCTGAAGTAAAGGGGAGAAAAAAAAGAGTGTTACAGAGGGAAATTCTGTCGTGTTGGGACAAGTGCCCTTCGTCTCTGGATTGCCAAATCCGGGTGATTTACCTGGTCAGGTCCTCCCTAGTGTGGTGGCTGACGTCTCCGGTTCTTCGGGCCGGGAAGTTGTTCCTCCCATGCCATTGGACGGTGGTCACGACGGACGCCAGTCTCACCGGCTGGTGTGGGGTGTTCAGTTGGCCCAGGGGCGCTGGACTCAGGAAGAATCCTGACTGCCGATCAATGTCCTGGAACTCCGGGTGATCAGGCTGTGCCTCTCCAAGTGGTCTCTGAGTCTACAGGGCTGCCCAGTCAGGATTCAGTCGGACAACGCCATGGCTGTGGCTTATGTCAATCATCAGGGGGGCACAAGGAGCTCGGCTGCGGCGGCGGAAGTCGCTCACATCCTCCAGTGGGCCAAACGGAACGTTCCGGCTCTTTCGGCCGTGCACATTCCGGGTGTACAGAACTGGCAGGAGGACTACCCAAACGCTAGACCAAGGAGAATGGTCGCTACACCCGGACGTGTTTCAGAGTCTGTGTCTGAAATGGGGCACTCTGGACGTGGATCTTCTGGCATCACGACTCAATCGGAAGGTGTCGCGGTTCGTGGCCAGGTCAAAAGACCCAAGGGCGGACGCGTCAGATGCGTTTGTGGCGCCGTATGGTCACTATCGCCTAATTTACGCCTTTCCTCCTCTGAAGCTTCTTCCTCGTCTGCTCCGCAGAGTGGAAGCCGAGGGGATACCGAAGATCCTGATTGCTCCAGATTGGCCTCGCCGTCCCTGGTACGCAGATCTGGTGCGTCTGGTAGCAGATGTTCCGTGGTGCCTGCCACTGCGAGAGGACCTTCTGTCGCAGGGTCCTATCTTTCATCCTGCTTTACAGTCGTTGGCTTTAACGGCGTGGCTATTGAAAGCCAGGTGCTGAGGGACCGAGGTCTGTCGGATTCAGTGATCTCTACCATGCTGAGGGCGCGGAAGTCTACTTCCCGGAAGATTTGCCATCGTACGTGGAAGGCTTACATCTTTATGTGTGAGGAGATGTATTGGCACCCCCGTGCATACGTGATGTCCCGGATTCTGCTGTTCTTACAGCGTGGAGTGGACCAGGCACTCGCCTTAAGTACGATTAAGGGGCAGATTTCGGCTTTGGCTGTTTTCTTTCAGCGACCCTTGGCGGCGCACTCAATGGTGCGTACGTTTGTGCAGGGGGTTCGACATGTGGCCCCTCCGGTACGTCCTCCACTGCCTCCGTGGGACTTGAATTTAGTTCTCTCGGTGCTTCAGAAGCCTCCGTTGGAGAGCATTAGGGAGATCGCTTTATTGACTTTTCCAGAAGGTGGTTTTTCTGGTGGCAATTACATCGGTCAGACGGGTTTCTGAATTGGCGGTCTTGTCTTGCAAGGCTCCCTATTTGGTCATCCACAGGCATAAGGTGGTGCTGCGTCCGCAGCCGTCATTCCTTCCTAAGGTTGTTTCGGCCTTTCACCTTAATGAGGACATTGTTCTCCCATCCTTGTGTCCTCGGCTGGCGAACCCAAGAGAGGCTGTGCTGCATTCCTTGGACGTTGTTCGAGCCCTACGGGTGTACCTGTCTGCTACGGCTCTGTTTCGGAGGTCATATTCAGTGTTTGTGTCAGTGACTGGTCCTAAGAAGGGTCTGGCGGTCTCGTCGGCCACCATTTCTAGGTGGATCAGGCAGGTCGTGCTTCAGGCCTATGCTCTAAAGGGTCGGGCGCCCCCCTTCCCAGTTAGGGCGCATTCGCCATAAGGCGTCTGCCTTACAGGTGTGTAAGGCAGCGACTTGGTCGTCGGTCCATACCTTCTCGAGGTTTTACAAGGTGGATGTGAGTGCATCTTCAGATGCCTCTTTCGGCCGCAAGGTTTTGCAGGCGGCTGTTTAAGGTTGCAGTTCCTTCGTTGAGGAGCTCTGGTTTGTTTGGGGTGAAGTTGGTTTGCTGCGTTTTCCCACCCCTCGATTTTTTGACACTGCTTGGGGACGTCCCTAAGGTCAAGATGCTGCTGTGTCCATCCATGAACGGAAGAGAAAATAGGATTTTTGTACTCACCATAAAATCCATTTCTCTGAGTTCATGGACGGACACAGCACCCACCCCTCCTTTTGTTTGTACTGCTTGTTGACGAACTGAGGCTGCAGATGCAGAGAGAGGGGGGATGTACCTGGGAGAACCGCCCCCTGGGATGTGTTTAACACTTAACATGTTGTTTTTCTGCCTAGTCAATCTCCTAGAAGGAGGATAATACCCTAAGGTCAAGATGCTGCTGTGTCCGTCCATGAACTCAAAGAAATGGATTTTACGGTGAGCACAAAAATCCTATTTTTCAGTGTCTAAAAATCTGGCAGTGCGTTACCCTCTTGAAGAGAGTTTCTTGAAAAGATGGACCTCGCCCTCGATAGTGGACCCTCCTGTGTCCAGACTAAACAAGCTAACCACCATACCGGTGGAGGGGGCTCCCACCTTCAAGGACCCTGCGGACAAGAAGGCTGAGGCGATCACCCGCAACCTTTACATGGTAGTAGGTTCGGCTGTACGCCCAACCATAGTTGGGGCCCTGGTGTCTCAGACACTCACGGAAGGGGCAAAGATGCTGCTTAATGGGTTACAAGCAGGTCCGGCTTCCCCGAACGAGGTAGCTCTAGCTGACCAACTGGTACAAGGCCTAACATTTGTTTGAAAATCAGTATTGGACACTATTCCTCTGCTGGCCAGGGCTTCAAGTCAGGCGGTGGTGTTACACCGTCTACTTTGGTTAAAGATTTGGTCCGTGGACCAATGTTCCAAGAAGGCCCTGATGGATTTTCCCTTTAACCACTTGGTAACCGCCCCATAGACAATATACGTCTACAGGGCGGGTGGTTAACTCTAGGAGGGCGTCAATGTACGTCCTCCCAGAGTCTCTCTCCCGCGCGTCCCCTGGGGCGCGCACACGGGAACATCTGTGACCGCCGGGTCCAGAGGACCCGGCCGATCACGAATCGCGGTAAATGGCCGCTGATAGCGGCCGTTTACCACGTGATCGCTCCGTCCAATGACGGAGCGATCACATGTAAACAAACCGGCGTCTTTTGATGACGCCGGTTCCTCCCTCCTCTCTCTGTACCGAGCGAGAGGGGGGAGCGCGGGTGTCAGCAGCGCTGTGGATGGATCTGTGACTATTGCAGTCACAGATCCATCCATCCCTGCTCAGCCATCCCTGAAACCCCCTGCAATACTGTGCATTACCCCCTACAATACTCTGCAATACCCCCCCCCCCCCGGCAATACTCTGCATACCCCCCTGCGCAATACTCTGCATACCCCCCTGCGCAATACTCTGCATACCCCCCTGCGCAATACTCTGCATATCCCCCTGCGCAATACTCTGCATATCCCCCTGCAAAATACTCTGCATACCCCCCCTGCGAAATACTCTGCATACCCCCCCTGCGAAATACTCTGCATACCCCCCCTGCGAAATACTCTGCATACCCCCCCTGCGAAATACTCTGCATACCCCCCCTCCTGCGCAATACTCTGCATACCCCCTGCGCAATACTCTGCATACCCCCCTGCGAAATACTCTGCATACCTCCCCTGCGCAATACTCTGCATACCCCCCTGCGCAATACTCTGCATACCCCCCTGCGAAATACTCTGCATACCCCCCTGCGCAATACTCTGCATACCCCCCTGCGCAATACTCTGCATACCACCCCCTGCGCAATACTCTGCATACCCCCCCTGCTCAATACTCTGCATACCCCCCTGCGCAATACTCTGCATTACTCCCCTGCGCAATACTCTGCATTACTCCCCGGCAATACTCTGCATTACTCCCCGGCAATACTCTGCATTACTCCCCGGCAATACTCTGCAATACCCCTGCACAATTACTCTGCGCAATTACTCTGCAATACCCCCCGCACCAATACTCTGCAATACCCCCGCACCAATACTCTGCAATACCCCCGCACCAATACTCTGCAATACCCCAACACCAATACTCTGCAATTCCCCAACACCAATACTCTGCAATACCCCAACACCAATACTCTGCAATACCCCGGCTAATACTCTGCAGTACCCAGAAAATACTCTGGGAAAAAAAAGCGTTTTAACCACTTCCCGCCCACCGGCCGTCATGACGTCCTTGACTTTGTGCAGGGATATCTGAATGATGCCTGCAGCTACAGACATCATTCAGATATCATTTTTTTCAGCCGGCAATTCCCTACACCATAAGAACAATCATGTCGGCTGTTCCACCTCTTGATTGTTCTTACGGGAGGCGAAAGGGGACGTCTCCCCTCCCTTCTCCCTCCTGTGCCTCTTCTGACTCACCGCTACGATCGAAACCAGGATCGTTTTATTTTTTTTTATTTTTTTTTCAGGCTTCCCAGCCTAGAGGTGAGATGTGGGGTCTTATTGACCCCACATCTCACTGTAAAGAGGACCTGTCATGCTATATTCCTATTACAAGGGATGTTTACATTCCTTGTAATAGGAATAAAAGTGATCAAAACATTTATTTTTGGGGAAAAACGTATCAAACTAAAATAAATAAAGTGAAATGAACAATAAAAATAAATATTTTTTTTAAAGCGCCCCTGTTCCTGCGTGCTCGTATACAGAAGCGACCGCACACGTAAGTCCCGCCCACATATGAAAACGGTGTTCAAACCACACATGTGAGGTATCGCTGCGAACGTTGGAGCAAGAGCAATACTTTTGGCCCTAGAGCTCTTCTCCAACTAAAAAGATGTAACCAGTAAAAATATTTAAAGCGTCGCCTATGGGGATTTTTAAGTACCGAAAGAAAAAACAGAATGTGTCCCATGCAATAAATAAGGTGATGTAGTAGTAGCACTGAGGAGACACTCCCCCAACACTGGGGATGTTTACCGTAACCAAAAAACTGACCAAATATACAAGAAACCTGGGATGGAACCCTTTGGAAAGAAAGGTCACCCCCAGGGAAGAGGCTACTATTGGTAAATCAATTCTATACTCAGAAGAAACAATTAATCTTTATAATTTATTAGATATGAAAATACTACAAAACATGATGGAAAATATAAATAGTGTACTGAGACATGATAAACATGGCTGAGTTGATAGGTAAAAAGGTATGCTACCGCAAAGGCAGTATAGCTGATGTCAGACTCACAAACAAAAAAACATATAACAAACATGTAACACATAAAACTCAGACAGTCCGGACACATAGGTGTCACTTCTGTGAGGGTTCACCAGGGCAAACCCCTATCTATTATTTCCACATGTGGCTATGTGTATGAGCCTAATGAATAGGTGAACAAATCACAGAGGTGACACTGCGGGGAGGAGGAGCAGGCTGTGTAGAAGGCGCCCTGGAGAGGTCTAAAAATGAGGGTGCTGTGTGAACAGCTATTGGTAGGAACAATAGAACGTGGATATGAGGCCCACCGTGTGGTGAATTATGCCTTACATGCGCATATGACCAAACCAATCAAAAATAGACATGCAGGGTTTTGGTTGGACTCGAGGGACTGCAGTTCTGCTATTGTGAATTGATGGCTAAACCAAGCTAGTTATGCATATGCAAAGTCCCACTCCTAAGTTGTGGACTCTAATGCCCCGTACACACCATCACTTTATGTGATGAAAAAAAATGACGTTTTTAAAAACGTCACTTTAATTGACCATGTGTGGGGGAAAACGTCGTTTTATGTCTTGTAAAAAACGACCAAAAAAAATTGAAGCATGCTTCAATTTTATGTGTCGTTTTTCAAAAGTGCACTTTTTACTTCACAGAAATTGACCGTGTGTAGCAAAAAACGTCGTTTTCTAAGACGTTTTTTCATCCACGCATGCCCAGAAGCTACTTATGAAGCAAGCTTCAATGGTAAAACGTGGTGGAACGTAACCTCACTTTGCAAGATCATTGTGAGAAAACGATGGTGTGTAGGCAACTTCGTCTTTGAAAATTGAAGTTTCAAAAACGTCATTTTTTACTTCACAGAAAGTGTCGTTTTTTTTCATCACATAAAGTGATGGTGTGTACGCGGCATCAGAAATCAAGACAGTTCCTAGTGTGAATCACAATTCCTGTGTAAAGAGTTCAATAATGGGCGATCCTCGCTTGTCAAGCTTAACGCTGTTGAGATAATAATTGGATGGATCTTACCAGCTGTATCCGCTGCAATGTAGATTATGACAGCGGCTCTTCGGATTGAACGCAGGAGTTGTGCTCTACCATGTGGTATTCCTGGTAGATAAGGGGGCACATCACTTGGAAATGGAACTTCTCAAAAGTGCGGCTTGCACCATAAATTGAAGAGGCAAATGGTTGGTAATACTATATCATAAGTGGTTGCCTGTATTGGTGCGCGTTGAGCCGGCAGAAAATAGAGGAGAGTCCTTCAGAGTCCTTCAGCTGACAGTCTTCCCTCCGTCACCCGCCCCCAGCTGGAAGGGGGAGTGTATGGATGTGTCTGGCGTCTGAGCGTGATGACGTCAACGCGTTTCGCAAATGACTTGCGTAGATTCGTCTGGACGGATTTTTAAGTAGCGAAGTTTGGCGCCATTCCACAAGCGTGTGCAATTTTGAGGGGTGACATGTTGGGTATCTATTGACTCGGCGTAACTTCATCTTTCATATTATGCAAAAACATTGGGCTAACTTTAATGTTTTTTTTTTTTTAAAAGCACAAAACCGTTTTATTTCCAAAAAAACACATTCGAACAATTGCTGCGAAAATAACGTGCGCGATAAAAAGTTGCAACGACCGCCATTGTATTCTCTAGGGTTTTTGCTAAAAAAGCATATATAATGTTTTGGGGTTCTATGTAATTTTCTAGCAAATAAATTATGATTTTTCCATGTAGGAGAGGAATGTCAGAATTGGTCTGGGTGTTCCAGAACGCCTGATGGTGCTCCCTGCATGTCGGGCCTCTGTATGTGGCCACGCTGTGTAAAAGTCTCACACATTTGGTATCGGCATACTCGGGAGGAATAGCAGAATGTGTTTTGGGTGTAATTAGTGTTATGCATATGCTGTGTGTGAGAAATAACCGGCGAATATGAACATTTTGTGAAAAAAAAAAAAAAAAAAATCTTGATTTTGCAAAGAATTGTGGGAAAAAATTACAACTTCTAAAAACTCACCATGCCTCTTTCTAAATACCTTGGAATGTCTTCTTTCCAAAAAGGGGTCATTTGGGGGGTATTTGTACTTTTCTGGCATGTTAGGGTCTCAAGAAATGAGAGAGGCTGTCAGTACATCAGATGTGATCAAATTGATCAATTTTCAGTAATTGGTACCATAGCTTGTAGACCCTATAATTTTCACCCAGACTAAATAATAACCCAATTTTTTTTTTTTTTTTTTTTTACCAAAGATATGTAGCAGTATACATTTTAGGCCAAATTTATGAAAAAAAATTACTTTTTTGCAAAATGTTATAATAGAAATGAAGAAAAATTCATTTTTTTTACAAAATTTTCTTTCTTTTTTCATTTATAGCGGAAAAAAATAAAAAAGGCAGAGGTGATCAAATACCACCAAAAGAAAGCTCTATTTGTGGGGAAAAAAGGACAAAAATTTCATTTGGTTACAGTGTTGTATGACTGAGTTATTGTCATTCAAAATGTGAGAGCACCGAAAGCTGAAAATTGGTCTGGTTATTAAGGGTGTTTAAGTGCCCAGTTGTCAAGTGGTTAAGGGCGACAGACTTTTTGGAGATTCCCTGGATGACATAATTAAAGATGACATAATTAAAGATGACACAGGGGGTAAGAGCACACTGCTCCCACAGTCCAAAAAGGGGAAGGAGCCACACCGTAGGCAAGGGCCCTTCTTCACCATACACAAGCGTTTTTTTCATCCGCCCAGTGCGGCAGGTAAAAGACCTCAGGCCGATAAAGCGCCTGCTCAGGGACAGAGACATCCCTGGTTTCGCAAACCTGCAGAAAAAGCTACGTCCGCATGAAGGTCTGCCCCCACCCATCTCTCGGGTGGGGGGACATCTTCACGAATTCGCGACTCGGTGGACATCTCAGTCCCCGACCGGTGGGTTTGCGAGTTAGTCTCTTCAGGGTACAAGATAAATTCTATCTTGCCCACCAAACAGATTTTTTTCCCTCCAACCTCTTGCTACAACGGACTTGTCGGGAGGCCCTATTTGGGGCAGTTCAAGACCTGCTGAAACGTGGTGTGGTTGTCCCAGTACAGGAACGGTTTTAGGGGTTTTAATCAAATCTGTTCATAGTACCAAAGAAGGAGGGCGTTCGCCCAATTCTGGACCTCAGGGCCCTCAATTGCTTCGTGAAGGTACAAATATTCCGGATGGAATCGGTTCGCTCTGTCGTCACTGCCCTCCACCCGGGGGACTTTCTGGCATGCTTGGAGATCAGGGATGCCTATTTACATGTCCCCATATGCACAAAGCATCAGAGATATCTGTGTTTGGGGAAAACCCACAATCAATTGTGGCTCTCCCCTTTGGCCTGGCATCAGCACCAAGGTGCTTGCCCCAATTCTCTCCCTACTAAGACAACGTGGGATCGCTATCATGGGCTACTTGGACGACCTTCTGAAAGCCGCTTCAAGCTCAGAATTAGAGGTGAGCGTGTCTATAACCTGTCAAACCCTCCGACACTTTGGTTGGGTACTGAACACTCAGAAGTCAGTAATGGTCTGTCCTCCTCAGAGGCAAACGTTTTTCTCCCTGTGGAGAAGTTGCAGACACTTCGGGCTGCGGTGCGGCAGTTGACATCCCAGAAATGGTTGTCACTCCGCTTTTTCATGCGAGTCCTGGGCCTCATGGTGGCCTCCTTCGAGGCGGTACCATATGCGCAATCTCACGCGAGTGCGACAGAAGGAAATTCTGTCCAGATGGGACAAGTGCCCATCAACCCTGGTTTATCAAATCTGGGCGAGCTACCTGGTCAGGACCTCCCTTGTTTGGTGGCTGACCTCACCGGTACTTTTGTCCGGGAAGTCGTTCCTTCCCTTTCACTGGATAGTCATCACGACGGACGCCTGCCTTACGGGTTGGGGGGGGAGTCTGGGGGGTTCAGTCGACCCAAGGTCGCTGGTCTCCGGAGGATTTCCACTTGCTGATCAATGTCCTGGAACTTCAGGCGATCAGGCTGTGCCTCTCCATATAAAAACAAAAATAAATCTGCGCTATCCAAATAATAAGCAGCCACAAACAATCTAGTGAAACAAGAAAGTAATAAAGCATACAAAAACAATTTTGTGGCGCTAAAGTAAAAAAGTGATGTAGTAATGATAATCTGTGTCAACACCAATTGATAGTGTAATCAGATGAAAAGTCCATATATAATGAATCAATAACAGTAAATTGTTAGAAGTAAACTGTTGATGAATGAATAATCAAGTGAATAATTCCAAACACCACGGTGAATCAAAAATAGATGAATAGTGAAAATAACCACCACCAGAAGCAGAGGCTTACCAGAGGTATTGAACCCAAATAAGCGTACGCTTAGAGGGTCAATACAAGCTGAATGTGAATGGATGAAAACCACATCAACCGGATCTTGATACAGAGTTGGGGGAATATCCTGCAGACATCACGTAAAAAAGCACAAGGGGGAGCAACGGCAACTCAAACGATCAGACCGTATCCAAAGTGCATAAAAGAAAACGAAGGCATATAGTGTGATACCGTAACAATATTGAAATTTAATAACGGTTAAAAACACTTACAGTTTTGCTGTATAAAAAGGGCATCAATAAAAAGTAGCGCATGGCAGCAGCAGAGTCCCGACGCGTTTCACAATAGTTTGCATCATCTGGTTGACGTGGTTTTCATCCATTCACATTCAGCTTGTATTGACCCTCTAAGCGTACGCTTATTTGGGTTCAATACCTCTGGTAAGCCTCTGCTTCTGGTGGTGGTTATTTTCACTATTCATCTATTTTTGATTCACTGTGGTGTTTGGAATTATTCACTTGAATCTTCATCCATCAACAGTTTACTTCTAACAATTTACTGTTATTGATTCATTATATATGGACTTTTCATCTGATTACACTATCAATTGGTGTTGACACAGATTATCATTACTACATCACTTTTTTACTTTAGCGCCACAAAATAGTTTTTGTGTGCCTCTCCATATGGTCTCAGAGGCTACAAGGGCGTCCAGTCAGGATCCAGTTGGACAACGCCACGGCAGTGGCATATGTCAACTATCAAGGAGGAACAATAAGCTTGGCTGCAGTGTCAGAGGTCTCTCATACCCTAAGGTGGGCAGAAATGAGCGTACCGGCCCTGTCGGCCATAGACATTCCAGGAGTGGAAAACTGGCAGGCGGACTACCTGAGTCGCTAGATGCTGGACCAAGGAGAATGGTCTCTGCACCTGGATGTGTTTCAGCTCCTTTGCCCAAGATGGGGCACGCCAGACGTAGGTCTCCTGGCGTCTCGACTCAATCGGAAGGTATTGAGGTTTGTGGCCAGGTCAAGAGACCCATGGGCAGATGCGACATATGCGTTGGTAGCACTGTGGAGTCAGTATCGGCTAATCTATGCCTTCCCTCCTCCAAAGCTCCTTCCTCATCTGCTTCACAGAGTGGAGACAGAGGGGATTCCAATGATCCTAATTGCTCCGGATTGGCCTCGGCGTCCATGGTACGCTGACCTAGTGCGTCTAGTAGCAGACGTCCCTTGGCGTCTACCGCTAGGAAAGGACCTGCTGTCTCAAGGTCCCATACGCCATCCTGTTTTACAGTCACTGGCATAACAGCAGGGCTATTGAGAGCCAGGTGCTAAGAGACCGGGGCCTGCCAGACTCAGTGATCTCTACCATGAGGAATGCTCGGAAATCGTCCTCCAGGAAGATTTACCATCGCACTTGGAAGACCTACATATCAATTTGTGAGGAAATGAGGTGACATCAGCATGCTTATTTGGTTCCCAGAGTCCTGCTGTTCTTACAGCGTGGGGCGGACCAAAAATTTGCCTTAAGTACAATTAGGGGGCATAGATCTGCCCTGGCTGTCTTTTTTTTCCAACGACCCCTGGCGGCTCACTCTCTAGTGAGAATGTTTGTACAGGGGGTTCGGCATGCGGCCCCTCCTGACCATCCTCCACTATCTCCGTGGGATTTTGAATAGCAGATGTCCCTTGGCGTCTACCGCTACGAGAGGACCTGCTTTCGCAAGGTCCCATACGTCATCCTACTTTACAGTCAATAGACATGTGCACCAGGGCTCAAGTCCTGCGGGAACGCGTGGGAACGGAGTTCCTGCACTTTTTTCACAGCAGGAACGCAGTTCTCTTTGAAGGACGAGAGCAGCCGAGCCGCCCGAGCCAATCCTTCACTAAGCGGCGATGCCCAGCTCGAGTCACTGTCAGGGGCAGGCGAACCTTGGTAATCCTTTATGTTACTGCCCGCTTCCTGTATATGGATTCATCGGGTAGTGTGCGGGTATTCTGTCACTTCCTCGATGCCGCAATGTCTCCTGGGAGCTTTTGTCATTGTTCCCAGGAGACATTGCGGAGGTCTGCCGCCAGTCATCGCAGGATTTGGTAAGAACTTGCTTAAAGTTCTTTCTAAATGCCGCGATAACTCGCGGCAGACCTGCGTATAATTTTTATTTATTTTTTGGTGGGGGAGTGGATCTTGGGTGGGAGTTCCCACACTTTGTTCCCCAGGACTTGACCCCTGATGTGCACACTGAAATATTTTGTTTCGTAATTTAGTTTTCGTTCTAAAAATTAATTTATTTGGTTACTCCTGAAATTCGTTTTTATTTATTTTGTTTTTCGTTAAATGCATTTGTCCGAAAATCTAAATTAAGGTCAAATCTGTCATTGAAGGCTTATGGTGTCTGTCGAATGTTCTAAGAAGAAGAAGAAGAAAAAAAAAAAAGAAGATTCGACAATCTTTAAAAAAAAAAAAAAAAAAAATTGGACTCTTCATGTCTCTCTATGTCGAATCTTCATGTCTCTCTATGTCGACTCTTCTTCATGTCTCTATAATGTCGAATCTTTTCTCTATGTTGAATCTTTTCTCTTTATGTAGAATAATATTGGACTAATAGAGTTAAGGTTAGGCACATTCGACCGCAACGAAAACGAAAATAAAGCATTTGTCGGATCTTTCGGTTTTCGTTTTCTGTGCTTTCGTTATCGTTTGTTAAAACGATAACGAAAATACCTGAAATTCGGACGAAAATGCATTCGGATGAAAACGAATGCACATGTCTAATGACGCGTACACACGATCATTTTTCAGCATGAAAGAAAACGTTGTTTTTCAGCATGTCTAAAAAACGACATTTTCCAAACTTCATCATTAAAACGATGTTGCCTACACACCATCGTTTTTAAAAAATTATCTAGCAAAGCGCGGTGACGTACAACGGCACTTTAAAGTGGAAGTTCCATTCGCCTTTGGGCTGATTCTGTGTTAGTAAAAAAAGATTTGTGCTTTTTTTTGTCTGTTACAGTGTGATGAATGTGCTTACTCCATTATGAACGGTAGTTTTACCAGAACGAGCGCTCCTGTCTCATAACTTGCTTCTGAGCAAGCACGTTTTTTTTTCATCGTTTTAGCCCACACACGATAATTTTTTACAACCCGAAAAACGACATGGTTTAAAACGACGTTAAAAAATGCAGCATGTTCGAAAAAAAAATTGTTGTTTTTTTAGAACCTGAAAAATTATGTGAAGCCCACACACGATCATTTTAAATGACATTTTTGAAAAACTATGTTTTTTTCATGCTGAAAAATAATCGTGTGTACGCGGCATAACAGTCAATGGCCTTAACGGCATGACCTCTAGGTGCCTCAGAAACCACTGTTTGTCAACAAGGGAACTTACCTAATGTTCTCACTTTTTTAGAAAGTGGTCTTTTTGGTGGCTGTTAGGTCAGTTAAGACGGGTTCTAAACTGGCAGCCTTGCAATAAAAAGGGTCCCTATCTGAGCTTCCACAAGGATAAGGTGGTGCTGCGGCCGCAGCCTTCTTTTTTTCCTAAGGTCATTTCGCCCCTCCATCTCAAGGAAGACATTGTACTGCCATCCTTGTGTCCTCATCCGTCGAATCCTAAGGAGACAACGGGACATTCCTTAGACGTTGTCCGAGCTCCGAGAGTATACTTGTCTGTTACTGCTCTGTTCCGGAGTTCAGACTCACTGTTTGTTTTGGTGGCTGGTCCCAAGAAGGGCCCAGCGGTCTCATCGGCCACCATTTCAAGGTGGATCCGACAGATCGTGATCAGGCTTACACCATAAAGGGTCGGGCGCCTCCCTGTCACGATGCATTCGACCAAGGCCAATGGTGCCTCTTGGGCTTTCTGACATCATGCATCTGTTTCCCAGGGTGTAAGGCGGCGACCTGATCGCCCGGTCACACTGGGCCAGATTCATGTAGCACTTACGCCGGCGTATCTCGAGATGTGCCGCCTAAGTCTAAATTTGTGCCGGAATATCTATGCACCGTACCCACAGAACTAGATACGCACCAAAATAGGCTATTCCCGACCAGCGTAACTTGCCTACGCCTGCATATCTTAGGTGCATATTTATGCCGGACGCATCTGGCGAACCCATTGATTTCCTATGCAAATGAGGGAGAAACGCCGATTCCCGAACATAGACCCGTTCGGCACAGGCTAGGCGCGGTGTGCCTAAGCTGTTTGGCCGGCCTAAAGTTACCCCTCATAAAGCAGGGGTAACTTTGCACCAGACTTGCTCAAGTCAGCTGGAGAGGGCCCGGATGGGAACCCCCTTTTTAGGGGTCCGGAGGCCACCAGGGCCCCAAATGGCAACCCCCCTTTTTTTTAATAAAAAAAATTACCAAATAAAGGGGGCTTTTCATCCGGGACCTCTGGGCCCTTTAATAATAATAATAATGATAATAATAATTATATATATATTTTTGTCCGAAAGGCACTGGCCGTGAACTTGTTCTGCATACAGACGGCAGAACTTTTTCAGCCAACATTCACGAAACTACGTAGTTTTTCTGCTCTTTTGTCCGATGAAGCGTACAGACGGTTTGATCATACGACAAAACACGTCAATCGGAATATTCGATCGTGTGTGCGATCCTTTAGCCTGTAGGGTTCAATATTGGGTTGGCTCACCCTTTGCAGCTATAAAAGCTTCAACTCTTCTGGGAAGGCCGTCCACAAGGTTTAGGAGTGTGTCTATGGGAATGTTTGACCATTCTTCCAGAAGTGTATTTGTGAGGTCAGGCACTGATGTTGGACAAGAAGGCCCGGCTCACAGTCTCCGCTCTAATTCATCCCAAAGGTGTTGAGGTCAGGACTCTGTGCAGGCCAGTCCAGTTCCTCCACCCCAAACTCACTCAATTATGTCTTTATGGTCCTTGCTTTGTGGACTGGTCCAAATCATTTGATGAAAGGGGGTTATGGTGTGGGGTTGTTTTCAGGGGTTGGACTTGGCCCCTTAGTTCCATTGAAGGGAACTCTTAAGGCGTCAGCATACCAAGACATTTTGGACAATTTCATGCTCCCAACTTTGTAGAAACAGTTTGGGGATGGCCCCTTCCTGTTCCAACATGACTGCTCACCAGTGCACAAAGCAAGGTCCATAAAGACATGGATGAGCAAGTTTGGGGTGGAGGAACTTGACTGGCCTGCACAGAGTCCTGACCTCAACTCGATAGAACACCTTTGAAATGAATTAGAGCAGAGACTGCAAGCCAGGCCTTCTTGTCCATCGAAAAAATATAAATATAACTAAAAATATATTAAAAAAAAAAAATTTTTATTAAAAAGGGGGGGGTTCCCATCCGGGCCCCTGGGGACCCCCGGGCCCCTTACAGGTGTACTGCCTGTACCCCCCTGATGGCGGCCCTGGTCATAAGTCTCCATTGCTGTTATGAGGGCTGACATCTCCTGGGTGTTAACGTTTGTTTTCCTCCTCTGCCTGTGGAGAACGGGAGCAGCCATCTCACAGCAAAAGTACGTTCCCTGTGGGGGGAATAAAACTGGATGTACTTTTGCATCGACTGGGCGTAAGTTGGGTCGGCGTATCTCTGTAAGTTGGGCCGGCATAGTTGTGAGCATGCTCAGAAGGGAACGAACGTACTGAGCATGCTCCGTTCATGATACGCCAGGCGTAAATCACTGCTCCACGTTCAGAACATCATTTGCATAAGGTCACACCCACTTCCACTTACACCGAGGAAATTAAGTTAGGCCGGTGCAAAGTTAGGCACAAGTGCTTTGTGAATACTGTACTTGCCTCTCTGAGTTACGGCAGCGTAGTGTATCTGAGATACGCTACGCCCGCCTAAAGATAGGCAATTCTACCTGAATCTGGCCCACTGTCACTAAACTTTACGGGCCAGATTCACAAAGAGATACGACGGTGTATCTACAGATACACCATCGTATCTCAGACGTAAACTGGTCCTATCTATGTGCCTGATTCATAGAATCAGATACGCATAGATAGGGCTAGATCCGACAGTGTTACAATGTGTTACACTGTCGGATCTTTTTTTCATTTTAAAAATGGCGCCGGGGGCGTTCCCGCTGATTTACGATAAATAATATGTAAATCAGCGAGATACGCAAATTCACGATCGTACGCGGACCCGTCGCAGTGTTCTTACGTCGTTTCCGTAGCGGTTTTCCGTCGTATACTTACCCTTTCTTTTATCAGGCGCAGCCAATGTTAAGTATAGCCGACGTTCCCGCGTCAAATTTAAATTTTTTAACGTCGTTTGCGTAAGTCGTTCTCGAATACGGACGGACGTCGTTTACGTAAGCGTCGCAACCACTGACGTCCTAGCGACGTCAGTGGGAGCAATGCACACCGGGAAATTTTGCGGACGGCGCCTGCGCATTTAAACCGGCGCGGGAACGCGCTTGATTTAAATATGACACTCCCCTAGCCGCGGAATTTGAATTCCGCTGGGGGATTTAGGATCCGCCGTCGCAAGTTTGGAGGTAAGTGGTTTGTGAATTAGCCACTTGCCTCCTAAACTTACGGGAGCGGATCTTAATTCACGTAGATTGAGCGGATCTATAGATCCGCTGAGCTACGTGAATCTGGCCCTACAAGTTGATGTGAGTGCTTCTTCGGCCACAAGTTTTGCAGGTGGCTGTTTAGAGTTACAACTCCTCAGTTGAGGAGCTCTGTTTTGTGTTGGAGTGAATTTTAATTTTATGCTGTTCCCACCCCTCATTTTGACACTGCTTTGGGACGTCCAACTTTGTCAAGATTAAGGCTGTGTCCGTCCATCAACGAAAGAGAAAATAGGATTTTATACTCACCGTAAAATCCTTTTCTTTGAGTTCATGGATGGACACAGAACCCACCCCTCTTTTTTAAGTTTGTACTGCTTGTTACGAACTGAGCTGCTTGGTGCAGGCTGAGGGGATATAGCCAGTAGGACTGCCCCATGGGCGGGGCTGTTCAGCTTTGAAATTGTTAACACTTTCTGCCTTGTCACTCCTAAAGGAAGGCTAATACCCACGTTGTCAAGATTAAGGCTGTGTCCGTCCATGAACTCAGAGAAAAGGATTTTATGGTGAGTATAAAATCCTATTTTTTTTGACAGAACACCGGCAATCGCAATTCTTTCAATCCCTTTGCCGTAGTGACAACTAGCTGGTGGGGGGTTGAAATATGTCTTCGGGAGGGGGAGTGCTGGCAGGGAGCAGAGCACGATATTGCCAATGGGTGGTCTAGACAGGGATCTGGTAGTCCTATTGCCCACTACAGCAAGCAGGGACGGTTGCCGGATAGACTTTCAATAGGGCTGGAGGAATAGCAGCTCAGTTCTGTAATAGTCTGATTTTCAAATAAAACAATTGCGGCCCAGTTATTTTCTAAGAAGATGGATGGCATATTTGATACAGGTAGGAGATCGTCAACAAGGATAGGGAGAGAGGGAGGAAAGTATTTGCCTGGAGCTCTGCTTTTAAGTGTCTGCTCTGCACATACTGCAGCGCAAAGAAAAGCCACTCTGCCACGTTTCAAGCTGAATATTGGCTAAAAACATTGATGCATATAGAAAGTGCACTCTGGAGAATAAAACGGTGGTTGCTAACTGGTGGGGAGTCAAAGCCCATTGCCAACTGAACAAATGTATCTACTTGCTTACTAATCATGTACAGTTGTATTCAAAATTATTCAACCCCCACTGAAATTGATTTTTTTGGCCAGTTTGACATTGATTTTGATCATTTAGTCATCCTGCTTACAATTAAATCAAAGAGGCACGTGTAGGTCAGACAAATATAACATAACATTTATAATGAAATAACCACAAATGTCTTTTCTGTGCTCACATCAGTGACATTCAATCTTAGTACTTAGTACAACATCCTTTTACAGTTATAACAGCTTTTAAACATGAAGCATAGCTTGACACAAGTGTCTTGCAGCGATCTACGGGTATCTTTGCCCATTCGTCATGGGCAAAAGCCTCCAGTTCAGTCACATTCTTAGGCTTGCGCACTGCAACTGCTTTCTTTAAGTCCCACCAGAGGTTCTCAATCGGATTTAAGTCTGGTGACTGCGATGGCCACTCCAAAATGTTCCAGCCTTTAATCTGCAACCATGCTCTAGTGGACTTGGAGGTATGCTTGGGATCATTGTCCTGTTGAAAGGTCCAACGTCTCCCAAGCTTCAGGTTTGTGACGGACTGCATCACATTGTCATCCAATATCTCCTGGTACTGAAGAGAATTCATGGTACCTTGCACACGCTGAAGCTTCCCGGTACCTGCAGAAGCAAAACAGCCCCAAAGCATGATTGACCCCCCGCCATGCTTCACAGTAGGCAAGGTGTTCTTTTCATTATAGGCCTTGTTCTTCCTCCTCCAAACATAGCGTTGCTCCATGGGCCCAAACAGTTCTAATTTTGTTTCATCAGTCCACAGAACACAATCCCAAATCTTCTGTGGTTTGTCCACATGACTTTTGGCATACTGCAGTCGACTCTTCTTATTCTTTGGAGACAGCAAGGGGGTGCGCCTGGGAGTTCTGGCATGGAGGCCTTCATTACGCAGTGTGCGCCGTATTGTCTGAGCAGAAACTTCAGTACCCACATCTGACAAATCTTTTCTCAGTTTCTCAGCAGTCACACAGGGACTTTTCTCCACTCTACGCTTCAGGTAGCGCACAGCAGTCGAAGTCAGCATCTTCTTTCTGCCACGACCAGGTAGCGTTTCAACAGTGCCCTTTGCCTTGAATTTGCGAATGATGCTTCCTATGGTGTCTCTTGGTATGTTTATCATCTTTGCAATCTTCTTATAGCCATTGCCCTTCCTGTAAAGAGTAATCACCTCTTCTCTTGTCTTCCTGGACCATTCTCTTGACTTCACCATGTTTGTAACCACACCAGTAAATGTCTATAAGGAGCTGAGTATCACAGTCATTTTAAAGCTGCCTAATTGGTGCTTATTAGGCTTTATTGCTGCTCCCTGACATCCACAGGTGTTTTCAATACCTGATTGAAAACACTTCAATGAACCTCTGTTCTTCAGAGTGGTAGTCTTTAAGGGGTTGAATGATTGTGTAAATGAAGAATTCACAAAATAAACATTTACTACTGTATTACAAAACCAATTGATGTAATTTTAGTTGCATATGGTTCTTTAAGAAATCCTTGTAGGATTTCATTCTGAATACAATTACAAATGTACACTAAATTCCCTAAAACCCTTTACAGCATTGGGGGGTTGAATAATTTTGAACAAAACTGTACATGATTGCCTGCAAGGGAACCCCCTTGGGATATATTGGGATGATGCCTGCAGCTACAGGCATTCTGCTATTTAAACATTTTTTGGGGGGCAGAGATTCTCTATGAAAAACAATCCTAGTGTCTAATTAGCTGCCGGGTTGCTTTTACAGGCAGCGGAAGGGTGTGTCTTGTGCTCTCAAATCTCAGCAGTGAGGCTGTCTTTTTCAACCAGGGTGCCTTGGCAAAATGCTTAAATGGACACTTTTTTTCCTCTCTGAACCTGGGCCCTCCTGCACTAGCTGAACTTAGGGGACTGGTACAGGTCAACTTCCACTCCAGTGAAATCTGGCTATGAGCTGTACACGGAATATGCTCTAGACATGTGATACACAGCCTTGCAATTTTACTCCTACCTGGAGGACCCAAAGTGTAGCTATCCTGGTTAACAGAAAGCCTAACCAGGAGTGTGATTTTCTTTTCTCAAAATGTTTCTAATTTTGGATTTTTTCTATTAACATTTTGTAAAATGTAACCACTTCAATACCAGACACTTTTACCCCTTTTAGGAGAATTTTCAGCTTTCAGGGCTGTTGCACTTTGACAATTGCGTAGTAGAGCAAAGCTGTATCCAAACGAAATTTCTATCATTTCATTCCCACAAATAGAGCTTTCTTTTGGTGGTATTTGATCACCATTGGGATTTTTATTTTTTGCAAAAAAAAAGACGTGTGGATAGTAGTGGATCGGCAGCACTGATGAGGAGCTACTGACAGGCATTACTGAAGAGGGCACTGAGGTGTTATTTATGGGGCACATGCTAGCAGCTGATGGGCGCCATTCAGGTCCAGACTGGCCGTAGGGCACACCAGGCGCTTGCCTGGTGGGCCACCAGGCCGCATGTTCTTGTGGGCCTTGAGCCCCCGTCACTCACTGGGGGTGGAGACTACAGGTCACATTACCTGTGACCGTGAAGAGGGAGGGGATCTACATGAGACGTGGCTGACGGTTTTCAAGTGAGTGTGTCTCAGTCTCCATGCGTGCGCCTGCATAGGAGAAGCCACTGCAGACACAGTAGAATAATCCATCTCTTTATTTTTCTCCCACAGCCTCTGAATGCTTCTCACGCTCTCCCTTCAGTGGGCATTCAGAGGCTGTAAGAGAAAAAGAGATGGATTCTTCTGTGTGTGCAGCCGGCTTTTAGGCTCTCCCACTGCACTCCAACTCCCCCCAGAGCTCTCCAGCCCCTCCCAGTGCTCATCACCTCCCCTCCAGTGCTCTGCATCCGCCCCTGTGCTCTGCATCCCCACCTATGCTCTCCATCCCTCCCTGTGCTCTTCAGCCCCCTCCCTGTGCTCATCAGCCCCCCTGTACTCTCCGGCCCCCAGTGCTCACCAGCCCCCCTGTACCCTCTGGCCCCTCTGTGCTCTCCAGCCCCTCCCAGTGCTCTCAGGCCCCCTGTGCTCATCAACCCCTGTATTTTCCAGCTCCTCCCAGTGCTGACAGCCCCCCCAGTGCTCATCAGCACCCCTGTACTCTCTGGCCCACCAGTGCTCTCCAGCCCCCCTGCAGTGCTCTCCAGCCCTCCCCCAGTGCTCTCCAGCCCCTCCCAGTGCTCTCAGGCCCCCTGTGCTCTTCGATCCCTGTACTCTCCGACCCCCTAATGTTCTCCAGCCCCCCCCCAGTGCTCTCCAGCCCCTCCCAGTGCTCTCAAACCCCCCTGTGCTCATCAGCTCCCTTTTACTCTCTGGCCCCCCAGTGCTCTCCAGCCCCTCCCTGTGCTCTCAGGCCCCCCTGTGCTCTCCGGCTCCCCCTAGTGCTCTTCACCCCCTGTGCTCTCTGGCCCCCTTAGTGCTCTCCACACTCCCCCATGTTGCCTCCCGGTAAATTGGCCATGGGATGCTCAGTCTAAAATGCCCGGGCCTTATTTTTGTCGCAGTCTGGGCCTGGCACCATTGATAATCAATGTGCGGATTATCAGCGCAGACCACGGTTTACCGGCTATTCCTGGTTCACGCATTGATTAGCTGTGATTTGGTGTTTACAAGTTAAAACTGTGTTTCTCTTTCGTTCATTGACGGACACAGCACTTTAAATCTTGACCTTAGGGTTATATCGCCACTTACAGGAGAGGACTAGGCAGAACATGTAAAAACAGCAAGACTGCACAGTACCGCCCAGGGAGCGGTCCTACTGGCTATAACCCCCTCACTCTGCATCCAGCAGCTCAGTTTTTTCTGCCTAGTGTAGAAGGACCTGGCTCCTGGTGGGGATCATTGGTCCTGGAGATTTTTTTGTCTGTCTTTTTTTTCTGTTATTTTGATTCCTGTGATCTACTATCAAAAGCCGGGCTTGGTGACAGACTGGATAATAATAGATCCTGGTAGTCTCCCCAGCCCGGCCATTGAGCATGAGCAGGCCATAGCTACGTGCTGGGTCGGCCACGATATGCCCCTTCTGATCCAGGGGTGGCCGGCGAGCTATATGCTCCGGGGCACACATATGACCGGGCTACTGCTGTCCGTGTCACAGTGTGCCGTGGCCGACAGCCACCCGTACCACGAGTGAGGGGTCTGACTGCAGAATGCATCCAGCAGTCTCCACAGGAGGGGTAAGTATGGTCCTACCTGTCTCGGCAGGATGGAGCAGCTGGGCATTTCCTGGGAGGTCGAATAGGGGGTCTCTCACTCTCCCCTTCTCTCCCTGTCTTTTCCTCCTCCCCATGCTTGGGTCTGCTGTGTGACTGACCGGGGGGGGGGGGGGGCTCCGAGTCCAGATAGGAGGCTGTGCTCTGTATGGGGTCCGCTCGTCTCTTCCCTATATTTGGGCCTTGGGTCTTTGAGGTACAATTGTGAGACACCGCCGCATGGTTGCGGCCATGTTTCTTTACCTCAGTTCAAAGTTCGGCGGCCATTTTGCCGGAGCCCTCAAGTGTGCTGAGGCGTCCGGTGCCCATTTCATAGTAGTCTCAGCTTGTTTTTGCCTCTAGCGCTGGGGGCTTTCCTTCTGAAAAAGCGTGAATCACACAGAGCACATTGTGAGGGAGAGAGGACGGCAGCACAGCCCAGTACCTGGGTCTGGGTGGTGAGTCCTACGGGGGGCCCATTAGTCTGTGGCAGCTAGGAGGGTGGACGTTTTTAGTGGCTTGCCTTCGGTCCCTAACAGGTGTCAGGAGAGTGTGGGTTAGCATGGCGTCAGAAGCTGGCGCTTCTTCCCCAGACATACCTGTGGCAGCAACCGGTCCCCCTGCCTATGGACGCTTTGTCAGCGGTCCTGGAGTCTTTTGTTGCCAGGGTGGAAGTGGAGTGCGGGCACAAGGGGGTAAAAAACACCCCCTCCCCCCACCGTCTTCTGGGGAAAGCTCTGATTTCGACTCGGGCCTTGCTGTGGCAACCGGCCCCTGTTCTGAAGTTTCAAAGGATGTGGACCAGGACAGTGAGGATGATTTCGTGTCCGGGTCAGCGCAGGAAAGGGCGCTTGTAGAAGCGCTTATGCCAGCGGTGCAGGATACCCTAAAAATGGAGGATACGGCAGGGCATCTACAGAGGTGTCGGTCCCTTTTGGGTCTCACAAGCCAGCCCGCACAGCTAAGGTGTTTCCCTATCTGACCTATTTTGATAAATTTATCTACAAAGAATGGGAACGTCCGCAGCGGGCCTTTTCGGTCTTAAAACACATGGTGGTGAGGAGAATTTCCTGAAAAAAATGGACATATCCCCTGATTGTGGACCCCCAGGTATCCAGGATAAATGAGGTAACCACGATTCCGGTGGAGGTGACCCCTGCTTTTAAGGACCCTGCCGATAGGAGGGCATAGGCGGTTGCCTGGTCCATGTTTACAGTGGTGGGGTCAGCATTGCGGCCAGTGCTGGCTACGGCCCTGGTGTCCCATACGCTTAATGAATGGGCAAAATTGTTGCACCGTGAGTTGGAAAAGCAACAGGTCTGCATGGAACTGGCAGACCAGTTGGTGCATGGCCTTAAGTATGTCTGCGATAAGGCCCCTTGCTTTCTAGAGCCTCAGTATCTGCTGTGGTGCTACATCACCTGATTTGGCTAAAATTCTGATCTGCAGACCAGGCATCTAAGAAGGCTGTGGCGGATTTGCCTTTCCAGGGAGAGAGGCTCTTTGGAGCCTCGCTGGATGACATTATTAAAAAATGTTACTGGGGTAAGAGTACGTTGCTTCCTCAATCCAGAAAGGGTAAGGAGCCACGCCGTAGGCCAGGGCCCTCCTTTTCCACTCAGAAGCGTTTTTTTCCGTCCGCCCAGGTTGGCAGGTAAGCGTTCCCAGACCAACAAGATGTCCGCTGAGGGACAGAAGCATCCCTGGTTTCGCAAGCCAAACAAGCCTGCAAACAAATCTACCGACAAACCGACTCTCGGGTGGGGGGAGGGTCGCCTTTGGGAGTTTGCAGCAACAGGTTTTTTCCCTCCAACCTTCATCTTCTTCCGGCTCGTCGGGAAGCCTTGTTTGGGGCAGTGCCGTTGCAGGAACGGTTTCAGGGCTTCTAGTCCAATTTGTTTGTAGGCCCAAAGAAGGAAGGAGTCCGTGTCCGATCCTGGACCTCAACAGCTTTGTGAAGGTGCAAAGGTTCAGGATGGAATCCGTTCGCTCTGTGGCCGCTGCACTCCATCCGGGGGATTTTCTGACGTCCCTGGACATCAAGGACACATACTTACATGTCCCCATATGTGTCAGGCATCAGAGGTTTCTGCGGTTTGCGGTCGGGGACTACCACTTCCAATTTGTAGCTCTCCCATTTGGCCTGGCATCGGCACCAAGGGTTTTCACCAAGGTGCTCGCCCCGATTCTGGCTTTGCTGAGACAGCAAGGAATCGCAATCGTGGGCTACCTGGACGACCTCCTTCTGAGAGCAGCTTCCGCCTCAGACTTAGAGCCTGGATTCTGGACACCTTAGAGGCAAGAGTTTTTCTCCCTTCGGACAAACTGCAGACTCTTCGGGCTGCAGTGAAGCTGTTGGCGTCCCGAAAATGGTCGTTGCTGCGCTTCTGCATGTGAGACCTGGGTCTCATGGTAGCCACTTTCGAGGCGGTACCGTATGCTCAATTCCACACTAGAGTCTTGCAAAAAGAGATCCTGTCCAAAATGGGACAAATCTCTGTTGTCTCTGGATTGTCAAATTCGGGTGAGCCAGCTAGTCCGGGATTCCCTGATCTGGTAACGGAGGTCTCTGGCCCTTCGGTCTGGGAAGTCGTCCCTTCCTTTTCATTGGATGGTAGTCACGACGGACGCCAGCCTGCCCGGTTGGGGGGGAGTTCGGGCGTACAGTCAGGACAGGGACGCTGGAAGAATCCCACCTGCCGATCAATGTGCTGGAACTGCAGGCAATCAGGCGATGCCTCTCCACATGGTCATGAAGGCTGCAGGGACGCCCAGTCAGAAGTGGGCAGAGTGGCACGTGCCGGCTCTATCGCCGTGTACATTTCAGCCATAGAAAACTGGCAGGCAGATTACCTAAGTCGTCAGATGCTGGACCAAGGGGAATGGTCGATACATCCGGAGGTTTTTCAACTCCTTTGCCTGCGATGGGGCACGCCGGATGTGGATCTTCTGGCTTCTCAACTCAATCTGAAGGTACTGAGGTTTTTGGCCAGGTCCAAAGATCCCTGGGCGGACGCGTTGGTGGCTCCGTGGGGGCATTATCGGTTGATTTATGCCTTTCCCCCAATAAAACTTCTCCCTCGTCTGCTTCGCAGAGAAGAGACCGAGGGGATTCCGGTCATTCTGATTGCCCCAGATTGACCTCGGCGCCCCTGGTACGCCGACATAGTACGAATGGTGGCGGATGTTCCTTGGCGACTGCCGATGCGAGAGGACCTTCTGTCGCAAGGCCCTATACTTCATCCTGCTTTACAGTCGGCTTTAATGGCGTGGCTGTTGAAAGTCAGGTGCTAAGGGACCAAGGTCTATCGGATTCGGTAATCTCCACTACGATGAGGGCGCGGAAGTCATCTTCTCAGAAGATTCATCATCGCACATGGAAGGCCTACATCTCTATGTGTGAGGAGATGGGGTGGCGTCCACGTACGTATTCGATTTCCAGGGTTCTGCGGTTTTGGCAGCAGGAAGTGGATCAGAAATTTGCCTTAAGCACCATTAAGGGGTAGATATGAGCCTTGGCTGTTTTTTTAGCGTCCCTTGGCGGCTTATTCATTGGTGCAGGGGGTTCGACATGTGGCACCTCCGGTTCGACCACCGCTGCTTCCGTGGGATTTGAATCTGGTGCTCTCGGTACTTCAAAAACCACCGTTTGAAAACATTAGGGAGATCCCCTTATTGTCACTCACTCAAAGTATCCTTTCTAATGGTCATTACATCTGGCAGGAGGGTTTCCGAGTTGGCGGCCTTATCTTGCAAGTCTCCCTACCTAAACCTCCACAAGGATAAGGCGGTGCTACGCCCGCAGCCTTCGTTTCTTCCTAAGGTTGTTTTGGCGTTTCATTTAAATGAGGACATTGTGCTTTCCATCCTTGTGTCCTCGGCCGTAGCATCCAAAAAAGATTGCTTTGCATTCCTTGGACGTGGTCCGGGCTCTGCGGGTGTATCTGTCAGCTACGGCTCCGTTTCGGAGGTCGGATTCACTGTTTGTGTCGGTAACTGGTCCAAAGAAGGGTCTCGTCCGCCACCATTTCTGGGTGGATTAGACAGATCGTGATCCAGGCTTATGCCTTAAAGGGGTGGGCGCATCCATTTCCTGTCATGGCACATTTGACCAGGGCAATTGGTGCCTCCTGGGCTTTCCGACATCAAGCGTCCATTTCTCAGGTGTGTAAGGCAGCGACCTGGTCGTCCGTTTACACTTTCACAAAATTTTACAAGGTTGATGTGGGTGCATCTGCAGGTGCTTCGTTCGGCCGCAAGGTTTTTGCAGGCAGCTGTTTAAGGTTGCAACTTCTCCGTTGAGGAGCTCTGGTTGTTTGGGTGGAGTTTTTTTGCTTGTTGTTCCCACCCCTCTTTTTTTTTTTTACACTGCTTGGGGACGTCCCTAAGGTCAAGATTTAAAGTGCTGTGTCCGTCAATGAACAAAAGAGAAAATGGGATTTTTGTACTCACCGTAAAATCCTTTTCTCTGAAGTTCATTGACGGACACAGCACCCACCCCTCCTTTTCTGTTTGTACTGCTTTTTGACGAACTGAGCTGCTGGATGCAGTGTGAGGGGTTATAGCCAGTAGGACCGCCCCCTGACATTTGGGTTATGTTCCTGTTCATAGGAGAGGACTATGCAGAACATGTTAGTTATCTTAAAACATGTAACTTTAACAGAGTTGAACAGCCCCACCCAGGGGGCGGTCCCTCCGGTCATAACCCCTCACCCTGCAGCATGCAGGATGTGGCTCCCTTTGGGCCCAGAGTCCTGAAGAGATTTTAAATGTTTCTTTATTTTATTTTTGTGATTCTTCTATCAACTGCCGGCTGGGTGACAGGCTGGATATTATAGATCCTTGTAGTCTCCCCAGTCCGGCCATCGAGTGTAAAATGCCGGGGGGTAAGGGGAAGAGGTGTGAGAGATACAGAAGACATAATGGACATATGCCTCTAACATGTGTCATGCGAAGTGTCAAAAACCTCTTCCTCTCCAGGCGTTGCTTCCAAAATATTCAGACATAACTTCATTATATGATGGTTTATTCTTCCAACGATTATGACAACAAACAGACAGTTTATGCTTACATTGTTACGTTGTTACAGACATCATGGCAGGTAGGCATCACAAAGTTACAGAAGGAGGAAATAGATGTTACATCTTCTCTGCTGGAAAGAGCCCCTTATGATCTTTCTCCTGGGTGAGGTCCCATCCCCACCCTGAGGCTTTCAGTAGGGCCGGGATGACCCTCGAGATTCCTACCTTACTATGCTCAAACCTGTATACTTATACAAGTTTTACAGCTAACTAAGCACAAATCTAGCTTTCCAAAGAAGGTTGCGATGATCGTTCACACCCACTTAGGTATTTTTAAGTAACATCTCCAACCTCTTTCTTGACGTAGACTTTCAAGAATAGATGTGGCCTACAACAGATGTAACTGACCTTGTTTGCCCTCAAAGCTACCATGTCTAAACCAAAAATGATTCAGAGACCTTTATAACATAATATCAATACATTTAAAATCTAACAATTCCCCCTTAATGCACTGTAATTAACAAACAAAATAAGTGCATTCATCTTAAATAATAAAGGTTTCTGATTCACTTTTTTCCAATACAAACAATACAATTTAACATTTCAGATATTGTACATAAACTTTTTCCAAAATTCTGCGATATTCCTGTGAAATATTTAACCATTTCATTCCTTTAAGAAATTATAAATGATTATATTATTAATTAATTTTTAATTTATTCTCCATCTAAATTATGTAATATTAAAATGTTTCTTCCTTTACCTTCATAAATGTTACTTCTTATAACTTCAACCATATCATATAACTATTTTATCATAAAGAAGAAATAAATATATTTGATGTATCAAATGTTATTACTCTATAATATTAATTAATAATTAATAAATACAATTGTTTTCATTTCTTTTGAAATTTCAATAACCAAATTTCTTCAGTATAATTTTTTTATACATTATCCTTGACACTGAACAATTATAAACATAATACATACTATTTGTTTGTGGATACATAAAAACATAACTTTCCCATTATTTGATTGTCGTATTTTTATATATTCTATCTTTTTTCCTATTTATTTTCTATCTTTTTAATCTATTCATTTTATTTATTTATCAATCTATTTAATTTATTTATCTATCTATATAATTTATTTATCTATCCATGACCAGCAAGCAACTCTTTCTTTTATTATTTTTTCCAATGTTCCGTATTATTTAATTCAACAATAATTCTGTTTAGACACTTTAAAATCCTTTTCTTCCACATAAACTTGTATGTTTTTTAACTATATTAATACTTCAAATGTATACTTTGTTATACATTCTTGTAATAACAACTATCTATCCAATTTTTCCAAGTTATGTGTTCTATAAAAATGAATAAAAAATTTATTATTCTATGTGAAATAATAATTTTATGTGTATCAATATGTATTCTTATAAAAGATTTAGAAACCAAAATATAACAACTATTTTTCCATATTTCAAAAAATTCAAAAAATTCTTATATTAGAATTATTACATTCCAACTCCCCCTTACATAATGATCAATCGATCAATATGTCACTTTTGATGTAAGTCCATATGAATAAATCATTGAAGTTCATCCAAAAATGATGATCCTTGATAACATAATCAAAAAAATAGTTTTGCAAAAACTAGAAGTAATAACCAAAATAGAATTTTAGTTGTGCTTGCTTCATGGTCATGAAAGTATCCAAAAATAAAATAACCTTCCCAATTGAAATCTGATATTTCAGTTGGCATTCGTATTGACATCCCAGGTACCTTTAGAACTATGATTCCTAACCATAACTTTAGCTACTGGAATAAATTATGAAACATACTCATAAAAAGTAGAAATCTTATTCAAAACATAATTTCTATTCAAATTTAGCAAAGGCCTAGCCATATTTTGTGAACAAACTTCTGAAATTTCTATACTTATACTTTGTCCTATGCAACAGATTGCAAATAACTACATATGCTAATTTTAAAAAGACATAGAAGAACAGACATTCTTCATCCTGTCATTAACTCAAAAAAATATAACCAACCCTTACTTTAGAAAAGGTTTTAAACCAAAAATATAACAGGTAAATAAGTCACTTAGTATTTACCTTTTCTTGAATCATCTTACCCTATTTAGACTTTAAAATACTATTGTAGCGTTCTATAATATCTGGGTACTAAAGATGATAAGAAACAATAACTTTATCAAATACTAAAAAATTGCATACATGTCCTTCATCACCTGTCCTATAAAAATGAAAAAATCATTATCTGATTCCATGGTTTGAAAACAATCCCCAATGGAATGTGACAAAGTTCATAACTTAGCTTTCATTAAAAATATATTATTTTTTCCTAGAATTACCTCAATTAATTTTATCAAAAATTAACTAAAAAGGAAAAAACATACTTGTATACTTCAGCAGGTGAACAAATCTAATATACTCAATCTGCATTGATTGCAGATTTCTCAATACTTTATAGTATCAGATCACTCTTTGCCTTTGAATTGCTCTATAAACAATAAAACAATATTCAAGAAGTTTGATGACAAAAATGCTCTAATAATGAGTAGTTCAAAATTTCTTTCATTAGCTTAAACAAAAAATCAATTAATCAATTTGTCAGTCAATTTATCAGGTACCTGGATATGCAAAAATAAATATCTTCATTTAAAAATAACTCTATCCATTATTGTTGGAATCAATTATTTTTACAATGAATTTTATCTTTATTATCAGTCTGTACTGAGACACAATTTTCATCGTCCCCCTTTTTATTCTGTGACTAATTATATTTTGTAAAAGTAATATTTTTATCATATTATTGTACTTTTCTTTACTTTACTTATAATTGCTTTAATTTTGCAAAAGAACATTTAAGTTGGGTTTTCCTAAATATCTTATTTCAGAAAGAAACTTAAATCATGTTTAAGTATTTTTCTTTTTTTTAACCAACTTATACACTATGGTTAATTTAACCACATGCCCTGTCACTCTGACTGCTAAACAAACAAGTCTTAAGATCACTTTTTCAGTGTAGACAGACATTCAGAAAGTTCCATCTGTGCCAATATAAATATACATAAATATACTGTATATAGATCTAAATGGATTCTTCCCAATAAATATCCACTGAAAAATTGATAAAGTAACTTTTGCACGACTTACTTGCATAATTGTGCCTTATTACACTGCATAATTTTAGCTTTAATGTCCCATTTCAACTGACCTTACATCCAGTTGTCACTTAGACACAAGCTTAAATAACACTCTCATGTCATGACTGACCATCTGCTTTGTAAATCTACCTCCATTTCTCTGTTAATGACACACTTTTACATGTCACACTCTCAGAGAAAGATCTATCACCGTCAGTCTTAGCTACCATTCACTATACAATTTGTCTAACCAATCTCATTTTATCGTTTTTACAATTTTTAACCTTTTTAAAAAATTTTAAAGCATATTAGGTTTGTACATCTGCTAAAAATTATGTACATAACATTATAATATGACTTTTGATTATAGTAATGACAAAAAATTAGCGGAACAATCTCATGAAACCCAGATTGGCCCCTGCGCATGAACCGACCTGCGTTTCCCCAAGAAAATTACTCCAACCAACTCTTTATCAGAAATACTAAATTTCTCAAAAACTTTTAACAATAGTTTTCTCTTCAATTTTTGCTATTTTTAGATTGAACAAAACTTTCATATTTTTATATTTTTCCTGGGTAAACTTTAATAATTTAGAACAATTTACCACTTTTAATTAAATAACCAAACCCAAGTTCGGAATCCTTTATAAAAATTGCTCAATCCTTTACTTATTATTTTCTATAACCAAATCTGTAGGATTTTTGTTAAATACTAAATACCTTGTTGTTTTCCATTAACTGAATTTTATACAGTTCTTACATAATTTTAATCAATAGTTTTTCCTTTAAACTTCTGCCCCTGTTTGTGCTTTAAATGACATGCAATAACACATTTCTGTTGTTTTTGGCTAAAATATTCCCGAACATATATATGCAGCATTAAACTTAATTTCCTTATTAACCACTTAAGCCCCGGACCATATTGCTGCCTAAAGACCCAAGGGGTTTTTACAGTTCGGGACTGCGTCGCTTTAACAGACAATTGCGCGGTCGTGCGACGTGGCTCCCAAACAAAATTGGCGTCCTTTTTTCCCCACAAATAGAGCTTTCTTTTGGTGGTATTTGATCACCTCTGCGGTTTTTATTTTTTGCGCTATAAACAAAAATAGAGCGACAATTTTGAAAAAAATGCAATATTTTTTACTTTTTGCTGTAATAAATATCCCCCAAAAACATATATAAAAATTTTTTTTTCCCTCAGTTTAGGGCAATACATATTCTTCTACCTATATTTTTGGTAAAAAAAATCGCAATAATCGTTTATCGGTTGGTTTGCGCAAAATTTATAGCGTTTACAAAATAGGGGATAGTTTTTTTGCATTTTTATTTTTTTTATTTTTTTTACTACTAATGGCGTCGATCAGCGATTTTTTTCGTGACTGCAACATTATGGCGGACACTTCGGACAATTTTGACACATTTTTGGGACAATTGTCATTTTCACAGCAAAAAATGCATTTAAATTGCATTGTTTATTGTGAAAATGACAGTTGCAGTTTGGGAGTTAACCACAGGGGGCGCTGTAGGAGTTAGGGTTTACTTTGTGTGTGTTTACTAGTGTAGGGGGGTGTGGCTGTAGGAATGACGTCATCGATCGTGTCTTCCCTATAAAGGGAATGACGCGATCGATGCGCCGACACAGTGAAGCACGGGGAAGCCGTGTTTACACACGGCTCTCCCCGTTCTTCAGCTCCGGGGAGCGATCGCGACAGCGCGGCTAAAAACAAATAGCCGCGCCGTCGTCCCGGATCGCTCCCCGAGCGGACCCGACCTCCGCATGTACCGGGGGGGGTCCCGATCGGACCCCCCACCCACGTCTAGCAGAGGACGTACAGGTACGTGGATGTGCCTGTCCGTGCCATTCTGCTGACGTATATGTACATGAGGAGGTCGGGAAGTGGTTAAAGAACTTCTTACACTCTGGTATTAATTAATTAATTAATTACCCTACTACCTGTTTACATGCCTGCATTGCATATATATATATATATATATATATATATATATATATATATATATCAATTCCCGAATATTACTGAGATATACTTCTGAACCTTGAGATTTTTAACCATCCCATGTTAAACCACTTATATAAAAAACATATTTACCCCTTGTTTTAGAATGATTTTCCTGTGCACTTAAAAAAACAAGCAATAAACAATGTCCTTTAACTTTGTCTTCTTTAGTTTCTTTCGTTTGTTACATTGACTGTCTTTGGTGACTTTTCTTGTTGCATTTTCATGTTGCTGTATCTTCATACGTTGCTTTATTTTTGGAAGAATAATGTCCTTATTTTCTTTGAAGAATTAATTTTCTAACAGTTCTTGTCTTTTTCCTCTGGCCCGCCTTCTTTTTCTTTGGCTCACGTGTTAGTGTAACTGTTTATTTAAGCTGTAAAGTAGCCTCAAGTAAACAAATGTAAAGATGCGTGCGTAAAAAATAATGTCTTTCTCCTTTTTGTGTATGCGAAAGGAATGTATAATGTATAGTGTATTCTTGGACAGTTCAAACATCAAAATCCATAATAGCTCACTCAAAGTGTACATCTGCCTGTGTGACTACAATGGTGGCCTTAAAAAATAACGTGAAGCTTTAGATTCTATTTCTTAGAATCTCCTTGGCAGGTCTCCACGTACGTAAACGTCTACGATTTTTCTCCATAACCAGAAAAGTCCTCGATGGATTTTCCATGATATCTTGAAACCTTCTGTCCAAAATAGCTGTGGCTCAGTAGCCCTGTGTAAGGTTTTTTTTTTTTTTTTCTTCTGCTCGTAAGCTACAAGCATTCTGACAGGTGAGAAAACAAGACAGCGTAAAAACTCACCCTGTGTTTTTGAGCCTTCTCTCGTCTGATGGAACACAAACGCCTTTTTGTTTCTAGGTTCTTTGGTCGTATTTTTCTTCAAGACTTGAAAGAACAACATCTTTGACTTCATTTCTTCATTTCCATATCCCCCTTTTCAAGGCTTTTAGGAAAAAAGTGACCAGTCTGGCTGGCGCGACAAATGTAAAATGCCGGGGGGTAAGGGGAAGAGGTGTGAGAGATACAGAAGACATAATGGACATATGCCTCTAACATGTGTCATGCGAAGTGTCAAAAACCTCTTCCTCTCCAGGCGTTGCTTCCAAAATATTCAGACATAACTTCATTATATGATGGTTTATTCTTCCAACGATTATGACAGCAAACAGACAGTTTATGCTTACATTGTTACGTTGTTACAGACATCATGGCAGGTAGGCATCACAAAGTTACAGAAGGAGGAAATAGATGTTACAGCTTCTCTGCTGGAAAGAGCCCCTTATGATCTTTCTCCTGGGTGAGGTCCCATCCCCACCCTGAGGCTTTCGTAGGGCCGGGATGACCCTCGAGATTCCTACCTTACTTTGCTCAAACCTGTATACTTATACAAGTTTTACAGCTAACTAAGCACAAATCTAGCTTTCCAAAGAAGGTTGCGATGATCGTTCACACCCACTTAGGTATTTTTAAGTAACATCTCCAACCTCTTTCTTGACGTAGACTTTCAAGAATAGATGTGGCCTACAACAGATGTAACTGACCTTGTTTGCCTTCAAAGCTACCATGTCTAAACCAAAAATGATTCAGAGACCTTTATAACATAATATCAATACATTTAAAATCTAACATCGAGCGTGAGCAGTCCTTGGCTACGTGCTGGGTCGGCCACGACATACCCCATGGCTCCAGGGGTGGCCGGTGAGCTTATACTCCGGGGTCCACATATGACTGGGCTGCTGTTGTCTCACTCACAGTGGACCGGGCCGACAGCTACTCCGTACCATCGGTTGTGGGTCTGTCAGGGACGCGCCAGCAAGTCCTCGTACAGACGGGTAAGTACGTTTCCTCCTGCACGGTGCTCTGTCATCCTTTCCCCTCCTGCCCGCTGCGACCGGGGTGTACCTGTGGGGGGGCTCTGGGTCCCTGTGGGGCGCCGGGGTCCGCTTTCTGTGAGGGGGGTCTTTCTCCTAGGAAAGTCCCTGCACGGCCTTCTCATCCACATCGCGGTGCGCCAACGCAATTTTTTTTGTGTGCCTGCCTGTCTCAATTGAAAATTCCATTGGCAGCCATTTTGCCGTGGCCGCGCAGGTCAGCATTGTGGGCGGCCATTTTCTTGTGATCCACACCCTTTTATCTGAGGCGCCTGGTGGCCATTTTTGGAGTGGGTTTTGGCCTCTAGCACTGGCTTTCTGAAGCTCATTCTCCTCAGTCTTTTTCCTCATTCAGTTTACCTTACACACGTGCTGTGTAAACAAGGAAGGTGGGCAGCGGTGCTGAGCGGTCTCCCTCTGGGTGGTGAGTCCCCTGGGTACCCCCCGGTCGGTGCAGCAAGGAGGGTGGACTTCTTAAGTGTTTTTCACTTAGTCCCTGAGGGCTGTCAGTGGGTGATAATGGAGTCAGTATCTGGCCTTTCTTCCCCAAAATTGCCAGTGGCAGCAAACGGTGCCCCTTCACCTGCGGTTCCCATTTATACTCTGTCGGCAGTCCTGGAATCATCTGTTGCCAGGGTAGAAGCGGCGTAAGGTGGGTAAAAAGCGCCCCCTCTCCCGCTATCTTCTGGGGAATGCTCAGACTCAGATTGGGGCCTGGCTGCGGCTCAGGACCCCGGTTCTGCTATGTCAGAGGATGCGGACCAGGACCTCCCTGGTGAGAAGGACACTTTGTCTGGGTCAGTGCAAGACAGGGCAAGACACTTGTGAGTGCTCTTATTGATGCTGTGAGGGGCTCTCTTAAGCTGGAAGATGCAGCTGGGACTTCCGCAGAGGGGTCTGTCTCTTTTTGGGTCACAACAAATCTAACCACTCTGTGAAAGTTTTTCCTTATGTTACTTTCTTTGATAAGTTCATAGATAAGGAATGGGAAGGGCCGCAGAAGTCTTTTGTGGTCCCTTCGCGCATGACAGTCCGTTATTCCTTTTGAGGAGAACCCTTTGAAAAAACGGGCCTCTCCTCCGGTCGTGGACCCCCCGGTCTCTCGGCTAAATAAGGTAACCACTCTCCTGGTAGAGGGGACCCCTGCCTTTAAGGACCCTACTAATAGGAGGTCCGAAGCAGTGACCCGCTCCATGTTCACCATGCTGGGGTCAGCGTTGCGACCTATATTGGCTGCAACTTTGGTGTCTCAGACACTCACTGAATGGGCATAGTTTTTGCAACAGACAGAGGAGCATCAGCTTCCTCCAGAGTGCGTAAGGCTGGCTGACCAATTGGTACAGGGCCTTGTGTATGTCTGTGATGCCACTCTGGATGCGACCCCCTTGATCTCCAGAGCCTTTGTATCTGCGGTGGTACTGCGCCGCCTGATTTGGCTAAAATGCTGGTCTGCTGACCAAGCATGCAAAAAAAAAAGCTCTGGCTGATTTGCCCTTCAAGGGTGGGAGGCTTTTTGGCACCTCGCTGGTAGGGATGATCCGAACACCCTCCCGGTTCGCATCAGAACCTTCGAACGGACCGAACGTTCGCGCAATCTTTAAAACCCCATTAAAGTCTAAGGGACCCGAACTTTCGAAATCAAAAGGGCTAATATGCAAGTTATTGTCCGAAAAAGGGTTTGGGGGAACGGGTCCTGCCCCAGGGAACAAGTATTAATGCAAAAAAAAACGTTTTAAAAACTTATGTTTTTTTGGGAGCAGTGATTTTAATGATGCCTAAAGTGAAAAAAAAAAAGTGAAAGATTTCTTTAACCACTTCAGATCCGCGCTATAGACAAAAGACGTCCGCAGCGCGGACCTGAAGTGCCGGGTGGACGTCCATGGACGTCCTGTGTTTACATCGCCCTGCGCGTCCCCGCGAGCGCGCATCGGGCGAAAAACTGTGTTGGCCGTGTCCCTTGGACACAGCCAATCACAGATCGTGCTGAATGGCCAATCTCAGCGGCCATTCAGCACTCGATCTAGCCGTCCAATGGGAGATGATCTCAAATGTAAACATATGAGATCATCTCTCATCACCGGCTTTCTCTCCTCACACACAGACCGCGTGTGAGGAGAGAGAGAGATACAGAGCGATTACAGTTTTAAACACAGTGAGTGAAAAACACATAAATCAGTGCCCACAGTCCCTGCCAGTGCCACCAGCCAGTGCCACCCAGTGCCACCAGCCAGTGCAATCAGCCAGTGCTACCTGCCAGTGCCACCTGCCCCTGCCATCAGTGCCACCTGCCCCTGCCATCAGTGCCACCTGCCCCTGCCACCTGCTTGTGCCATCTGCCATCAGTGCAATCTGCCATCAGTGCTACCTGCCAGTGCAATCTGCCATCAGTGCCATCTGCCCGTGCCATCTGCCCGTGCCATCTGCCCGTGCCTTCTGCCCGTGCCATCTGCCCGTGCCACCTGCCCGTGCCATCTACCCGTGCCATTTGCCGTCAGTGACACCTGTCAATGTCATCAACAACAATGGCTAAACGATCTTTTTCACTCGCGGAGGCGTACGAAATTATTGTGGCCGATGGGAGCAACGGGGAGCTCCCCGATTCAGATTCCTCCGCAAATTCAGACGCCGAATCTGACGTTGACTACGAGCCAGTAGTTAGCAGTGGAACAGAGACATCCGAAGAGGAGGAAGAGGAAGAAGAGGAAGAAGAGGAAGAGGAGGGTCCGCCTGTCAGACGAAGGCGTATTGCTGAGGAGGCAGTGCCATCCACCAGCACCGTGGTGCCATCCACCAGCACCCGTGTTTCATCCATCAGAACCGCAGCACCTCGTCAAGCAAGGTCACGTACCAGTAGGTCCCATGCCAGCCTTCCCTATTCCCTTCAGAACCCCTTGTGGCTTCCTCCTAATTCAGGAGAAGCCAACATTCCCCCTTTCACGGCCCAGCCAGGAGTCCAAGTGGACACAGAAAATTTTGCCCCGATCGATTTTTTCAATCTAATTTTTACAGACGACATGCTTGCCTCAATTGTTTCCCAGTCCAATCTCTATGCCGAACAATTTATTTCCAGTCACCCCACGTCCTATTATGCCCGTCCCTTCGAGTGGAGACCCGTAACAGTGGAGGAATTCAAAAAAATTTTGGGCCTCGTATTTTGTATGGGACTAAACTATAAAAACGAAGTACGATCATATTGGTCAAAACGCCCCATCTATCACATGCCCGTCTTTTCCTCAAAAATGCCCAGGTCCAGATATCAAATGATCATGCGATTCCTACATTACAGTGACAATACCCAGTGCCCTCCCCGAGATGACCCAAATTTTGACAAACTTTATAAAATTCGGCCACTACTTAATTATTTTTCCCAAATTTTCCCCCAGTTGTTTACCCCGGACCAAAACATATGTGTTGACGAGTCACTTGTAAAGTTTTCTGGCAGGCTCGGCATAAAGCAATTTATTCCCTCCAAAAGGGCCCGCTATGGGGTGAAACTCTATAAATTATGCGAACGAGCCACCGGATATACGTATGCCTTCAACGTATACGAAGGAAAGGACAGCCAGCTACACCCCCCTAATTGTCCAGACTAACTTGGGACCAGCGGGAAAATTGTTTGGCAACTCCTAAACCCACTAATGGAGAAAGGATACCATTTGTATGTGGACAATTTCTATTCAAGTTTGCCCCCGTTCCGAAACCTCTATAGAAAAAAGACACCTGCATGCGGCACCGTACGGTCGAACCGGAAGGGCTTTCCTCAAAGCCTTTTCACCAAAAAATTTAAAAAAGGGGAGACGGCGAGTTTACGGAATGAGGAAGTTCTGGCAGTGAAATGGAGGGACAGGAGGGATGTGTACGTTCTTTCTACCATCCACAAAAACACATTTGTTACCATCAGGAGGAGGAATGGGCAAATCCGGAAACCAAAATGCATTCAAGATTACAATAAGTTCATGGGGGGTGTCGACTTGAACGACCAGATGCTGGAACCGTACCTTTCCACAAGAAGATCATACCAGTGGTACAAGAAAGTTTCTATTTACTTATTCAATTTGGCCATGTACAATACTTATGTAATCTATCGTAAATCCACTCGAAGACCCAAATCCTACCTTTACTACCAGGAGGAAATCACCACTGCCCTTTTATACCCCAGCAACCCACCAGCAAACATTCGTTCCGATGTGGTTAGCCGTCTTTACGAGTGCCACTTCCCAGATAGAGTCCCTCCCAGACCAACAGGCCAAAAACGTCAAAAGAAATGCCGGGTGTGCTCCAAAGGAGGAGTGAGAAGAGACACCATTTATTATTGTGCCCAATGCCCTTCCCAACCAGGCCTCTGCGTAGTTGACTGTTTCCGCATTTACCATTCCTCACTAAATTATTAGTCCCTTCCTGCCATTTACCTTCACACCCCTTATACCTCTGCTTATGACCCTGGCTTGTTATTTGACCATGATTCTGCCTACCGATTTTGTTTATACCTCTGCCTGATCTGGAACTGACCCTGGACTGTTATTTGACCACGCTTATGCCTACCGATTCTGTTTATACCTCTGCCTGATATGGAACTGACCCTGGACTGTTATTTGACCACGCTTATGCCTACCGATTCTGTTTATACCTCTGCCTGATCTGGAACTGACCTTGGACTGTTTGACCATTCTTTTTGCCTGCCTCTTGAACTGATCTTTTACCCTGCCAGTGGACTAGTGGGATTCATAGCACAGGGGTCTCACATATGTGAGGGGCTCCAGAATTGTTTTTCTGGATGAAGAAAACTATTGTTTGTTTTCTCATTCTAGATTAGGGTCTGGTTGCCCGGAGGCTTCAAAGACATTTGGGTGGGAGAAGCCTCTACCCCTGTCCCCATTCTGTCCTGAACGAGGCCCTACTTCTGCCTGCTGCCTGTAGGACCTATGCCATCATGCCTGTGGTGACTATGGACAATATCCCTGCCTGTTGCCTGGACAATTGCATTTTCTTTTGCTGACCAAGTCCCTGCCTGCTGCCTGGACCAGTGCTATCGTCCCGTGGACAACTGCGCTACTAAAACCACAGGTACATTTTTTTGTTTACCCTTTGCTTAGCATAATGTATTTTGGGGTGTAATTCTTGTCATGTGCATGCTATGTGTCCCTAGAACACCTGTTGGTGTTCCTTGCATGTTGGGCCTCTGTATGTGGTCAGGCTGTGAAAAAGTCCCACACATGTGGTATCGCCATACTCAGGAGGAGTAGCAGAATGTATTTTGGGGTGTATTTTTTGCTATGTACAGGCTATGTGTTGGCAATATCTTATAAATGGACAACTTTGCATAAAAAAATTGCGTTTTCATTTTTTTTCCACATTTTCCAAAAACGTTTGGAAAAAAATGAATCGTTCAAAAGACTCATTATGACTCATAGATTATACGTTGGGGTGTTAGCTTTCCAAAATGGGGTCACTTTGTGGGCATTTCCATTGTCCAGGTGCTCCAGGGCCTTCAAAAGTGTAATAGGTAGTCAACAAGTTAGATGTGTAATTTATGCTCCTAGAACACCTGATGGTGCTCCCTGCATATTGGGGCTCTGTATGTGGCCAAGCTGTGAAAAAGTCCCACATATGTGGTATCGCCATACTCAGGAGGAGTAGCAGAATGTATTTTGGGGTGTCATTTGTGGTATACACATGCCATGTTAGAGAAATAACCTATTACAATGACAATTTTGTGAGGGGAAAAAAAAAAATAAAAAAAATATTTATTTTGCAAAGAATTGTGGGAAAAAATTACAACATCAAAAACCTCATCATGCATCTTACTAAATACCTTGGAATGTCTACTTTCTAAAAAGGGGTCATTTGGGGGGTATTTGTACTTTCCTGGCGTGTTCAGGGCCCCAAGAAATGAGATAGGCACCGGTACACCGGTACAACAGGTGTGATAATTTTTTTATGATTTGCACCATAGCTTGTAGACTCTCTAACTTTCACAAAGAGCAAATAATATCCACTAATTTGGGTTATTTTTACCAAAGACATGTAGCAGTATAAATTGTGGCCAAAATTTCTGAAGAAAAATTAATATTTTGCTAAATTTTATCGCATAAACTAAGAAAAAATCATTCATTTATAGCGCAAATAATAAAAAGTCCAGAGGTGATCAAATACCACCAAAAGAAAGCTCTATTTGTATGAAAAAAAGGACAAAAAATTCATTTGGATACAATGTTGTATGACTGAGTAATTAACATTCAAAGTGTTAGAGTGCTGAAAGCTGAAAATTTCTCCGGGAACGAAGGTGGTTTAAGTGCCCAGTAAGCAAGTGGTTAAATATCGTACCTGCTGGGTGTCTATAGTATCCCTGTGAAGCGGCACGTATTTTCCGTGTTTAATTAACAAAATTTGATTTCTATAGGAAAAAGGTCATTTAAAACTGCTTGCGGCTTTAATGTAATGTCTAGTCCCGGCAGTATGGATGAAAATCATTGAGAAAAATTGCATGGGGTTCTCCCACAGGCCATTACCAGCCCCCTTGGGTCTTGTATGGTTATTAGGGGAACCCCACACCCAAATTAATGAAAGGCATGGGGCCCTATATACTCTGAACAGCAGTATACAGGCGGTGCAAACAAGACAGGGACTGTAGGTTTGTTGTTAACCACTTCCCGACCTCCTCATGTACATTTACGTCGGCAGAATGGCACGGACAGGCACATCAACGTACCTGTACGTGCCTGCCTAGACGTGGGTGGGGGGTCCGATCGGGACCCCCCCCCCGGTACATGCGGAAGTCTGGTCCGCTCGGGGAGCGATCCGGGACGACGGCGCGGCTATTTGTTTATAGCCGCTCCGTCGCGATCGCCCCCCGGAGCTGAAGAACGGGGAGAGCCGTGTGTAAACACGGCTTCCCCGTGCTTCACTGTGGCGGCGCATCGATCGGGTGATTCCCTTTTATAGGGAAGACTCGATCGATGGTGTCAGTCCTACAGCCACACCCCCCTACACTAGTAAACACATACACAGTGATCCCTAAACTTTACAGCGCCCCCTGTGTTTAACTCCCAAACGGCAACTGTCATTTTCATAAAGAATGCAATTTAAATGCATTTTTTGCTGTGAAAATGACAATGGTCCCAAAAATGTGTCAAAATTGTCCGAAGTGTCCGCCATAATGTTGCAGTCACGAAAAAAATCGCTGATCGCCGCCATTACTAGTAAAAAAAATAAAAAAAATAAAAATGCAAAAAAACTATCCCCTATTTTGTAAACGCTATAAATTTTGCGCAAACCAACCGATAAACGATTATTGCGATTTTATTTTTACCAAAAATAGGTAGAAGAATACGTATAAAAAATTTTTATATATGTTTTTGGGGGATATTTATTACAGCAAAAAGTAAAAAATATTGCATTTTTTTTAAAATTGTCGCTCTATTTTTGTTTATAGCGCAAAAAATAAAAACCACAGAGGTGATCAAATACCACCAAAAGAAAGCTCTATTTGTGGGGAAAAAAAGGACGCCAATTTTGTTTGGAAGCCACGTCGCACGACCGCGCAATTGTCTGTTAAAGCGACGCAGTCCCGAACTGTAAAAACCCCTTGGGTCTTTAGCCAGCATATTGGTCCGGGGCTTAAGTGGTTAAGTAGTATCTGTTTAAAAAGGTAACAGTTCAAAATTACAAAGTGTCACTCCAGCCAAAAAATAAATTTTTAAGCTTTTTGGAAAACATAGGGAAGGGTTATCACCCCTGTAACATTTGTTTTGCTGTCTGTGCACCTGTTCAGAAGATTTTACCTCACTTTCTGTCCCAATGACAAATGATTTTTAGAAAATTTGGGGGTTTTAGTGAAACAAGGATTGGTGATAAAGCATCAGTGGAGAGGAGACACCTCTTATGCCGCGTACACACCATCGTTTTCTGCGATGGAAAAATGCGACGCTTTATGTGCTTTAAAAAAACGTCATTTTTCAAACTTCAATTTGAACAACGACGTAGCATACACACCATCGCTTTTTCACAACGCTCTAGCACAGCGCAGTTCCGTCAATCACGCACGACGTCACTATAAAGGGTCGTTTCCATGCGGAAGACGGCCTCTTTTGCTGATATCGTGTTGCTGCGTGTTAGTAAAAGTTTGGTGAGATACGATTCGTGATTTTCAGTGACTGTGCTTTAAATTTCGTTTTCTTGTCTATAAGCTGAAAAACACCTTAACGAATGTGCTGATTCCATTCTGAACAGTCGTTTTACATGAATGAGCGCTGCCGTCTCCTAACTTGCTTCTGAGCATGCGCGGGCTTAAATCGACGTTTTTACGTACACACGGTCAATGTTTAGAACACAGAAAACGACGTCGGCCAAAAACGACACATAAAATTGAAGCATGCTTCAATTTTTTTCTGTCGTTTTTTAGAAGACATAAAACGACGTTTTTGCCCACACACGGTCAATTAAATTGACGTTTTTGAAAATGACGTTTTTTTCCATCGCAGAAAACGATGGTGTGTACGCGGCATTACAGGAGAGAATTTCCCTTCCTAGGGGTAGATTCCCTCTCACTTCCTGTTGTCCTTCCGTTTGCAAGTAGGAGTGTTTGTAAGTTGAATGTTTGAAAGTAGGGGCCTGCCGTATATACTCTGCATACATTTGGGCCCTTGGTGTTGGTGTTGCCACAACACTGTAAGCCCTCACAGTTAGTCTTGGTGGGCGCTGGAACGGGCCCTGCTGTGAAATATTAGATGAAGAATTGTAATTACATACCCTTGTTGAACAGGGGCAGAAAAATTGGGCCTTAGCCACTGGTGGCAGTGCCAAAACCCCAAATTTTCTTACAAGCTATCAGCATGATCATTGAGGAGGAAAAGGATAGTTACTCAGCATGACAGGATAGTCACTCAGCATAGGCAGTCTTGAAGGGATCTGACATTTAAAAAAAAAATATTCAGTTACATCAGCATCAGGTGCTTGGTAGCTGCAGGGCCGGATTAACAAGGGGGCTGATGGAGCTGCAGCTCCAGGCCCCTTTCTCAAGATAGGCCCATTTGCCCAAAAAAAAATTCAGAAAAAAAAAAAAAAAAGATCGACTTCGGGGGTTGTAGCTCGACGACCAGAGGTCACAGAAATCCCACATTTGGTGGGTAGGCAGTTGAATACCTACCCCACAACTGGTCAAAATATGGGACAGCGATCATTTATGGTTCCGGAGATATGGGGCTGCTTGCACAGCCTGTCAGAAGCTACATTCAGAGCGGCCAATATAAATACAAGCTGACACACTGCAGCAGACTGATAGGATCACAGGGCTTATAATAATTATTTGAATATTACTCATGGTAATTAACCCCTTACCACCCAGGCCAATTCTGACACTTCTCTACTACATGTAAAAATCATCATTTGTTTTTTTCTGGAAAATGACTCTATGGTGGTCTTTGCACTTTTTATGTTGCACGGTATAGAGCTGCACGATTCTCGCTAAAATGAGAATTGCAATTTTTTTGCTTAGAAGATAGATCACGATTCTCTCACCATTCTTGCGGCGTAATATCATCTTTCACATTAAAACAAAAAAAACAAAAAATGGGCCAACTTTACTGTTTTGTTTTTATGGTTTTTATTATTCATTGAAGTGGGCAAATGCAGTGTGACATAAAATATTGCAGCAATTGCCATTGTATTCCCTAGAGTCTCTGCGAAAATATATATAATGTTTGGCGGTTCCAAGTAATTTTCTAGCAAAAAATATTGCTTTTTAACTTAAGAAACAAGTGTTGGACTTTAAGTGGTTACATTTCCCGCATTTACACACAGAAGTTTGATCTAAGAAGGAAGTTGGTTACAATGTTTCATTTTGTTTACAAACTTGGCAGACTGCCCAGATTTTTTCTTTACACACAGAAGTGTATCCCTTTGATCAAAGAAGGAAGTGTTAGTTACAATGTTTCCTGTTAAAAACTTGGCAGACTGCCCAGATATTTTCTTTTGACAACTGAAAGTCTTTCCACTTGTTATATGAAAGAATCGTCAAACTCTACATTGGAGATCCTCAGGGGGGTTGAATCGAGATCACAATTTTTTTAACGATTAATTGTGCAGCTCTAGCACGGTATTTGCGCAACAATTTTTCAAACGTGTTTTTTTTTTAAAAAAAACATTTTTTTCATTAAAAAAAACACAATTTGTTTGGTATCCTAAGCGATGCTTTAATTTTTTTTTAGGTTACATGTTTAGAGTTACAGAGGAGGTCTAGTACTAGAATTATTGTTCTCGCTCTAACGATCTTGGCGTATGTAACCTGTGTGTATCTGGCTCTGATACTACCAGTGCCTACCCAGCCACTGACTAGTATCTCTCCCGAGCCTGTCCCCACACACCCTCTCACCTGCTGACCTGTGGATGGGGGAATCACTCCTGCAGTGTTATTGTGTTCTGCCAGTGAGTACAATGATCAGTGTTGCTAACTGTAGCTGGCAGCACTGATTGTTTTGGGAAAAACCTAACAGGCTGGTTGTACTCAAGTCAGATAATAGATTGACTTGTATAAAACAAGCTAGCCGATACATAGATCAACTATGGCTGGTCTCTGCATAATTGGCGTAATTTCAATCCATGTATGGCCGGCTTAACCACTACGCAGTCCCTAAATATCCTTCCACTCCTGTACATAGTGCTCACTGTCATACTCTCCACACTCCTCTCCTATACATAGCGTTCACTGTCATACCCTCCACACTCCTCTCCTGTACATACTGCTCACTGTCATACCCTCCACACTCCTCTCCTATACATAGTGCCCACTGTCATACCCTCCACACTCCTCTCCTATACATAGTGCCCACTATCATACCATCTACATTCCTCTCCTGTACATACTGCCCCATCATACCCTCCACACTTCTCTCTGGTACGTACTACCCTCTGTCATACCCCCACACTCTTCCTGTACATACTGCCCATTGTCATACCCTTCACACTCCTCTCCTGTACATAGTGCCTTTTGCCGTACCCTTTGCACCCCTCTCCTGTACATAGTGCCCACTGTTAGACCCTCCACATTTCTCTCCCTCACCTGCACATACTTCCCACTTATATACCGTCCATACTCCTCCCCTATGTCGCTTACCCACAAAAACAGTTCTTTAAAATTATACTGAATATCCTCAATGTTACCAGCTCTAGAATGGACACACTTTTGTTAGTTCAACTAAAGGAAATCTCAGTTCCCATATTTATTCTGCCCCATTATTAGTACTCATTTAATTTTGTGATTACTACTATGATGTATAGAGGAACACAGGGGATCTCAGCTACTCTAAATATAGCACTTAAAAAAGTATAAAAAAGTGCCCCTGAAAATATTTTTTAAATGTTGGCAACTGTGCACTTAGGCACTGCCCAAGGGCCACTGGGTCAGTAGGGGCTCCATGAGAGGCTCCTGGGATCCTGTGGTATTAAAGCGGTAGTAAACTTTCCTGATATTACTACTTTTTAGAGGCCCCGGGGTAGGTTATGCCACAATGTACAAGTATGCACAGCATTTTAGCACATTAGTGTACACTTACATTTTCAGACTGAGCCCTCCAGTGCTGCGCTGTGATGAATCCGGCGGGGCCCGGGCACTTCCATCTTCACCCGGTCTTCCTTCTGGGTTCTGTGTCATTGGTCACTTGCCTTGGCCGGGCTGCGTTCATGTCATTCCCACGCATTTATTTATTATTTATAAAAGGCCCCACCAAAATCCTCAGCACCAGGCCCATGATGTTCTTAATCTGGCCCTGGGTAGCTGGTGGTGATCCAAGACTTTTATGAAGGTCAGTCGATCGAGTCGGTGGATAGGCGCATCCTGTGATCGGTTATAAAGCCTCCAGCAGCACTGAATGTGCGTTCCGAAAGAACACTGGATGCAGGACAGGCCAGTAGCTCAATTGAATACTGTGCAGGCTTTGGCCAGTGATCCATCCTCAAGACCCAGTAACCCAGAGGATTTTTGGTGGGAAAGGTGTCCAAGTCTGATCTTGCCTCTAGGTATTCCAGCACCATGTAAAACAGACGCTGGCGATGGTTGCTGGAACCGGTCATACCTTGGGCCTGCGGACTAAAAAATTGCCTGAATGCATCGGTCAGACAGCCACCGTCTCCACCGCTCCTTCTTTGACTGACTGAAGCCTCAGCAACACGTTGTCCAGGACCAGGATTTTGTAACCTCCCAGTCTCTGGGAACGCGTTGCACAGACCTTTCTGCAAGGCTTCCTGAAGATATTTTATCCTCTGCAATGCCAAGATAAGGTCTGCAACCTTACCATTGTAACGTGAATCATGGGGGGTTGCCAGCCAGTAATGATCCCTCTTGATAGCATGAATACGAGGATCCTTCCGCAGGCTTTGCAGGATCAGGGAGGCCATGCAGCATATGTTTGCTGAGGCATTCGGTGCAGAGTCCTCTGGGTCACTGAGGATGACATGATCTGCAGCCACCTCCTCCCAGCCACGTACAAGTCCATGTGTTTCTTGGGATTGTAATTGATCCCTTGAAGACTGCTGCTGAGTGCTACGCTCCACCACCATGCTAACACAATCCTCGTCCTCTTCCTGTGTGATAGGCAGGCAAGCAGGAACACTGTCTGGATAAAGGGTGCCTTGAGAGGTAAGGAAGTCCTCCTCTTCCTCCCTCTGTTCTGCCTCATGTGCCCTTGACCAGTGTAGTCTAGAGGTACCCCCACCTCCCATTACTGATACAGCCCTTATACTCCAACTTCCCATTTCTTACTATTTCTTATAGAATAATTTGTCGCCAGGATCGCTTCAACCGAATGGTTTGCTGTCTCCCTGGTGCCAGGGTTCAGCATGTGGTGGACCGGGTGGATAAATTACTGGGAGGGGCTGGGCATGACCCAGCTGTCTTGGTCCACGTTGGAACCAATGACAGTATACATGGAAGGTGGAGGCTCCTTAAGAATCAATTTAAAGAACTAGGCTGCAAGATGAAGGGAAGGACCTCCAAGGTGATATTCTCTGAAATATTGCCTGTGCCATGCGCAACACAGGAAAGGCAGGGGGAGATTAGAGAGCTGAATGCATGGCTAAAGACCTGGTGTAGGAAGGAGGGATTTGGGTTTCTAGAGCACTGGGCTGACTTTTCATTGGGGTGCAACCTATATGCTAAAGACGGTTTGCACTTGAATGGAAGGGGGTCTGCTGTGCTGGGGGAGAGGTTTATGGGAATTCTGGAGGAGTATTTAAACTAGGATTGAGGGGGAGGGTGAACTAGAATTACATCGGGCACACAGGTCAGCTAGGGGTCAGACATTAATGGAGAGTGGAATGGGGATAGATGGGGGGAGGGTTATGGCAGGTGACAAGAAAGTTCCCATGTTGCAAACAGTCATTGGAAATAATAGTGCCTTTTGTACTACTATAAATTATATGAAAAACACCAGAGAAAATTGAACAATACATTTAAGTGTTTGTTCACCAATGCCATAAGTCTGCCAAGCAAAACAGGTGAGTTGGAAGCTCTGGCGCATGAAGAGAGCTATGATGTAATCGGTATTGCTGAAACTTGGCTTCAATCCTCACATGACTGGGCTATTAATATTCCTGGCTATGCTCTCTTTCGGAAAGACAAGGTAAAAAGGAAAGGTGGAAGGGTCTGTCTCTATGTGAGAAGTGACCTCAAAGCATGCGTGAAAGAGAACCTGGTTGATGGAGAGTGTGATGAGGCTGAAGCATTATGGGTGGAACTGCATACAGATGTGCGTAGTTCAAAATTAATCATTGGAGTTTGTTATAAACCACCCAATGTTAATGAGGAGGTGGAGACTCAGCTCCTTGCACAGATGGAAAGGGCTGCAAGGGCTGGGACGGTGATAATAATGGGGGATTTTAACTACCCAGAAATTGACTGGATTAATGGCACTTCTGGGACAGTTAAAGGACAAACATTTAAAAACCTATTGCAGGACAATTGTATGGTGCAGTTTATTGAGGCCCCAACTAGGAATGATGCTCTGTTGGACCTGATAATCTCAAACCATGCAGAGCTTATTACTAATGTTCAGATAAAGGAACACCTGGGTAGCAGTGATCATAACATGATTTCATTTAATGTTAACTATAAGCAAGAAATACATACAGGAAATATTAAAACACTAAATTTTAAGAGAGCAAATTTTCCAAGGATGAGGGCTGCTCTCCAGGACTTGGACTGGGAGGGACTATTGGCACCGATGAACACAGAACAGAAATGAGATTTCTTCAAAAAGACTGTGTGGAACCTCACTGCAAAGTATGTTCCCATGGGCAATAAGTTTAAAAGGCTAAAAATAAAACCTATGTGGCTCACGGTCAAAGTTAAAAAAGCTATAAACAATAAGAAAGTAGCTTTTAAAAAATATAAAAATTAAAGAACACTAGTGTTGTTTAAATGTTACAAAGAATATAACAGGATATGTAAAAAGGAAATCAAGGATGCAAAAATTCAAAATGAACGACAGATTGCAAAAGATAGTAGGACAAACCCCCAAAAATTCTTCAAATATATTAATAGTAAAAAGGTGAAGTCCGAGCATGTAGGCCCCTTACAAAATAATTTAGAGTGGGTGACTGGGGACAAAGAGAAGGCAAATTTATTAAATGCTTTCTTCAGCTCTGTGTATACAATGGAGCATGGGGGAGCTCATGTCCAAAATGGGTGTGGGAGTGACACAGCCCCAAATCCACAATGGCTCAAAAGTGATATGGTCCAGAAATATTTAGACAGAATAAAGGTGGATAAAGCACCTGAACCAGATGGCATCCACCCACGGATCCTAGGTGAGTTGAGCTCTGTCATTTCAAAGCCACTGTATCTAATATTTAGGGACTCATTAATGACAGGAATAGTACCACTGGATTGGCGCAGGGCCAATGTGGTGCCCATATTTAAAAAGGGAACAAAGTCTTTACCAAGTAACTATAGACCTGTTAGTCTAACTTCTATAGTTGGGAAGATACTGGAACGTTTAATAAAAGACCACATGGATGAGTTCTTGCTGTAAAAAAACTATTTAAGCAGCAGACAGCATGGATTAATGAAAGACAGAAGTTGTCAGACAAACCTGATTTCCTTTTATGAAGATGTAAGTAAAACCCTGGACAGAGGCGTGGCTGTGGACGTGATATATTTGGATTTTTCAAAAGCGTTCGATACAGTTCCCCACACACGGCTCATGTGTACGGTAAGGTCTACAGGATTGGATATATCAGTTTGTAAATGGATAGAAAACTGGCTGAAAGACAGAATTCAGAGAGTCGTGGTTAATGATTCTTACTCTGAATGGTCCAATGTTATCAGTGCTGGGACCCTTACTTTTCAATATATTTATAAATGATATTGGGTCTGAGATCAAAAGTAACATTTCTGTCTTTGCAGATGACACCAAGCTATGCAGTGGAATAACGTCCTTGCAGGATGTCGCCAATTTACAAGCCGACCTCAATGCTCTGTCTAATTGGGCGACTGAGTGGCAGATGAGGTTTAATGTTGATAAATGTAAAGTTATGCACTTAGGGAATAAGAATATGCATGCATCATACATGCTAGGGGGAGTACAACTGGGGGGATCTGTAGTGGAGAAGGATCTGGGGGTCTTGGTAGATCATAAGCTCAATAATAACATGCAATGCCAAGCTGCGGTTTCCAAAGCGAGCAAAGTCTTTCTTGTATTAAGAGAGGTATGGACTCCAGAGACAGAGATATAATTTTGCCCCTGTACAAATCATTAGTAAGACCTCATCTGCAATATGCAGTTCAGTTTTGGGCACCAGTTCTCAAAAAGGATATCAGGGAACTGGAGAAAGTGCAGAGAAGGGCAACCAAACTGATAAGAGGCATGGAGGAGCTCAGCTATGAGGAAAGATTAGAGGAACTGAATTTATTCACTCTTGAGAAGAGGAGAATTAGGGGGATATGATCATAATGTACAAATATATAAGAGGTCCATACAGTGGACTTGGTGTTGAGTTATTCACTTTACGGTCAACACTGAGGACAAGAGGGCACTCTTTACGTCTAGAGCAGACCTGGGCAAACTACGGCCCGCGGGCCGTATATGGCCCGCGGACCTTTTAATCTGGCCCCCCCGCCGCCGCCGCCGAAATCGCCGCCGCTGCCACGTTAATCACCGCGGCGGGGAACATTACAGACAGCGTTCGTTTGAACAGCTGTTTTCCCCGCCGCGCATAGACACTCCCCCTTGGACGGATCTGTCCAATCGCGAGCAAGGGGGAGTCACATAGACACTCCCCCTTGCTCGCGATTGGACAGATCCGTCCAAGGGGGAGTGTCTATGCGCGGCGGGGAAAACAGCTGTTCAAACGAACGCTGTCTGTAATGTTCCCTGCCGCGGTGATAACAGTAGGCAGGGCAGGGCGCTACCATTTAGTGCAGGAGGGGGGCGCAACCAGCCAGTGTGTCACTCACTGTCACAGCGCGGGGCCACGGGCAGCGGCACTTTACACATTGTGTGCCGACTGCCTGGCTGCCGAGTGCGCTCCTGGCTCCCTTTCCTCCTGTCACTTTGTGTGCTCGTCGCTCCCCCCCCCCTATTCAGTTGGTCGTGCCGGTTCATTTCAGCGGCGTGAATTAACATTAATCGCAGCCACTGTGCCATCAATTGTCGCCACTGTGCCCATCACACGCAGCCATTGTGTTAACACATGCAGCCACTTGTGCCAACACACGCAGCCACTGTGCCAACATAAATTGTCACCACTGTGCCCATCAAATGCAGCCACTGTGCCAATCACACGCAGCCACTATGCCAATCACACGCAGCCACTGTGCCAATCACACGCAGCCACTGTTCCCATCAAACGCAGCCACTGTGCCAATCACACGCAGCCACTGTGCAATCAATTGTTGCCACTGTTCCCAAACGCAGCCACTGTGCCAATCACATGCAGCCACTGTGCCAATCACACGCAGCCACTGTGCCAATCACACGCAGCCACTGTGCCCATCGAACGCAGCCACTGTGCCAATCACACGCAGCCACTGTGCAATCAATTGTCGCCACTGTTCCCAAACGCAGCCACTGTGCCAATCACACGCAGCCACTGTGCCAATCACACGCAGCCACTGTGCCCATCAAATGCAGCCACTGTGCCCATCAAACGCAGCCACTGTGCCAATCACACGCAGCCACTGTGCCAATAACACGCAGCCACTCTGCCCATCAAACGCAGCCACTGTGCCAATCACACGCAGCCACTGTGCCCATCAAACGCAGCCACAGTGCCATCACATGCAGCCACTGTGCCAACACACGCAGTCACTGTGCCATCAATTGTTGCCACTGTGCCCATCACACGCAGCCACTGTGCCATCAATTGTCGCCACTGTGCCCATCAAACGCAACCACTGTGCCATCACACGCAGCCACTGTGCCATCACACGCAGCCACTGTTTAATCAATTGTTATTGATTAAACAGTGGCTGCCTGTCCCCCAGCGTCTGTCCCCCTCCTGTGCCATGTCCCCAGCGTCTGTCCCCCTCCTGTGTCATGTCCCCAGCGTCTGTCCCCCTCCTGTGTCATGTCCCCAGCGGCTGTCCCCCTCCTGTGTCATGTCCCCAGCGGCTGTCCCCCTCCTGTGTCATGTCCCCAGCGTCTGTCCCCCTCCTGTGTCATGTCCCCAGCGTCTGTCCCCCTCCTGTGTCATGTCCCCAGCGTCTGTCCCCCTCCTGTGTCATGTCCCCAGCGTCTGTCCCCCTCCTGTGTCATGTCCCCAGCCTCTGTCCCCCTCCTGTGTCATGTCCCCAGCCTCTGTCCCCTTCCTGTGCCATGTCCCCAGCCTCTGTCCCCCTCCTGTGCCATGTCCCCAGCCTCTGTCCCCCTCCTGTGTCATGTCCCCAGCCTCTGTCCCCCTCCTGTGTCATGTCCCCAGCCTCTGTCCCCCTCCTGTGTCATGTCCCCAGCCTCTGTCCCCCTCCTGTGTCATGTCCCCAGCCTCTGTCCCCCTCCTGTGTCATGTCCCCAGCCTCTGTCCCCCTCCTGTGCCATGTCCCCAGCCTCTGTCCCCCTCCTGTGCCATGTCCCCAGCCTCTGTCCCCCTCCTGTGCCATGTCTATAACAAGTACTCGTACCAGTTGTCCAACAATGATATTTACTGCTTTTTATAAAGAAATACAATTGATTTTATGCAGTATTGAGTTTAGCCTTTTGGCCCGGCCCTCCAAAATATTTTTAGTTTCTTATGTGGCCCCATCGAAAAAATAATTGCCCACCCCTGGTCTAGAGGAAAAGAGATTTCACCTCCAAATACGGAAAGGTTTTTTCACAGTAAGAGCTGTGAAAATGTGGAACAGACTCCCTCCAGAGGTGGTTCTGGCCAGCTCAGTAGATTGCTTTAAGAAAGGCCTGGATACTTTCCTAAATGTACATAAAATAACTGAGTACTAAGATTTGTAGGTAAAGTTGATCCAGGGTAAATCCGATTGCCTCTCGGGGGATCAGGAAGGAATTTTTTCCCCTGCTGTAGCAAATTGGATCATGCTCTGCTGGGGTTTTTTGCCCTCCTCTGGATCAACTGTGGGTATGGAGTTGGGTGTATGGGATTGTACTGTGTTTTTTATTTTGTTTGTTTATTTTTTGTGGTTGAAATGGATGGACTTGTGTCTTTTTTCGACCTGACTAACTATGTACTATGTACCCCTTACTGTAATAATGAGACCACACCTTCTTTTGGAATAAAATGGCCATAACAGCCTGTTTATTAACTATACACTATAAATAAAACTCCAATATAAAACAAACATTTTTAAACAAATTGTTTACCCCCCAGTCTGTTGATCTTTGATGGCACCCCGAACTCCAAACACATATATCACCAATACACTGCGTTGGATAGAAGAAGATCCTGGACTGCCGCACTTAACCACTTAAGGACCGCCTAACGCCGATATACGTCGGCAGAATGGCACGGCTGGGCACAATCATGTACCTGTACGTCCTCTTTAAGTGCCCAGCCGTGGGTCGCACGCCTGCGACCCTATCGCCGCTGGAGTTTCGCGATCGGTCACAGGAGCTGAAGACCGGGGAGAGGTGTGTGTAAACACACCTTCCCCATTCTTCACAGTGGCACTCTCATTGATCATCTGTTCCCTGATATAGGGAAAGGCGATCAATGACGTCACACGCCCCCTACAGTTAGAAACACATATGAGGTCACACTTAACTCCCAAACTGCAATTGTCATTTTCACAGTAAACAATGCATTTTTATAGCACTTTTGCTGTGAAAATGACAATGGTCCCAAAAATGTGTCAAAATTTTCCGATGTGTCCGCCATAATGTCGCAGTCACGAAAAAATTCACTGATCGCCACCTTTAGTAGTAAAATAAAAATTAATAAAATTGCAATAAAACTATCCCCTATTTTGTAAACGCTATGAAATTTTGCGCAAACCAATCGATAAATGCTTATTGCGATTTTTTTTACCAAAAATAGGTATAAGAATACGTATCGGCCTAAACTGAGGAAAAAAATAACTTTTTTTTTATATATTTTTGGGGGATATTGATTATAGCAAAAAGTAAAAAAAATATTGAATTTTTTTCAAAATTGTCGCTCTATTTTTGTTTATAGTGCAAAAAATAAAAACGGCAGAGGTGATCAAATACCACCAAAAGAAAGCTCTATTTGTGGGGAAAAAAAGGACGCCAATTTGTTTTTGGAGCTACGTCGCGCAATTGTCAGTTAAAGCGACGCAGTGCCGAATCGCAAAAGGCCCCCTTGGTCCTTTACCTGCATATCGGTCCGGGTCTTAAGTGGTTAAACCTATGTCTTTATTGTTCAAATAAAGTCCAAAAAACAACCAAAGCGATACAGTCAAAACGTAGTGAACAACAGGAAAGATGTGGCTGACATGTTTCACATCATGTGATGCTTATACATCAATACACTGCGGGCATTTATAAAATGATTGGCCGTGAGCCGTAGAATCAGCTTGGAGACAACCCCCGTTCCGCAGTGCAACCATTATAGTATTTCATCAACCTTTCAGCTGGAATACACCGGAGGGGCACATACCACTGATGAGCCCCCCACCCCTTTCCATCACATTTGCTTACTGCCACCGTCAAAGACCAACAAGAACACCGCCAGTCTTCAGTTGTTATGTCGACCATCTACACATTCTGAAAGAAAGAAAAAACCCCACACAAAACCAACACATATACAGGGCGGGCGGGTGGAAAAACTGCCTCTCCAGCTTTCTGCTGACTTCCAGTCCCCGCCACTCTTTTATATACTGCTCCTTCCCTTGCACTGGCCTCCCTCAGTCTTATTGTTAACCCTCTGTGTGCCATTTGCTGGTCTACCCTAAACACCCTGTCATGCCTGGCCCTGCACTACTCCTCTTTTTTGTCTTTATGTTACAGGCCTCACTGTCCATTATTCCACACAGCGTGTGCTCCAACAGGTGGATAAGAGGGACAGTGTCACTGATGCATGCAGTGTCACTGCTCACCATCCTCGTGGCCTCCTCAAATGGTGACAGGACAGTGCATGCATCCCTGATCATGGCCCACTGGCGTGGGGAAAAACCCAAGCTCCCCTGATCCTGTCCTGGTGCCATATTGGCACAGATACTCATTGATGGCCCTCTGCTGCGTGTGCGTAGAGTTTCACCTGGTGGGCATGTCACAGATAAGGCGGTTCCTGGGCAGGTTGTATTCCTTTTGGAGGTCAGCCAGCCGAGCACTGGCATTATATGACAGTCGGAAATGCACACAGAGTTTCCTGGCCTGCTTCAGGACATCATGTAAGCCCGGGTACCTGCCCAAGAACTGCTGCACCACCAAGTTAAGGAAACTAGCAAAACAGGGCACATGGGTCAGTTGTCCCTGTCGGAGGGCGGAGAGGAGATTGGTGCCATTGTCCCAAACCACCATTCCTGGCTTAAGCTGGTGTGATGTCAACCACCTCTGAGCCTGCCCCTGCAGAGCTGACAGAACCTCTGACCCAGTGTGGCTCCTGTCCCCCAAGCACACCAGCTCAAGTACCGCATGGCATATTTTTTCCTGTGTAGCCCCTTGAACGCCTACGGAGCCCCGCTGGTTCCGAGGACAAATCCGCACAGGAAGAGGCCATGGAGGAAGAAGAGGAGGGGGTGGAGGAGAGAGGTGTGTCAGAATCACCAGTAGTAGCATTTTGGAGGTGTGGTGGCGGAACAACCTCCAACACTACGGTACCTTGTCCTGCATCCTTCCCAGCTGCCAGCAGAGTCACCCAATGCGCCGTGAAAGATAGGTAACTTCCCTGTCCATGCCTGCTGGACCATGAGTCAGCAGTATGATGCATGGAATCGCCTTCCGTGAGACAAAATGTGGCGTTTGGGAACCTGCCACTGAGGTACCACACATTCCCATTCACAGAAGGGGGCAGAGTACCAACTGAAAAGGCAGCAGTTGAAGTGCTAGCATTCATGTGGCATGTGGATGGCTGGAAGCGAACTTCTTTTGGCGCTGCAGCAGCTGAAATTTGCCTGGTACAATCTGACGTTGGTGTACCGATAGCAGATTGCCTGCAAGTACTTGGCTGTGACACCTAATTCTACACCTTCCTTCCTCTCAGTGCAGGCTTCAGAGAGGACTGAAGGTATAGTGGGGTTGGAGATCCCAGCTAATAAGGAGCAAGGAGAGGTCCGCTTTGTTCTTTGGTGTGGGTCTTTAAGGTACACTTGCCTCGAACTGCATGGCGGGTCAACATATGTCTGGTCAAGCATGTGGTGCCCAAGCGGGTGATGTTTTGCCCACGTGAGATACACTTGCGGCATATGTTGCAAATAGCAGTGGTGCGATCTGATGCACTCGTCTCAAAAAAAGCCCACACCAAAGAACTTTTGGAATAACGCAGAGACAGCAGTGCCCTGCACATGCAGAGCTCTGCAGTGTGATGCAGTCAGTGTGCTGGCCCCTGGAGGGCATCCTGCCTCGTTGGAGATGTGCCTCCTCCTCTCTCATATCAGGCACCCAAGTGGAGTCAGTGACCTCATCATCCCCTCCCTCCTTATCACTGTAGAAAACCTGGAAGTATGCTGCAGCTGGGGAAACATGACTGCCAGATTGCTGTCCTTCTTGGGCTCCCCCTCTCTCTGGGCTCACGTTACTGCCTTCCTCTAGCTGGGTACCATCATCGGAGCCTTCAAAACGCTGCGCATCCTCTTGCAGCATGTACCTAACACAAACAGTTCGGGGGACTCCTCAGGAGGACATGGTGGGGCTAGGGAAGGAGTGACTGATGCCATTGAGAAGAGGGAAGAGGCCACATTGACAGCTGCTTTGCCAGACAAAGTACTCTGAGCCTGGGTGGGAGGATGAGGACGGCTTGGTCATCCACTCTACCAAGTCTTTTGCATGTTGCGGCTCAACACGGCCAGCTGCCGGAAAAAAGGATGAGCGTGTCCAACGGCCACGTGCTGATGAGGATGCACTGTGTCCGCGACCAGCAGCACTGTTGCCTCTAGACGCAGAGCCTGCTTGCCCTCTTTTATCAGCTCGTGGCCCAGTGTGAGGTCCCACACCTTAGGCACACTAAACGCACCAACAAGGTGGGGAACCCCTTCTGGGGTTGAGGTGTTCTCTAATCAGAGACGACAGTCCTCCTTTGGCATTGCCTGTGTTGGAGTCTGATTGGCAGAGGATTGTATGGTGTGTATCCAGCTTAAAAGTGTCCTTTTCCTCTGTTTGCAGATGAGATCATGGTGTTGCACAATCGTGTAGAGTGATGTGACGTCTGCTGTTTCCAGTAGTGTTCTCCCTTCAAGTACTGGCACTGTATCCAACAGTTGTAAAATATGTTTCGTATCTTTTAAATAGGCTTGTGTTTTTTGGGCAGCAGGTTGTATAAAATAGTCGATATACTGCCCCATCCTTGACGTCAGGGAATCTATCCCATTAACTATGGGCCTCCCGGGTGGGTTCTCTTTTTATTTATGTATTTTGGGGATTTATAACATCCCCAAAATACATAAATCAAAAGAGAACCCACCCGGGAGGCCCATAGTATAGCCATGGGCGCGAAATTTGCGCCTAGAGTGGCTAATGCCTTTATGGCACAATGGGAGGAAACTGCTGTCTATGAGGATACTCTTGTAGAGTTGACCCTCTACAAAATATATATTGATGATTTAATAACCATATGGAATGGCAGCAGAGACACTCTGGAGAACTTCTTGGAAACATAAATAGGAATGACAAGAACATAGCCCTGGTGTGGAAAATAGATGAAAAAGCTGTGGATTTTCTTGATCTAAACATCAGCCTAGAAAGGGATAAAATTGTCACCAAAACACATTTTAAAAATGTGGACACTAATAGTTACCTCTCTATGGACAGTTGCCACTTTAAACCATGGTTATTTAATATTCTGAGGGGACAACTCGAAAAAGAATGAGAAGGAATTGCACAAAATAATGGGATTACAGACTTTAAGCAGAGATAATTGGTTCAAGATTTAAGGAGAAAGGCTATGAAGAATCATGGGTCAAAAAAGAAAAAGGGAACATGTCGGCAAAATTGACAGGAATGGGATGCTACAGGATAAAGAAAAAAAACATCCATCAACAAGTAATCTTGGACTACAACTCCCAATATAAAGATGTTGCCAAAGTGATCAAATGGCATTGGTACATCTTAAGAAATGACAAAGACCTACAGAAAATCCTCCCAGACAAACCGCAGATTATTTACAAGAGAGCACCAACTCTTAGGCCCCATACACACGATAGAATCCATCCGCTTGAATTTATCCGCGGATCGGTTTCAGCGGATCGGCGGATTTATCTGTTGGTCCGCTGGGACGTACACACTAGCGGATAAAAATCCCCGTGAACCAGAACGTATGCAACGTAAACCACGTAAGACGTCACTATAAAGGGGAAGACCAAAGTCACTCTGTTCTGCTTTTGCTAGTTCCGTGTTACCGCGTGCTAGTGAAGGTTTGGTTAGAGCCGATTCGTGCTTTTCAGTCTCCGCGTTTTGACAGTAGGTATTCTCGGGTTCAGTGCGTTTGCTTGCGGGTTCGCAGTTGGCATTCGGGCACAGGCTTTCAGCACGTTTCTGCGTACTGTGCGCTCGTATCTGTTTGTCGTGCGTTCTTAGCAGGTTGTGCTGGATTTGGGGGTGCTTTATGTTGGAGTGTGTACTTGACTGACCAGCCGGCCGGTTTAAAGCCATGATGGAGCAGCAGCGTCGATTCTCGCGAATTGGTGCTGGTTATGGGATTGCTTATGGCCATGTCCAGCGAACCAGTTGTTTGGCCAGGAACAGTGGGAGGAGGCGTTTCTGGGCCAAGAATTGGTTGCGCCAGCGTGACCAGTTTTCTCATATGCCTCTGCTTAGGGAACTCCAGGAGAATAATCCCGATGACTTTAGGAATTTTCTCCGCATGACGGACCCCGTATTCAACCGTCTGCTGGAACTTCTGTCCCCCTATATCAGGAGGCAGGACACTGTGATGCGCCAAGCCATCACGGCCGAGCAGAGGCTTATTGCCACGTTGCGGTACCTGGCGACTGGGAGGAGCCTGCAGGACCTCAAGTTCTCGACAGGCATCTCTCCCCAGTCGCTTGGGGTCATCATACCGGAGACGTGTACTGCCATCATCAGAGTTCTGCAGGAGGAGTATCTTAAGGTAAGTTTCCTCATGTTAACATCACAATGTTTTTTTTTTAAATGTGTGAGAAAGTCTAATATTTTTTTATTCCCTAATAACCATGATATTGTAATATGCTGTGTGTTGGATGTTCCCTTTTCTCCCCATGCATGTTGTTAACCTTTATACATGTTTGTTTTGGGCCTACCTGCATATTTTGTCCTTACCCACCATAAACCTGTCCAGCATGCTTTCCTAGGCCCAAACCCACCTAGCCAATTTTTTGATGATTTTTTGGCTAATCCATTGTAGCTCTGTCCCCCCCCCCCCCTCCTCCCCCCCGAAAATTGTTTATTGCTCTATCATCAGAGGGATGTGGAGTCTGATAATTAAGTGGGCCTATATTTTTTTAACCACTTCCCGCCCGGCCTATAGCCGATTTACGTCCGGGAAGTGGTTATGAAATCCTGACAGGACGTTCTAGAACGTCCTGCAGGATTTCATGCCGCGCGCGCCCGTGGGGGCGCGCATCGCGGCGATCGGTGATGCGGGGTGTCAGTCTGACACCCTGCATCTCCGATCTCGATAAAGAGCCTCCGGCGGAGACTCTTTACCACGTGATCAGCCGTGTCCAATCACGGCTGATCACGATGTAAACAGGAAGAGCCGTCGATGGCTCTTCCTCACTCGCGTCTGACAGACGCGAGTAGAGGAGAGCCGATCGGTGGCTCTCCTGACAGGGGGGGTTCGCGCTGATTGTTTATCAGCGCAGCCCCCCCTCGGATCGCCACACTGGACCACCAGGGATGCCCACCCTGGACCACCAGGGTGGGCAAAAAAAAAAAAGCCTGCAAAAAAAAAAAAAAAAGCCTGCAAAAAAAAAAAAAAAAGCCTGAAAAAAAAAAAAAAAAAAAGAAGTCTTAAAAAGAAAAAAGATGCCAATCAGTGCCCACAAATGGGCACTGACTGGCAACCTGGCACAATCAGTGCTGCCCCACAGTGTCCATCAGTGCCACCCCAGTGTCCATCAGTGCCACCCCACAGTGTCCATCAGTGCCACCCCACAGTGTCCATCAGTGCCACCCCACAGTGCCCATCCATGCCCAGTGCCCACCTATCAATGCCCATCTGTGCCACCCATAAGTATCCATCAGTGCCACCCATAATTGCCACCCATGAGTGCCCATCTGTGCCGCCTATGAGTGCCCAGTGCCGCCCATGAGTGCCCATCAGTGCCGCCTATGTGTGCCCATCAGTGCCGCCTATGTGTGCCCATCAGTGCCACCTATGTGTGCCCATCAGTGCCGCCTATGAGTGCCCATCAGTGTCGCATACCAGCGCCGCCAATCAGTGCCACCTCATCTGTGCCCGTCAGTACTACCTCATCGATGTCCATCAGTGCCATCTCATCGGTGCCCATTAGTGCCGCCATATCAGTGCCCGTAATTGAAAGAGAAAACTTATTTACAAAAAAAATAACAGAAAAAAATAAAAACGTAATTTTTTTTCCAAATTTTCAGCCTTTTTTTAGTTGTTGCGCAAAAAAAAAAATCGCAGAGGTGATAAAATACCACCAAAAGAAAGCTCTATTTGTGGGGGAAAAAGGACGCCAATTTTGTTTGGGTACAGCGTCGCACGACCGCGCAATTGCCATTCAAAGTGCCACAGTGCTGAAAGCTAAAAATTGGCTTGGGCGGGAAGCTGCGTAAGTGCCTGGTATGGAAGTGGTTAAATAAATACTCACTTCACAATGCTTGTAGGAAATGTGAATCCTGTTGTTGATGTTGCACAATGATGGTTTTTATATTTTGTTTGCAATGTTTATCTGACAAAGTACTAATAATTTTTATTTTGTTTGTCCCCACAGCTACCCTCCACACCACAGGAATGACAGTCTGTGGCTTCCCAATTTGCCCAGCGTTGTGATTTTCCGAACTGCGGTGGAGCAATAGATGGGAAACACGTCCGCATAGTGCCCCCACCCCACTCGGGGTCCTACTATTATAACTACAAGGGTTTTCATAGTATTGTGTTGATGGCGGTGGTGTCGGCACAGTATGAGTTTCTCTATGTGGACATGGGGAAGAATGGCCGGCTGTCAGATGGGGGAGTGTTCTCGCGGACAGAATTCTACGATCGTCTCCAAACTGGTGGTCTGGCACTGCCACCAGATGAAGATAATGTGGAAGGACTTCCGTTTGTGTTCCTAGTGGACGAAACTTTCGGGCTTGGACCTCACCTAATGCGGCCTTTTCCCCAGAGGACCCTCACCTCAGATTATCGGTTGGCCAGAGCTCGGAGGGTAGTCGAGAATGCCTTTGGGATTCTCTCCAACCGGTTCCGCCTTTTCCTGACAGCGATACACTTGGCGGAATATAAATTGAACACCATTGTATTTGCCTGCTGCATTTTGCACAACTTTCTACGCAGGCACTCCCAGACGTACATACCCGACAGCGTTTCTGAGGCAAGACTACTCTCAGATCCTCTCCCTGGGCTGGACACTGGTCGCGCTGGCTTTGCCACCCAATCAGCTTGTGATGTACGCGACAAATATGTTGAATACTTCATGGGTCGGGGGGCCATTGCTATGCCAGATCATATTTCTTTCTAATTCGCCCCCCAAAAGAAAGAAATATTCACAGAACTAATAAATAATTAGACCATTGGACTTTATACAGTTGTTTGTCATTACTGCTTTTTCTCTTTTTATCTGTCTTCCTGGTTCTCACCAAAAATAGTGCACTTCTAGTGCCAAATGTAGGGTTCAGGTTTTAGTAAATAAACACAATTGCACATTATTCACTCATCTCCAAACTGGGTATTCAGCATATAAAGAATCAAGCCACTAATTTTTAGGATTTTGGAAAAGCTTTTTTTATTTTCAGCTTTTTCATTTTCCTTGATTTTTCAAAAGATTTTTATTAACAAACATGCCAACATTTTTAGTTTGCAAGGCTTTTAATTTTTGGTTTTGTGTGTTTTTTCATAATTTAATATTTTTTTTTTATATTTTTTTCGTAATTTTTTTTTTTAATTTTTAATAATTATTTTATAATTTATTTTTATTTATTTTTATTTAAAAAAAAAAGATTGGTAACATTTTTTGTATAGATTTGTTACCCAATTTATTTTTTTAAAAAGTTTTTTTTTCTAATTTTTTTTTTTTTTTTTGTATTTGTCAGGCTTGTTGATTGTAAGCCATTTTTTTTGTTGAAAAAATTTAAAAGACAAATGTGTCACTTTTACATTCACAATAACAGTCATGGTGTGATTTCACACCGGAACACGCCAAAATTTGAAGATGCACACATTCCGTGCAATTCGCCAAATGTCAGTTCTACAACATAGAAACACAGACAAAGGGCGACATGTGCTATCTGCCATCATGGGTGATCAATGTCTGTGTTTTGTGGGAGCAAACCCTTCCTCGAAAACTACTTGAGAATCGAGGAGGGGGTTGTACCCACAAAGCACAGATATTCGATATTCTGTGATGGCAGATAGCACATGTTGACACACTGTGTGTGCATCTTTAAATTTTGGCGTGTTGCTGAGTCAAAAATTAAAACAGGTTGGGGGATGGGCGGGGGGGGGGGGGGTTCAGTCTTTGACACGGCCCATCGTGTCAATTATGTTTTTATAGTTTTGTTCTATAATCAGCATTCTTTGCCGCATATTGTCCAGCTCTGTGCAGCACTCTCCAATTACAGTCTTGACATTCTGTTTCATGAGAACCATCTGTTGCCGCATATTCTCCATTTCACTGCTGCACTCCATCACTTGCTGGATAATTATTCCCACACTTGCGCGAGAAAAATGCGGAACAGCATCTTCATCCCCTACAAAATGAATCCAAAATAAAAAATTATCAATTTTACCGGCCTATCTACATCTGTTTTGCCCTATAAAGCTGGGGTGACACTGACCTGATGGTGTGCAAATTTCCTCCTCCTCCACCACTTCTCCATCTTCAATAACTACTCCTTCTTGAACCACTTCCCCCTCATCCTCCACGACTCCTCCTTCTTCTTCTTCCATCAATCCACCATCTTCAAATTGACCAAAATCATCTTCTTCAAATTCATCTTCATCCTCCACAACTACCAAATTTAAAATGACTCCATCCTCCTCTCTTCCTTCCTCCTCTCTTCCTTCCACCTCCTCCTCCACATCCTCCTCTCTTCCTTCCTCCTCCTCCTCCACATCCTCCTCTCTTCCTTCCTCCTCCTCCTCCACATCCTCCTCTCTTCCTTCCTCCTCCTCCTCCACATGGCCAGATGGCAGATTCCGGGCGTGTCTGGCCCTCTCTGCCTCCTCAAAATGCTGGCGTCTTCTTTCCCCTATAAATAACACAAAAACAATATGTTTACTCATCAGCACACAGATATTGTAGAGCAGAAATCTCACACATTGCATAGAAGTTTAGAGGCTTTAATTGATAATTTTTTTGTGTCTTATCACCCCAAACCTACATTTTTGGATGACTTCTAGGCCAAGCTCTGATTCAGTCCCTTTTTAGCGAAGTGACACACATGGATGTCCCCCCCTTAAAATTTTGAGCTGAGACCATACAAATTTAAGTGGAATATTTTGGGGGAGAGACAGGTGCTCTGGATTACAGATATGAAAACACCTGCTTAGTAGCACTGTTTGCATTTCCCATTCTAGGATTCTAATTTTAGAAAAATATATTTTTACACAATGTTTACAAACAATGTTTTTGGCCAGAGAGGCATGTCCAGGTGTGTTGTTCCTGGGCCAACATCGTATTTGTGAGAAGCAATCTGATGTGAACGAGGTTTCCTATTAACACTCGTTGGCCAAGCAAATTATATTTTCAAAAAAAATTCTATTTCAACATGTGTTCAGAAGTACAACCAGGCCAAGGATACAGATGTAGAAATGTACCTGACCAAACATTAAACTAATAAAATTGTCCCCCCCCCCCACAAACAAAAAAATAACTTACTTTTCTTGAGGATTTTTTTTATTTTCTTCAATTGATGTGGCTCCCGGAGTTTCAAGTCGGACCACCACTTCCGTAGCTGCTCCTTGGACCTGGTGATCCCGAACATCCTCTGCATTCTCCTTGCCACCTTCTCCATAATTTTCCCCTTCCTGCGGTTTGGGGTCTTGTATGGCCCATATTGCCCATCATAGTCCTTCCTCCGCATTATTTCGACCAGCTCCACCATTTCGGCAAAAGCCATATTAGTGGCCTTATAACGTTTTGGCCTGGATCGCGACGTTCCTGCCTCTGTCACTTCGTTTGCGGCCTGAGAGCTCCGTGCACGCTTGTGTGACATCGCCATCTTTCCTTCCCACAGAGATTAGGGGCGTGGAAAAGAGGAAATGTCCCGTCATGGGCGGGGACGAGGGCGGCGGTTCATGCATACGCGGAGTGTAGAGAATGAATAAGACGTGATTACGTAGGTTACGCGGAGATTCTTCGCTCGTTTCACAGAAGTTACATAGTTCACGCCATATTTTTCGAGTTAACATTGATTAGGGGGCATGGCAAAGGTGACGAAGGCGGTGTGTCACGCACACGCGGAGTGTATTAAAGGGAACCTACGTGATTATGTAGGTTACGCGGAGATTATTAGAACATTTGACAGAAGTTACACAGTTAACGCCATATTTTTTGAGTTAACATTGATTAGGGGGCATGGCAAAGGTGACGAAGGCAGTGTGTCACGCACACGCGGAGTGTATTAAAGGGAACCTACGTGATTACGTAGGTTACACGGAGATTATTAGAACATTTGACAGAAGTTACACAGTTAACGCCATATTTTTTGAGTTAACATTGATTAGGGGGCATGGCAAAGGTGACGAAGGCGGTGTGTCACGCAAACGCGGAGTGTATTAAAGGGAACCTACATGATTACGTAGGTTACGCGGAGATTATTAGAACATTTGACAGAAGTTACACAGTTAACGCCATATTTTTTGAGTTAACATTGATTAGGGGGCATGGCAAAGGTGACGAAGGCGGTGTGTCACGCACACGCGGAGTGTATAAAAGGGAACCTACGTGATTACATAGGTTACGCGGAGATTATTTCAGCGTGCTTCACAAGGAGCTAGAGATAATAAGGTAAGAAATTACAACATGGGATCAGTAGAGGCCTAGAAACTTTAGAGCCATGGGATTGGGGTTTTGTCTGTTGTTTGCACCCTTTTAACGCTACTTATGTTTCTTTTGTCCCCAAAACGGTATTTACTTCTCACAATGCTTTCACACATCACTTAAATCTAGATGTGAAGAATGCTCTACCTATTTGTACTTTTTGCCAGGTGTATTGTGATCATGCAAGTATTGTTCTGTGTTGGTTGGCCAGAGGTTATTAGGAAGTGTATTTATATGTCAGGAATGATGAGGGGCATGCTAGGTACACATGAAATAGTGCCTTGAGGAATGGTCAAAATAGTAAAAATTGTGGATGGTTCTAGATTACACGTATTTAGCAAACTTATTTCAAAAAGGGTCTGCATGTGAACTCATTTTTGGTCACAACAATGGGGCAGAGCTGGCCAGCATTTTAGCTGCAGGAGACACTGTGTTTGCATAGTACTTGATAAATCTGGGGCCACATATTATTACAATGTGAATGGTGCGCATTTTTTAATGCTTATTTATTTTGGTTTTAACAGTGTTAAAGCTTGAAAATTGGCAAAATAAATTCCAGCAAACCATGGACCAGATCTTGGGGAAAGAAATTATTAGTCGCCTAATTGAAAAGTTTCGTGAAATGCCCCTACTTTGGGATACAAAACACCCACACTATTCTAAGCGGGACCGATGAACGGCAGCACTTGATGAGATTGCTACATAGTCAAGAAGAAAATGAACAACCTGAGGGCCGCATACCGAACCAAAAGAAGAGAACTACGTGAGCAAAGATCAGGAGCAGCAGCAAGTGAGTCCACGGAGCCCAGTCTGTGGTACTACCAAGAGCTGGAGTTTTTGGGGGATCAAATGGAGGGCCGGCGATCAATGTCAAGCCTTCCTCGCAGACGGAATCGCAGCAGACCTTCCACGGATCACCACAGCCAGGAGGAGTACAGTGAGGGGCTGGCTGGCATGCGGCAAAATCTGCGACTCTCCACTTCTTCTGAGGTAGAGTATTTTTCTAAATATTTTTGGGCTGCTAATTCTTGTTTGTTTATTAAGTTGATATTGTAATCCCAAAAGAAAAAATGGCCTAGAAAAGTCATGGGCATAAAAATAGGGGTCATGGATGCCAAGTGCAGGGATCAGAAGGAGAGTCTATTCAAGTTTAAAGTAAGATAAAACAAACCAGTCTAGAGCATGAAAATGTGTGTGATTTGCTTGTGCCAAATTGTAAAACATGTCCCTTTTTTTGCCACAGGAAGAAGTGAGCAGCCATGACTTTTCGGCTACTGATGTGGAGATGCATGCCAGCCAGGAGGAAGGGGTCAGTGGCAGCCAGGAGGAGGAGGCCTGGCCCAGCACCAGTCAGGAGGGCCCCAGGCCCAGGGTCAGCACCACCAGGCAAGTCCCTCCCCCCGGGTCAGGCAAGCAGGCCTAATGAGGCGCAGGAGGCAAGTGGAGGACGCAAGCCTCGATATGATAAGGGAGGCTAGCGCCTTAATGAGGGCCCCCCTCAACCCCACTGAGGCCTACAGTGCCTATGTGGCGCATGAACTGTCAGAAGCGGGGGAGGCCGATCAGAGGCATGCCAGGAACCTGGTGAACCAGGTGATTTTATGGATGCACCAGGGCTGGCTGACCAATGAGACCGAGCTCAGTGACCCGGCCCATCCTGCCCAACACCTGTTACCTCCTCCTGCTGCCACATCATCCCCACCTGCAAGGGGCCGTGGACGGGTCCGTGGAAGATCTGCTGCAATGCAGGCTGCAAGGAGGGTTACAAGGAACAGGAGAAGATGATTCCCGGCCTTCCATTTCATCCCCCAAAAACTTTGGTCTTTTTGGACTACCACAGCCTGAGCTCCATTGGCTCACTTGCTGCTGCTCCTGGTTTTTGTTTTTGTGGTTGTTCTTTTTAGTTCTCGGTATGTGGTCCTCAAGGTTTGCCATTTTGTCCTTGACTATGTTTCCTATGCAGTCTGGAACACAAGTCTGCATGTATGTTGCTATCTCATCAAGTGCTGCCGTTCTAGGTAATTTATTTTTGTTTATGGCCAAAATAAATGGTTATTTGATTTACTGAAATACCTTGTCTATTGTGTTTTAATACTGTGGTGATTAGGCATGAAACATTTTAGCAAACAATATGTGTCATTTAGAAAGGACACCAACTCCTTGGGGGGGGGGGGTACATTTGGCGTACCAACTTGGTAAAACAAAAAAGGAAAAACACACGCCAAAATAAAATGGTGACATAACTTGACAAAAAAATAAATAAAAAAAATGTGCAAGAAAAAACAATGGTGACATAAATTGAACAAAAAAAAAAAAAAAAAGTGCAAGAAAAAACAATGGTGACATAACTTGACCAAAAAAAAGAGAAAAAAAATGTGCAAGAAAAAACAATGGTGACATAAATTGCACAAAAAAAAATTAAAAAAATGAGCAAGAAAAAACAATGGTGACATAAATTGCACAAAAAACAAAAACAAAAACAAAAAAGTGCAAGAAAAAACAATGGTGACATAACTTGATCAAAAAAAAGAGAAAAAAAATGTGCAAGAAAAAACAATGGTGACATAAATTGCACAAAAAACAAAAAACAAAAAAAAAGTGCAAGAAAAAACAATGGTGACATAACTTGACAAAAAATAACTAAAAAAAAATACAAAAGAAACAAGATTAAATTAAAAAATAAAACAGAAACATAGACATGTGGAGGACAAAAAGAAAGTTACAACATCTGGATAGATAGCATCAGCAAGAGAACGGGTTTATTCTAGCAAGAGAACGCCGAAAAAACAAGAGGCAATAAACGACACACTAGATATTTAAAAGGACGAATGTGCCATATCACAAACAAACGAGAGTTTTACCTGAACGAGTGCTCCCATCCCCTTATTTTGTCTGAGCATGCGCAGGGTTTTTATCCGCGGATATTGTGTACTAACCAACGGATCTGTCCGTCGGAAAGATACGCAGCGGATAGATTTGTTTAGCATGTCAGCAAATATTTGATCTGCTGAAAAGCGATTCGACGGATAAATATCCGCCGAAAAGTATCTGCTGGAACGTACACACCATAGGATCTATCCGCTGAAACCCATTCGCTGGGATTTTTCAGCGGATGGATTCTATCGTGTGTATGGGGCCTAAGAGATCTAATTGTAAAATCAGTAGTCGAACCTCCCCCAAAACCGAGTTATACATTCTTTTCAGGAAAGGGTTTCTTTCCCTGTAAGGGATGTTATGCGTGTCTGAAGTCACATAGATTTCAAAGGAAAAGAACAGAGTTTGTTGCCACAAACACAGGAGAAACACATTTAATTAGGGACTTTATCGGGTGCCACACTGAGGGTGTTGTATATGTACTACAATGTAGCTGAAACCTACAATATGTGGGAAGGACGAAGAGGGCATTGAAGGTGAAAATTAAAGAGCATGTTCAAAACATAATTAAGGGTTTCCCGAAACATAATGTTTCTAGGCACTTCGATCGTGTGCATAATCGGGATCCGACCCAACTCCAATTTTGGGGGATTGAAAAATATAATCCATCCTGGAGGGGTAGTCATAAGGTCAGAACCATTAGCCAAAAAGAGTCAAAATGGATACATAGTATGCGGACACTTGTACCAGGAGGAATGAATGTTGAATTCGATCTCAACTGCTTTTTAAGTAATTTTTGATTCATTTTTATTTATGGCTCCCTCTACAAACATACATTAATATATTTATATGATTATTATGTATCAATATATATTTTCATCTTACCATATTTATGTTCCTATAACGCACCCCGGCGTATAGCGCGCACCCACAACCTAGAAGGAAAATTCCTGGAAAAAAAATACTTACAGTTTGGATGCCCCTCTTCGGTGTCTTGCCCGGCGTCCATCGGCGGCCTTGTCCGGTCTGGCGTCCTTCTGCGGCCATCGTGGTGTCCTCCCCGCTGTGTTTTTAAGCCGATCCCTGTTTCCCACGCTGTGTTTGAACCACTCTGCCGACATATACCGAGCGCAGTACACTCGGGTATACTCGGGCAGGCTCGGCTCCTCTCGTGTAAAGGACATACAGGACGTGACCGCGAGCGGAGCGGAGCCTGCCCGACTATACCCAAGTGTACTGCGCTCGGTATATGAGTGGTTCAAACACAGTGCGGGAAGCGGGTATCGGCATATATCGCGCACCCACGATTTTGCCCTGATTTTAAGGGCAAAAAAGTGCGCGGTATACGCCGATAAATATGGTACTTAAGGGTTTTGCAGGTATTAATGTCTATATTCTATGCGGCAGAGGGTGCTATGTGGTCTGAGTGCCAGACCATGCGACAAACCAGGTGTGCGATCACCACATGTCCCTTTGTAGTTTTGGCTTATTCCATGTAGTCTATAATGGCCTTATTTTTGGAATACATTTTTAGCCAATCAGTAATTAAACCTAGTACAGGCGAGAACTACATCTATCCTATACTTGTTTTTGGAATTGTATTTATTCACTATACTTAGGGTATATGAGGTATTAAATCATATTAGCCCACACCTGTATTGCAATTCATGGATTAGGGTGTGCTATAAGATACGGATTTTTTAATATATATTTTAACCCAGCCTTAATGGCGGTTTTAATACATTTTACCTGCTAGTTTTTACGATTCTGATGTTTGAATAGATATTAGTTATGTCCGCAAGGATGTTTGTGAAATGTCACTTGTTTCTTTTTTTTTTTTTTTCCAGTCTGTTGATTTATAAATGTTTTTTCTTAGAGTTCATTCCACAAATTTGCATTTCCTAAAATATACAACAATATGATAGGGCATCCAAGCAGTTCAGACTGGATGAATGATGGGAATTTTCAGTAAATGGCACGAGGGTTCTTGGTGGTATAGTTGGCCTCACAGGCAGTCACATTGGCAGACTCTGGAAAGAAGTCTTCGTGATACTCCGCAAGAAATCTTAGAAACAGTTCAAAGTGCTTGAGCAAAACTTTTAAGTTCCTCTCGTCAAAGAACATTTTTCCCATTATTTCTGGAAGTTTCACAAACAAGCGGAGCAAATGTTGTGACCCATATATGTAAGATGGAGGTGGGGACTGATCACTTTGAGGGTAATTTTCTGGCATTAGTTTCCAAGACAACACCTCATTGAGTTCATTGTTTCGCCTCCCTTCAAGTCCAGAGAACACGGAACTACCCTCTTTGCTTGGAGTTAATGTAATTGGTGATGATGAACCACTGTGAACAGGTGGTTTTCTTCTCAAATGCAGGATCAATTTTGGCATTGATGTTGGAGTGTCTGCATGGCGACGTTTTGGTTGTGGAGAAGCACTACTTTCCGACATCCTATCGCAGCTTGTACTGTGACGTGTTGAACGTCTTAAGGACTGTAAAATATCTGGTTCAGTTCTCAGTCTTTAGGAGTGGCGGATTCTCCAGTAGTAGCTTGGCTATCTGTGGATTGAGGAGTTGGAGGGTTTAGGAGTGGAGGACTTGGTGACTTGTATCGGAAGAAAAAATTTCGATGACGTCACTTTTTTATACTGTGCTTGCTCATAGGGATACAGAAGTACAAGCGGAAGGGTGAAGTCAAAGGTAATTCTTAGAACCATCCACATTTCTTTACAAAGTTCAAAATTTTTCTCTGGTGAAATTTAATGTACATTCTGTTGACATTGGAAGTAGTCTGGTGATGCTTTATTCTGTCATTAGCTGAAAAAGCTGCATTAATTGCAAAGTGTTTTACATACGATTCCAGAATGGTTATAATGTGGTCTGACAAGGCAGTTTCACCCAGCCGTTTGCGTTTATTTATGTAGTAGCAATCCTCTTCAAGCTTCTTTTTTAACAGTTCTATTACAATGCTCTTTTCTTCCATTTCCCGTTTCGAGTGAATTTCATGCTCTTCTTTCATTTCTGCTTTTTCTTCAAACTCACTTTCTTCACTTTTTATTTCTACATCAGTCCCTTCATCCCTGTCCTCTGATGAACTACTTAGTGAATTCTCATCATTTTCTTCTTTTTCATTAGCAGGAAAACTTTTTAAAACAGAGTCCACCCCAGGCAATCTGCACCGCCTCTTCTTTCTTCCCTTCCTTCTCATGCGAGCTACGGCTTTCCTTGCCAGCTTTCGTTGTAATCGCCGATTTTCATCAGTGTCACGAAGAACATGGTCTTCTGCTGCCCATCTATCCCAGCTTCGATTCCAACCATTAAAGTGGATCAGATACTTAGGATCTTTTCTGCCCTTGTCATCTTTGCCAACGACAACATCAACAACCTTGGCATCGTACAAGACTTTAGCCTTGGTAGGGTCTGGTTCAAAGCACAGCACTTTCTCCCCCTTCTGGAATTTAAATTTCATTCCCCGCGAGTTCATTTGTTCATCATGGCAAATAGCAGGAAACGAAACTCCCGCAGCGGCCCGAGCGCTGCGTAGAGCATCAAATGTCACTTGTTTCTAGCCAACCACCGTAACTATTGGACGGGTTTTATAACCATTACAATGGCCGCGGTATACTATATGCTGTGGACTACAACAAAATGGCCGCGAGTCTACTTCCGTTTTATGGATACACATATGGCATGACCAATCAGGTTCCCCAGATGAAGACACGTGACTGTGTCGTAACGCGAAGGGATTGGCCGTGGACGGACGTACACCTGGAGTGACGTAAGCAGGCGCTGAGGACAAGCCGCTGGCTGTTTGTATTATTGCACTTGATTTTAACATTAATGTAAGCGCAGGATTTTCTGTAATAAACGTCCCCCTGCTTTTTACATGTCACACTATTGGAGGCTCTTTGTTCTCTCTTCCCCCTCCCCTAAAACTGAGTTTCTATTAGGGATTTATCGAGGAGGTGCGTGTCAGCTCCATAGAGGGAAGGCTGTGGACAGCTAGAGAGGTTGGAGAAGCACCAGTGAAGTGTGACAGGTGGGAAGGCTTTTGGCTGCGAGGAGGTGGATGATGCAAGGAGATCTTGGATGCTTTTGACACTCGTTAGTGAGGTGAGAGTTCTGGGAGCCCGTTTATGGATGTGATCAAATCTCTCATTGCCATCTAGATACATCTTGCATAGTGGACATTTAGCCCTATTTCTGTTCTCTTCTTTGACAGCTTTATTGCAATTTGATACACAGAGACACTTGCCACCATTTTATTCTATTTTAATTTTTCACTTTATTGATCAACTTGTTTTGTTTTTTCGATTGATCATCACCCATCACCTTTTGTCTGTTAGGCCCCGTACACACGATCGAGGAACTCGACGTGCCAAACACATTGAGTTCCTCGTCGAGTTCAGTGTGGAAGCCGCCGAGGAACTCGGCGGGCCCGTCTTTTTCCCATTGACTAACGAGAAATATGTTCATGTACCCCCATTAACCAATTCACATAGGGGGGGCATGATCTGGGGGGGTCCCCCTTTGTTAAAGGGGCTCTTCCAGATTCTGATAAGCCCCCCGCCCGCAGACCCACACAACCACCGGGCAAGGGTTTGTGGGGATGAGGCCCTTGTCCCCATCAACATGGGACATCCTCCCCATGTTGAGGGCATGTGGCCTGGTGGCGGTTCAGGAGAGGGGGGGGCTCGCACTCTGTCCCCCCCTCTTTTCTGCGGCCGGCCAGGTTAACGTGCTCGGATAAGGGTCTGGTGTGGATTTTTGGGGGAACTCCACGCCATTTTTTTTTTAAATTTGGGGTGGAGTTCCCCTTAAAATCCACACCAGACCTGAAGGGCCTGGTATGGATATTTGCGGTGAACCCTACGTCATTTATTTTTTTACGGCGGGGTTCCCGCAAATATCCATTCCAGACCTGAAGGGCCTGGTAATTTTAATTTGGGGGAACCCCACACATTTTTTTTTCTTTATGAATGAATCATCTCTGTAATTGCCCAGAGCCGACAATTCATTAGAGCCGCAAAGCCGGTTTTAAATGCCTTTTTTTCTTTCAGAAATTACACTTGTGCAGGGACAGTTCTATGTACGGGAAACATGCGCTTTTTCACATGCTGACTTTACACCCCCCTAGGTATAAAATTTAAAGTAATATTACACTTTTAGTGTTTCACTTTAGCATTATTAAATTCACTGCTCCTGAAAAAACGTCAGTTTTTAAAACTTTTTTTGCATTGATACATGGTTTCCTGGGACAGGACCCAGGTCCCCCAAAACACTTTTTAGGACAATAAATTGCATATTAGCCTTTAAAATTAAACACTTTAGATTTCTCCCATAGACTTTAACAGGGTGTTTCGCGGCTTTTCGAATTTGCCGCGAACACCCCTAATTGTTCGTTGTTCGCCGAACAGGTGAACAGGCAATGTTTGAGTCGAACATGAGTTCGACTCGAACTCGAAGCTCATCCCTAGTGCTTAATCATTACCAATGGCAAGGCCGTTATTTGTTGTTCAAACGGCAGCCTCCAGAACTACCTCAATAGGCTGAATCAATTTATACGGATTGACTCAAGATGGAGTCTCCACCATACCATAAATCCAGGTCATTCAACCCGGTTACTGGAAGATTTCAGGTGGACTTGCAATATACCTATCAGCATGTCCCCGATCCTTCAATCATACAGTTAGTTCCTCAGTTTCGAGTTGCGGGGCAGGCATACAAAACCATCTGGAGCCTACGAGGAATATGCTCTACCTAGGGGCCCGATTCAATACTCAGGCAGCCTCAGTTTCTTTGCCACCTCAAACTCCCTAAAGTCAGGGAGACGTTTCAACAGGCGTTGGCTGCACCAGTGATGTCAGCATCCCAGTGCATGAGTCCTCTCGGGACAATGGCTTCTTGTATTCCGATGATCCTCTGGGCTCACTGGAAACTCAGTTTTCCAACAAGGCTTCCTGATGCAATGGAAGAGTTTGTCTAGCCCAGCCAATCAGGATCTCCAGCCGGAGGCACCAGAGTTTCTGGTGATAAAAAACAAACTGCTAAATGGCTTAGTCTATTAGGGCTGCAGCCATGGATCATTGTTGCTACAGATGCCAGCACAGCAGGGTGGGGAACCACCTGCGAGCATCTCAAGATCCAGGGCAGGTGGGAATTTCCCACTCAGGGCCTAGTTTCCAATATTCTGGAACTCCTACCAGCATTCATGACATTGAACACTTTACTGCCACACATACAGGGTCTGCCAGTCCTACTCCGTCTGGACCACACGACAGCAGTGTCCTATATACAGCAACAAGGTGTGAGGGGTTAGCTCGGTAGCGGGGTGTGTGACCCCTTGGATGGGTTCACCACACACTGAACTTATACAGACTGGCAATCAAAAACGGTTGAAAACAAAGTTTCTGGTTTATTTTCCTTCTTGCTGGAAAACAATTGCAAGTATCCAAACAGCATAAACAAAATCAAAACATAAAATAAACTCTAGCCACTCTGGGCGTCTACCTTCCACACAGGAACCTATCTATGAAGTCCTAACACAGCCTGACCGCTGGATAGACAGTGCTGCTCATACAGCACAAACAATAGTCTTTGGACTTTTTATCACACAGAAAAGTCAATGGTCTCCTCACCTCATCAGGAGACTGTCTGGCACTGCTTCTCCTGTTCACACAGCCTTAGGAGTGATGCAGCCCATTAGTGGTAATCCTCTGGGCTACGTTATAGAGGCCTTTTAATTGCCTCACTCTGAACAGCTGGAGTCTTCCAACGGCCCTTAGCCTTCCTGGCCACATTTGTAGCCGACGCCCAATAACCATCTGTGTATCGTCTAAACAAGGCAGAAATGTATGTTCCGTCTGTGACAACACCCACAGAATTACCTGACTTCCTGTCACAAAGGTGACACACACAGCCAATCCCTCTTGAGAGAGGTGGAATCAATCATGACTTTGGCCCAGCAATATCTCCCAGATTTGAGGGCCATAAATTTTCAAGGTTATCAGAATTTGGAAGTGGATTGTCTATCCGGACAATTCAAGGATCCCAACGAATGGTCCCTTCACCCCAAAGTGTTCCAAAGGATCATCCACGAGTGAGGGTTCCCGCAACTAGATCTATTTTGCCTCAGCCTACTACAAGGGGAACCGGTTCCTCTCACGCTACCCTCATCCATTAGTGGAGGGAACAGATGCCTTTACCAATCCTTATGTTGGGCAACTGGCCTATACCTTCCCTCCAATTTCTTTAATCCTGAAATTCCTGATGAGATTTGACAGTCATCACAGGTTTTCCTTACTGGCCTCACAGACCATGGGTCTCTCTGGCAATGGGTATCAGCGTGTGCACACCGATCACTCTGCCGGTGACTCCTCATCTCCTCTTGTCTGAGGGAGATGAGGAGCACTACATCGGCAACCATCACGACTAACCTTAGCAGCCTGGAAATTGTAAGGCAGAGGTTACAAGAGTTAGGATGTTTTCCAGAGGGGATTAGAACTTTGCGGAGTTCTATGAAGGGGTCAATCAATGCTATCTACTCCAGAATATGGATTAGGTTCACAAGCTTTACAGCTGGACATCAGTTTGACCCTAGTGACCCAAATTTATCTCAAATTCTGTCTTTTCTACAATCTGAATTGGATTTGGGGCTCAGTTTGCTTAAAGTGGAGTTCCACCCATAAATATAACATTACATCAGTAGTTTTAAAAAAATGTCATTAGTCCTTTACGAAAAAACTTTTTTTTTTAGATGCCTTCAAAGTGTTGTTGCTAGGCAGAATAGTTAATCTTCCCACTTCCTGCACCTAGGTGCTTAATGCTTCCTAACCTACACTGCACGGACTCCTGGGAATGTAGTGGGTGTAACTTTCCAGGAGTCTGTGCACTCCCCAGTCTCGAAGAATCATGTGACTTGGACAGCACAGGTGCTGAAACCTGATCTGACACTGCTTGTGCAGCACTGAGCATGTGCGAGATCTGCAAGGCTGAAATCCAGGAAGTCATACAGTCTGGCTTCATGATGCCCACACTTAAGATGGCCTCAGTCAATTTCTATTTTATAAAGTGTCTAAATGCTGTAACAACCTAACAAAACGGACCTTAGTTTACAGACTAACTTTACTAGAATACATTAAGCTTGTGTATTACAGGGGTATTTATATTTAAAAAGTGAAATTGTGGGGGGTGTGGCTTGCGCATGGAGGAGTGAGGGAGTAAGATGGTGAGCTCCCGTCCTCCGTAGCTCCAGGACTAAAATTACCGGCGCCAAGGGGATCGCATACCAGCTACCGGATCGGGTGGATGATTGCTTAGCACAGCGTGAGCACAGCGTGAGGGATGTGAATCACCGATCGTGTAACCTGGGCAGTACACTGGCAGCAGCGGCCGCTGAAGCAGAGCAGCCCCCCCGCTCACGCTACACACGTGGATAGTCGGGAGAGAGAGCGGAGTGTGACCGCAGCAACCGCAGCGAAACAGCTGACAGGTCAGGGGAGCGGGACGGAGTTGGGGTATAGCAGCGGGTGAAGAGGTTTGGAGTGCAGCGTGTCTACTGGCTGCTGCTTACCCGCTGACACCCGCTTGTCCTGGGTCCCCGCCTGCCTGGAAATTCAGACTATCTGTCAGGCATAAATAGTGCTGACAGCTCCTGAAGTCTACGTGGAGAGTTGGGGAGAGCGGAGAGCAGGTGTGGGGACTGAGCACATACCTGTCAGCTGGCAGTTAATTACATATTTACTGGGCAATACGGAACATTTAATACACTCAGTACTATTGGTACTAGATTTTTTTGTCTCTCTTGGTCAGTTTTTGACAATAACTGCTGTGGTTCTGAGAAGGGGGAGTACTTGGATTTTGGGAACCCCTGCTACGGGATTGGACAGTAGCGGCGGAGAACACAAGGGATGCTCCCGGGCAGGCCGCGCGAGAGTCGGACATCACGTAACGCGGCTTTGGCAGCACATCCACAGATAACAACTCACACATCCAGACCCGCAGAGCAGCAAGAGATCCAACGGTACTTCCTGGCGATTCAGGGGGGGGGTCGCCTCCCCGAAGGTAAGAGCGGGGCACTGGACGGTAAGGGGCAGACAACTGGTGCCCTCAACAGGACTGTACCTCAGTATCAAATGTCCATTAGATCAGATATGGAGGTTCTACAGGCTCCGCCACTGAGTCCTCGTTCTTCGGCGGTCTCACCGGGGGTTTCGGCACCCCTCCCCCCCCGAGAGGGTGGGGGGCTGAAGAGTGAGATTGATGTTTTGAAGACCCTGATTCAAGCACTCCCTACCAGGGCCGATATTACTGACTTGATTATTAAAGTGGAAGAGGCACATACTAGGGACTTTGAACAAGTCCGGGGTGAAATACAAGAGTTAGAGGCCCGTACATCGGTGGGAGAGACCGGGCTGAAGGCCCTGGAGACACGGGTGGGGCTGCTAGAGAGCGAGAGAGACATGCACAGGGACGTGTCGATCTCTCTTCAACTGCAATTGGAAGAGCTCCAGGATAGGAACCGACGCAATAACATACGGGTTCGGGGTGTTCCAGAACCGGCAGACCAGGAGGACCTACAAGAAATTATTAAGGGTATTTTGCAGAGCTTGATGAACGATTCTACCTTAGTAAATTATGAGATGGACAGAGTGCATAGGGCCCTCGGCCCTAAATCAAAGGACAGTAGACGCCCGCGGGACGTAATTTGTAGACTACATTATTTTTCACATAGGGAGGCAATCCTTCGGAGGGCATGGGAGGCCGGTCCAATTGACTTTCAGGGAACTACTGTGAAGATTTTACCTGACTTATCCAATGCTACCCTTCACAGACGAGCGCTGCTCCGTCCAGTCTTGGATCGGGTGAAGGCCTGGGGAGGGTCGTATAGATGGAGGTTCCCGATGTCAGTGCTTATTAAAAAAGGACAGGTATCTTTTTGGCTTCGCTCAAGGGTAGACCTCCCAGGTCTTTACACATTCCTGGAGATGGAACCATTTGCGGTCCCCGATTGGTTACAACTGAACCCCAGAACAGTAGATGTTAAGTGATTCTGAATCTTGAGAGGAGGAGGGAGGGGGAAATTGGGGTAGAACTGGACCAACTTTTTGTCTTTTCCTTTTTTTTTTTCTTTTTGATGTCCTCCCCCCCCCCCCCCCCCTCTCCTGGGCTTTTTTTTTCCTTGATTTTTCTTTTTTTTTTTTTGAGCGAGAGAGCGGGGGAGGGAGGGTATGAAAATGAAATGCCTGGTTTATTATTGGTTTAAGATAGATGATATAATTTGAGGAAAGTATATAGATGATATAATTTGAGGAAAGTATATACTTGCCCTGTTTGGATAGCCATCTAGACAAATGATATATAGTCATGTCAAAGGTGTTTTTTTTTTTTTTGGTGGTTTTGCTCAAGTCCTGAGCTAGGGTTTTTGGGAAGGTAAGGGTAACACATTGGTAATCTCTGGGGTTTGGGGTAAGTGGGGTAAGGTGGGAGGGGGGTATAAGGTATAGTAGTGGGCTTGTTTTGTTTGGGTTTTTTTTTTTGGGGGTCACAGGGAGGGAGGGTGGGCTGGGGAGACGGGGGGAGGGTGTACTACCGGGTACACGGGGATATATCATGATAAAAATGATATATAATAAGGCCTAAACATATGATGTTAAGTTAGGACAGCAGAAGTGAACTGTTCTCCTTTTATATGCATAATTCTCCTTTTTTTTTCTTTTTGTGTCAATCCTGGTAGAGTGGCAGAGCCCCCTTTTTTTTCTCGTTCTTGTTTTCCTGGCATCCTGGTGATCCCCGACCTATACTAAGAAATTAGTAACTTAAATAGTGACATAGGCTCGGAGTAAGTAGTAGGGGTGGGGTGGGGGGGTGGGGGGTCTATTTGCTCGTTTTATTTATTTACTTTTTCTTTTCGTAGTTTGCTATATCTCTTTTTTTTCTTTTTTTTTTCAGACACTGAGGTGGTAAGTTGGCAGAGAGGAGTGCATGCTGTCCATGTTTCTCATTATGGGGGGGGATTCACTTATTACAGCACATAGGATGGGGGAGGGGGGGGGGGGCCGAGCTTGTATGCTCTCCTCTGCCCTCACTCCCACTTGGGGGTATTACAAAATAATATTCTTGTTTCTGTTTGGACACTGTTTAACCCAGTTTATTTGGGACCTAGGTTGTAAAGGAAAGCACATGAAGAGCACATGGACACTTGGGGGGGGGGGGGGGGGGGCTTTTTAAGGGGTTAGGGATGGTAGTCTATTAGAGAAAGATGGGGAGGGAGGTGGGGGGTAAGATTGGAACTGTAGAATTAGTATGAACCCATCCTGAACTCTTCCTGAACCTATTCTGATGGATTGGTAAATGTAAATGATTCGGATCTATTAGGGGGGGATCTCACGGATGCCAGGATTAAACTATTGGGGGGTTATTAAGGGGATGGATACTGAATAACTATAATCAGTATCAACTATTAATATTCCCATTCTAACGTAGGGAGAATAAAGGTTATGTAAGGCCTAAGTATGGGCCAAGGTTAAAGGTTGAATATAAGGTGTGAAGCAGGAATTTGGAGAAACCTAGGGGAAGGGAGTACCCGGGGAGGGAGGGCACTAGGAGGCACATTATGTGCCCTTCTCTTTTTTTTTTTTTTTTCTTTTCTTGACAGGACATTACAAGGCAAAGTTAGTGACTGTTATTAGTATTAGATGGGGTAGTTCTACCTGGAGTTTCTATGGGTTTGGGGGGGCTTCCCCCCTTCACCCCCCTCCCTCCCTTTTTTGGGGGGATTGAGGGAGAGGGGGAGAGGAGGTGACAGGGGGGAAGGGGAAAAATTCTCCCTTTTTCCTTTTTTTTTTTTTTTAATTTTCTCTCAGATTGGAAGGGGTGGATGTATGGAGCGGGGTGGGGACGGGGAGGCTCCCTCACTGAGGCGTGCGCAAACAATCTTCCCCTGTTAGGCCAACACTCACAGGGTCTAGGGGGTTAAGAGTGTCCAAAGCTTTGGCTTGGTGGTATCCCTGGGGGGGGTGGGTTTAAGATCTCCTGCCCACGGCTAGGTGATACCAGCTTAGATTAGGGGGGTGGGTTGGGTTTTTTTTACTTTTGTATACTCATTTTTTTTTTGTTTTTTCCTTTTTTTTTTTTTCTTCCTCTGCCTGTGTGTCTCCCCCGTGACCCTCGCGGCGTGACTCATCCTGGTGTCCTGGTTGCTGGAATACACAGAATCTTGAGGCGCCCCTGGTGGGCACTGATCTGGCTTTAGACATGGATCCATTGGTAGTGATATCAATCAACGCCAAGGGTCTAAACATACCTGAAAAGAGGAGGATCTTAGTACAAGATTTGAAGAAAAGGGGATGCAATATTGCTCTGGTACAAGAGACCCACTTTAGGACGGGCGGGCCCACCTTTCTTTCAGGCAGACCCTTCCCGTTGGTATACCATGCGACAAATCCAGAGGCTAGAAGAGGAGGAGTGTCTATTTTAATATCCAACAATACTCCGTGGTCATTGACAGAATCCTTGGTAGACCCGGGGGGCCAATACTTGGCCCTGAAAGGGAATGTAGGTGGCAAGGTAATAACTCTTGCCACCTTTTATTCCCCTAATACATACCAAGACCGTTTCCTGAGAAAGTTTCTAGATAAACTGGCAGACTTCCAGGAAGGACAGTTGATAATGGGTGGAGATCTGAATATGCCACTCGATCCAAAGCTGGATACATCTTCGGGTGGATCTTCCGTTATGGGGGGGACCCGGAGGAGAGTCCAGCAGATGTTGCAACAGGCACGGTTGACAGATGTATGGAGACTGACGCACCCAGGGGAGCGAGACTATTCTTTTTATTCTATTCCGCACAAGAGTTATTCGCGCATAGATTATTATTTTATCCCACATAACCAGTTACACTCTGTAAAGGAGGTTGTAATCGGTGAGATCACGTGGACAGATCATGCACCAATTGTCCTAAAATATACATTGGGAGACTCGTGGTCAGGAGGGACGGGGTCTTGGAGATTGAACGAAAGCCTATTGCAGGAGGAGGTTGTACTAGAGGACGTGCGGAAGGAATTGAGGTGGTATTTTGAGGCTAACATGACCCCAAATTGTAACATGGGGGTAGTGTGGGAAGCCCACAAGGCGGTAATAAGGGGGGTTCTAATGAAACACGGGGCAAGGATAAAAAGAGAGAGGGAGCTGAGGGTAACAACTCTCATGACAGAAATTGCAAATCTGGAGATAAAACATAAGCATAATCCCAACCCTGTGCTGGAACGCGATCTAAGGGCGGCACGTAGACAAATTACAGAATTACTTTACAGAAGGCCAAATGGGCAATTCAAAACGGCAAAAGGCAGAACTACGAATTTGGTAACAAAAGTGGGAAACAATTGGCCAGTGCATTAAAAGAACAACAGACCAAAACCTACATCCCGACGATTCAGGGTATAGAGGGGGAGAAAATTGTGCTGCCCAGAGAGATAGCAGGGAGGTTTGGGGATTTCTACAGCTCCCTATATAACTTGCAAACAAACCCTCAGGACCAGGCGGAGATGGGTAACTACATAGCAACCTCAGGTATCCCAAGCTTAACACCAGAAACGAGCCAGGAAATGGAAAAACCAATTACAATAGAGGAATTGCAGCAGGTAGTGAAGAAGGGGAAGGGAGGGAAGGCTCCGGGACCGGATGGATATACCACTCAATATTACAGAACTTTTATGCCTGAATTGGGTTTATTTATGGTAGATTTGTTTAATGGCCTAGGGGATATAGGCGCCCTCCATAACGAGTCATTAAAGGCGGTGATAGCGGTGATTCCTAAAGAAGGAAAGGACCCCTCCCAATGTGGGAGTTATAGACCAATTTCGTTGTTGAACGAAGACCTGAAGCTCTTTGCCAAGATCTTGGCTGGGCGGATACAGCAGAACATACCAGGGCTTGTCCACAAAGACCAGGTGGGATTCGTGCAGTTGCGGGAAGCCCGAGACAATACAGTCAAGACTATGAATTTGATCCATCTGGTAGGCACCACCCGAACCCCATGTGTCTTTTTGGGTACGGATGCAGAGAAAGCATTTGACCGGATCAATTGGCAATTTATGTTTGCAGTATTAAGGCACATGGGGTTCGGGAGAAAGATGCTGCAGTGGATCACAAGCAATTACACGCAACCAACGGCACAGGTGAGAGTGAATGGTATACTGTCACCACCTTTTAAACTATCAAATGGGACAAGGCAGGGTTGCCCCCTGTCACCGCTCTTATTTGCCCTGACGGTTGAACCACTACTGAGCAGGATCCGCCTGAACCCAGGTATCAAGGGGGTGTCTCTGAGAGGTACAGAATATAAAATTTCAGCTTATGCTGATGACATGATGTTTAGTTTGACCAGCCCGAGTGAATCCCTCCCCAATTTGGAACAAGAATTAGGTCTGTACGGTGAATGGTCAAATTTCAAGATTAATTATGATAAATCGGAGGCGATGGGAGTGGCGATCCCGGGGAGAGAATTAAGGATATTGAAATCAAAATTTAAATGGTCTGACACTGCCCTTACATACTTGGGAACCTCCATACCGGCGGACCTAACACAAGTTTTTAAGCTTAATTTTCTGCCCTTGTTGTCCAAAACACGGGCCCTCCTGGATGGATGGCATAGGGGGTTTCATTCGTGGCTGGGGAGATCTAGCATCATTAAAATGAGCATATTACCCAAATTTCTGTACCTCTTCCAGACCCTCCCGATAGCAATACCCAGATCTTTCTTCAGGCAGGTACAAGCTCTTATTAATAAGTTTATTTGGGCAAATAAACGCCCAAGAATTAAGGCTCATACTATATCACTGGCTAAACGGGACGGAGGAATTGCGGCCCCGGATATTTTTAGATATTACCAAGCAACATTACTGGGTCGACTTATTGACTGGAGCCGACACACTGGAGAAAAGTTATGGCCGGGGCTAGAGCAGGACCAATGCGGTAGTATCCTACAGCGGGCAGCATGGTGTTACCGGGCTCTCCCAACAGAAATGAAAAGACATCCGCTGATAGGACGCACCTTGCGGGTGGCACACAAGCTATTTGTACGGGGGATACTATCGACGGAGGATTCACCCCTTTTCCCAATTTTGGGAAATCCGCAGTTTATACCAGGGTCATTGAATGGCCCCTTTAGTAAGCTAATGGAACAGGGGTGGTTCCAAGCATCGCATTTCCTGAGGGAGGGCGCTTGGATCCCCAGGCAGGAAATGGAGAGGAAAGACTCCCCCTACCAACTAGACTTTTGGAGATCCTTACAATTGTACCACTTCTTAGACACCTTAAAACCACCAGTTAGGTACTGCCGAACCCTGACAATGTTCGAGAGGTACTGTAGCGGGCAGGGGACTTTACGGCACTCCCTCTCAAGAATTAGTGCGTTACTTAATACTCCATCAGCGGACTCTCAGTTACCCTTCTTTAATAAGTGGGAACGGGAATTAGGAAGACCTTTTACAGAAGATCAAAAAACTAAGATAATAGGGAATATTTTCGAAACATCCATGTGTATAAAGACACAAGAGATGAATTATAAAATCTTGTCTCAGTGGTATCGGACCCCTGAGATTTTGAGTAAATGTTTTCCAGACATGACAGACAGATGTTGGAGGTGTGGGCGGGAAGGAGGAACCCTTATGCATATTTTTTGGGCTTGTCCTAAGATTCTAGGATACTGGAGTAGGGTCCGGGAAATTACACAAAGATTTTGTAAGGAACAACTACCAACTGAATGGTCTTTTTTCATACTTCAGGATGTGGAAATATCAGTGAGGCGCTACAGGAAAACAGTGGTGTGCCATCTCCTGAACGCAGCCCGGGCTTGTATTCCAGGGCTGTGGAAACAGACAAGGGCCCCATCTATTAAGATGTGGCTTAATAGAGTGGAAAACTTGAACAGAATGGAGGACCTAGTATGGACCTCAAGGCAGAAGCGGAGGGTCTACTTGGAAACGTGGGCGGAATGGAACATATTCAGATATTCGGAGGAGGGGAAAGCCTTGATGGATGTAGACTGAAGGTGGGATGACTGCTGCGGGGTCCGGGGGGGGAGGCAGGCAGGGGCTTTGCTTTTTTTTTTTTTTTTTTTGGGTTTAATGGTTATTGGGGAGGGGTTAGGGACTGGGGGGGTCAAGTAAAGTAAACAAGGAGATACAGGGGAAATGTCCCAATCATGGCGGGATTTTGGTTTCCCGCATGAAGGGGACAGAACCGAAACGGGATATTAAAGGTACTGTCAGGGTGAGAGCCCCGACTTTTGAGGAGTGAGGGAGGGGAAAGAAACAGGGATCAGAACATTTAAAATGTAATTTGTTTTTCCTTCCCCTGGTTATAAATGAAGAATAATTAGACGGGGAAATGGTTTTTTGAAATGTTTGTTTTCTTTCCATGGGTAATTAAATGGATATTCCTGTTATATATGATCAAAGGGGGTTAAATTGGAAGAATACCCCTCGGGTTTGGTTTCTTTTTCCTTTTTCTTTTCTTTGGATTGTACTCGTGAATCTCTGTTTTCCTTGTTGTTTAAAATCAAATAAAGGATGATTAAAAACCTGCGCATGCTCAGAATCAAGTCGACGCATGCTTGGAAGCATTGAACTTCGTTTTTTTCAGCACGTCAGTTATGTTCCTCTACCTGGTTAAAGAGGACCCATGTCCATCCCGAGCAGATTTCTAACCCCAGCCCCTAATTACTATACCCCTCCAGACTGTCCCTTTTTGTTGTTTCTTACTTCTAATTCTTTACCCACCTAGTTTGCTCTTCTAACAAAATGAAAACATATTTGGGTGGGTTCTCTTTAGATAATAGGGTGAACACAGATTATAGGCATGGCACGTCTACTCCCAGAACACTATTGTATTGTACCCTGAATGTGTGTGAACGCTCTCCTTGACTGACATTGTGCATGCTGTCATGTATGCTTACTAATCTTTAAATAAAAACGTCTTTTATGGTTGAAAAAAAAAAAAAAGTGAAATTGTGGCCGGAACTCCGCTTTAAAGGTGCAAATTTCAGCCATCTTGGCTTTTACCAAAAAGAAATGGGCAGCAAACCTGCTGATGGATCACTTAATGAGAGAGGTACTTGGACTACGCCCTCCCAAGAGAAATGGGTTCCCTGAATGGGACCTGGCAGTAGTCCTCAATTTTCTAGCAAACCCTCATCGTACTCTGACAGAACACTGTTCTTTATGGGAGATCTCCTTAAAATCGGGGTTGTGCTGAGACCGTTGGATCATTTTGTTCCAAAGAGTGGCATCCATATTTCGTCTTTCCAGTGAAGGGGTACTTTCAGCCTTCCCGGCTGAATCAGATGCTGATCTGCACAAATTGGACATTCCAAAAGTCCTCAAAGCCTATCTCGGGCTACTTTTACATTCAGAATCATGAAGATTTTAAAGAGTAAGGGGCTTCGGCCAGAACCATCTCGGCCCGAATAGTGAAAATTTTCACTGGGCATGTAGAGCCGGGAAGGATTCTCCAGAGGTGGTTAGAGCTCATCACTCAACCAGGGTGATGTCATCTTCTTGGACGGCACAGGTAGGGTTGTCTCTGGAGACAGTCTGCAAAGAGGCTAGCTGGTCATCACATTATATGTTCTTAAAACACTTCAGGGTGGATCCAGCAGCTCTTACTACAGTAGAGTTTGGGAGGAACTCTATCCAAGCTTCTATGTCTTTTTGTTAAATAAAGATTACGTTTACAGCATTAAACCCTCCCTCTCAAAAGCTCATCATTTATCATATGTATGCTGCCATGTCTGGCGTCAGGAAAAGGGAAAATTGTATCAAATACTTACCGTAATTTTCCTTTCCTGATGCCAAGACATGGCAGCATACGAACCCCCCCCCCCTGATCTTTGTGCTTTATACGGAGAATGGGGGAGGTAGCTCTCAGTCAGACTTTTATAGAGAGTTAACTGAGTCCTGTGTGTGGATATGGGGGTGGAGCTATATCATATGTATGCTGCCATGTCTTGGCATCAGGAAAGGAAAATTACGGTAAGTATTTCATACAATTTTCCCTTTTACCGTGAATGCAAAAATCCTATTTTTTTTCAAACTTGTCACACTGGTTTATAGCGCAACAAATAAGAACCGCAGAGGTGATCAAATACCACTAAAAGAAAGCTCTATTTGTGGGGGGAAAAATAATTTAATTTGGGTACAGTGTTGCACCAAAAAAGTCTCACACATGTGGTATCCCCTTACTCAGGAGAAGCAGCAGAATGTATTTTGGGGTGTAATTCCACATATGCCAATAGCATGTTTGAGCAATATATCATTTAGTGACAACTTTGTGAAATTTTTTTTTTATCTTTGCCGCAACATGTAAAAATATAAAATATTCCATGGACTCTACATGCCTCTCAGCAAATAGGGGTTTTTTAACTGTCCTGCCATTTTATGCACAACATTTAGAATCTTATGTCACACATCATCCACTCTTCTAACCACTTTCTGACACTGTTTCAATGAAAACATATTTTTTTTTTTGCAAGAAAATTACTTTGAACCCCCAAACATTATATATTTTTTAAAGCAAAGACCGTACAGATTAAAATGGTGGGTGTTGCATTTTTTTTCACGCAGTATTTGTGCATTTTTTAGGGGAAAAACACACTTTCTCTGCACACCTGAGAGATGAGGGCTCCTCCCCACAGGAAACACAATCAATTGACAGCTTGTTATAAGTCCCCACCCTTCCCCTTGATTCCCAGTATTGATTGTGTTTCTCCTGAACACAGCGACATGTTTGTTTTGTTTTCAAGACCGGGGGGGGGGGGGGGTTTAATGGTACCCCTGTTGTGACAGGTTTTAGGGAGGCCGGGGAGGGCTGAACTAACCTGTAGGCTTTGTTCTTCTCACAGGTCGCCCCAGGCGTGCACCAGCGCTCTGAGCCGCAGGGAGGGCGAGCCATCGATGTGATGCAAAAACACCGCCATTAAGCTGCTCTCTTCACTTCCGGGTTTTTCCTAGGAGGAAGCACTGAGCTCCAAGCCTCTTTCTGAACACGATCACATCACAGGAAGTGGGCGGCGCCGCAAACAGTGCAACATGGAAGTGTTAGGACGCCGGGAGATAGCGTGGAGAGTGGGGTGGAAGGAGGTGGAAGTGGTCGGCTTGCGGTACCAGCAGCCCAGGACACAGCCACCCTCTTCATGGAACAAGAGGATGGGAAGGCAAATGCAGGCAGATCCAGGTCGGGGGATCGGTGAGTACAAACCCCCCTTGGAAAGGGAGGAGGAAAGGGAGGGAGAGGTCCTGGCTTTCAGGGGGGTCTGAGATCCTGGGGCCAGCCAGAACAGGAACTGGATTTCACTTCTCACCTTAACATTTCCCCTCCCCAGTACAAACCTGCAGTCTTAGGGGAAGACAGAGTAATGTTATGCATATGTGTTGTATCTCTTGTCTTACAGAATCCCCCCGGCGGAACCCAGGAGGCCCCAGATAAACAACCTCCTGCCGCTACAGGGCATAGCTCCTCTAAAAATAAAAATGTGGGTACTGTAAGGATAAACTCCCACTCAAAGCCCTTTTTGCTAAAAATACATTAATAATTTAGCAGGGAAGGGGGCTGCTGCAATCATGAGAAGATGTCTTATCTATGCAGATGGAAATGCCAGCAACAGTCAAGACTTTCCGTGAAGCCGCCAGGTAGTCAGTAACCCAAGGTCCCGACATAGAGGAGCTAATCCCTAGAGAAGGCACATCCTCCCAGGAAAGCCTCTTCTGAATGAGACCTAGTGCCCTTCCCCCACCCTTACAATCACTCCCTCTAGCCCAGGTAGAGGAAGAAAAGGAGGACAGGGAGGATATGGAAAGCCAGGCCAGAACACAGCTCAGAGGGGGAGCTGGATCTAGACCTGTTAAACCAGATTCAGGAGGATGCATGGTTAAGGAGATGCCCCTTCACCCTAGAGGGTCTGGATGGACTCCTGCAGGCAATATAGGCCACTGAGGAGATTACAAAAGCCCCTAGAATAACTTCATATAGGTGGCTGAGCAAGGCTCAATCCAGGGTGTTTTCCACCCCATCAATCCCTAAAGGGTCAGAGCCAGCTGCTATGAATCTGGCAGGTAGCTTACGATGGTGCATTTAGATGTTTTTTTAGCCCCTCAAAGCCTGCCTCCTAAACTTTTACCCATAGGGTGGGGCACCCTAGTGCAGTATTTCCCAACTCCAGTACTCAAGGCACACCAACAGGTCATGTTTTCAGGCTTTCCATTATTTTGCACAGGTGATTTGATCAGTTTCACTGCCTTAGTAATTACCACAGCCGTTTCATCTGAGGGAAATCCTGAAAACATGACCTGTTGGTGTGCCTTGAGGACTGGAGTTGGGAAACCCTGCCCTAGTGAACATATTATCCTTGAGGGGGTTGCTTATTAGGTGCAACATCTCCACAAGTTCCAACCTATTATTTCCTCCTTGCACTGCTGCTATATCTATTAGTGTGTAAGAGTTAATCAAAACCTCTTGTGGCTTGGGCTACAAACCACCTGTGGGCTGTATGAGAAGCATAAAATGCTATCTTGCAACCCTTAATTGAGGGGTTTCCTGGTGCAAACCTCTATGCCAACGCTATGTAAACTAGCCTGTATTTAGCATGAAGCCCTACAGGTGTCTGATTGCCTCCAGGCTAAGATTGTGATCACCTCTTCCTGACAGACTTAATTGATCTCTGGGTCTGTGCTCGTTAAGATCTTAGATGCTCGGGGGCGTGGTCTGGAGCTGCATGGAGTAAGACGTGCTGGGTGAGAGCTCCGCTCGTGACTGATCCTTTTAACCGTATCCTGGGGGAACCTTTCCTGCAAACCGGCCACAGGCTTGCCTAATCCTGCCTCTGCTACTTGGGAGCATTATGTCACCCCCCAAAAAGTCTGGAGCCCTCGCTAAACTTGACAAAAGCCGCCATGGAGACCGTGACCTGGGGGAGGAAGATGGTGCCGCCAGGCTCCCTGAGGGCGAGGATCGTCCCTCTGGTGATACTGCTCGGGTCCTGGAGGCTATTGCTGCCTTCCAAACGTCCCTCACCTCTAGGATTGAAGGTCGACATTTCACACATCTGACATGATATGCACAAATTGCGGGAACATGTGTCGGAGACGGAGCGTAGGCTCGAACACGTGGAGGATGGCCTGCACCCGCTTCAGGTTACGGTGGAGCAGCTACAACACCAGCTCCACGCGGTACTCTCCAAGCAAGACGACATGGAGAACCGCCTTCGTAGGTGCAATCTACGTTTTGTGGGGCTCCCCGAGCGGTCGGAGGGAGTGGACCCCCCCACTTACCTGGAGAACTTGCTCATTAAAACTTTTGGCAAGGAGGCCTTCTCCTCCACTTTCGACGTGGAGCGCGCCCATCGCCTTGCTGCAAAGCCCCCACCTGAGGGTGCACCTCCGAGGACCTTCATCGCCAAACTTCTTAACTATCGAGACCGGGACGCCATCCTTAGACTTACCCGTGAAAAGGGGAATATCCCCCTCGGCAATACGATGGTCGCAGTGTACCCGGATTTTTCCTCGGAGGTGCAGAAGAAAAGGGCGCGCTTTACGGAGGCCAAGCGGCAGCTCCGAGTGCACCACCTGCCTTATGCGATGCTCTTCCCCACGCAGCTCCGAGTTGTGTGCGATGGCAGAGCGCAGTTCTTTGAAGATCCTCAGGCAGTCCTTTCCTGGCTGGAGCGCCGTGATGGGGCCGGATCGTCCCGTGCTTAACAGTTTAACCCCTGCTCGATTTGTTGACAGCCCATCCTGAACTAGCTATGTACCTCCATCGGGTATCGTCACCTCCGATGCACAGTCCTCCTAACTGTAAGTTGGATACGCAGCCCGTGGGCCATCCCTTCCCCTGCTATCCTTGTCTATCCCGCTTGACTGCCTTTCCCCCCCTTCTTTTGTTCCCCTCAGACATTGTTTCCCCTTTTGTGAGTCACGGGAGACTCACCCACACCGGTATCCCACTTGAACGGATACCCCCTTTGCACCGGTGCATGCTCTTCAGTTTGGTCGTTGGTTGCCCTGAACTTCGGGCAATGCCCTCGCCCCTGACAGCAATCGCAAAGCTTAAGTTTTCCTGGCCGGCCCCTACCCTCATGCATTTGGTGGGTGGTGGGGTGTTATGCCTGCTATGTCGGTCCAGTGTTCATGCAGGAGGTGTTTTTTTGTGTTATTTGCATTATCGTTACCTACATTTTGTTTTTTTTTGTTTTTTTCTATACCAATGTCAATGTGCCATACAAAATTTATTGAGTGTTTTACTGTGCTCTTGTTGGGATTATGTGGGACTTCCTATGCAGGGTGGGTCTTTCGTCTCCTCGGGTTGTGCTCAGATTGGGTCCTCGGAGGACATGTGACCCCCACCATGCACCCCCTGGTCATTTCACGCGGTCCTCGGGCTTGCACGGTACGTGCCTGCCCCTGTGGGCGGGGCGTGCTGGGGTGCCTTGGACCAGGTGCCGCCCCCCGTTATTGAGGGGGCGGATATGCTCCTTCCGCCACTATACTTACCCATGGCATCCCTTAAGATAGTAACCTGGAACGTCCGTGGCCTGGGTGACCGGGTTAAACGGTCGGCAGTCCTTTCTCATCTAAAGTCCCAGCATGCTGATGTTTCCATTTTAGTAGAGACGCACCTAGCGGGTCAAAAGCAGTTGTGCCTCAAAAAAGCCTGGGTGGGTTGGGTTTACCAGGCCCCCCACACCTCTAACTCCCGGGGGGTTGCGGTGCTTGTAGCCAGATCACAACAGTTTCAGCTCCACACGTTGCAATCTGATCCCCAGGGTCGCTATCTATTTTTGCATGCCACGCTCAGAGGCCTCGAGGTGCTTCTCCTTGCCTTTTATGTCCCTCCCCCTTTCCAGTTTGAAGTGGGGGGTGGCCTTCATGGCTCTACACCCGTCAGTGCCCGCCATATGGGCAGGCGACTTCAACATGGTCATCTCCCCATCCCTTGATAGACTAGGCCCAAATGCCCCTGCGCGCCCCCTACCGGGGACCACCAGGTTTGGTAGGTTTCTAACTGAATTTGCCCTAACTGACACCTGGCGACACAGGCATCCGACACAACTAGGATTCTCCTGCTTCACCCCTTCCCGTGTGGTAATGCCCCGTATAGATCTTATCCTTGTAGCCCCCTCCCTTCTCCCTCACCTTCTCGACGTAGGCTTTGACACTAGGACACTCTCTGATCACTCCCCGTATTGGGTCAAGTTGAGGCTCCCGTCGCCCCCTGCGATCCAGAGTTGGCGTCTGAACCCATTCTGGTTGAGTGTTCTTCCCGACCTGGAATCTATCAGGTCTGAGTGGGATCGCTTCTTCCGCACTAATGACGGCTCCGCCTCGGCGGGACCTGTATGGGAGGCGTTCAAACTCCACGCTCGCATGATCCTTTCCTCGCGCATTAATAGACACAAGGCCTCATCTAAACTGCTAATCCGCCAGGCGGAGGAGCAGCTCAATGCCCTTGAGCAGACCTTCCGGACTGACCCGACGGAGACTAATGCTTCCCGGCTGCACCTACAGGCCAGGCTGACGGACCAACTACACCTTGAAAAAGCGCGTCGGGGTATTTTCTTTAGCAAGCAGCGCACGTATGAGCATGGTGAGAGGGCCGGCAGGCTCCTTGCCTATATGGCACACTTTGATCATAAACCCCCAGTGATTGTGGCCCTCCGGCCGGCGTCCGGGGCCATGCTCTCGGACCCTGACCGGGTGGCAGAAGAGTTCAGATCCTTCTACTCGGAACTCTACACCTCCACTGCCCACCACTCTGCGGAGGAGCTTATTGCTCTTCTGCGGGATGTCACCTTCCCCACGCTATCTGCGGCCCAGGTCTCCATGTTGGAGGCCCCCATCACCACTGTGTGTGTGGAGGAGGCCCTGGCGTGCCTCCCCACTTCTAAAACCCCGGGCTCCGACGGGCTTCCCCTCGAATTCTATAAACAATTTCAAGAGACCCTCGTCCCCAAGCTTTGCGCGCTATACAACCATGTTTTTGAAACGGGCGTACTTCCCTCCTCCATGAGCGAAGCCCTTATCGTTCTGATACCAAAGCCTGGCAAGGACCCCCTACTCCCTGAATCTTACCGACCCATCTCCCTTCTCCAACTAGATGTGAAAATCCTTGCTAAAATCCTCGCCCTGCGCCTTAATAAGTTCATTACAAGCCTGGTGCATCCTGACCAGACTGGGTTCATGCCCAATAAAAACACAGCCTTCAACCTCCGCAGGCTACATATGAACCTTCAGGCCCAGCATGCAGAAGTGGGCTCCAGAGTGGTAGTTAGCCTTGACGCTGCCAAGGCCTTCGACTCTGTCGAGTAGAAGTACCTATGGGAGTGCCTTGGTAGGTTCGGTTTCGGTCCCCATTTTGTGAAATGGCTCCAACTCCTCTATCACGCTCCTACGGCGCGCATTAGAGTCAACGGTAGGACCTCTTCCCCCTTTTCCCTGTCTCGAGGCACTCGCCAGGGTTGCCCCGTTTCGCCCATGCTCTATGCCCTTGCTGTAGAACCCCTTACTATAGCCCTGCGTCGTCATCCCGGGATTAATGGGTTGCGTTGCGGCCGGGTTACTGAACTTCTCAGCCTATACGCCGATGACATGCTTCTCTACCTCTCGGATGCGGGTCCTTCACTTCAGACAGCCCTCCAAGTCATAACACAGTTTGGGAAATTCTCGGGTTTGCAGATAAACTGGACCAAGTCCCATATCCTTCCCTTGGACCTGGGCCCCCCTACTGCCGCGCAGGCTGCCCTTCCTCTGGTGAGGACGGATGTCATCAAATATCTGGGCGTCCACATCACTAGATCCCCTCTAGATTACATACGCCTTAACATCGAGCCCCTGTTTGATACCCTGAAAACCAAAACGCAAACGTGGTCCCGTCTCCCCCTTGGAGTCATGGGCCACATAAGTCTGGTAAAGATGATCCTCCTCCCGAAACTGCTCTATGCCTTCTGGCATGCTCCGTTGTATATCCCCCCCCGTATCTTCAAGGCCATGAAGTCCATTATCAACTCATTCATCTGGGGCCCCACGCGGCATAAACTGTCGTGGCGGGTATTAAAGTGCCCATCCAGTCAAGGCGGCATTTCGGTTCCAGACCTTTTCCTTTACTACGTTGCAGCCAGGGCCATCTTTTCCATTGGGCACGCTGGGCAGTTGCCCGGGGGCCCCGCTTGCCTGGGGGGCCCCACCGGCTGCCCAGCAACCCCAGTAAAAAATTGTGGAGAGTGACGGGTTAGAACTGCCCATGCCCAGTTTGCAGAAATCACAGAGAAGATCCGGTCCTCCACGAGTGCGGGGGGTTGCTGATGTAAGGGGGGAGTGAATGCAAAAATGTAAGGGGGCACTGATATAAAGGTTCCCCCTCCTATATTAGTGACCCCCCTTACCTTAGTGTATTTACTCTATGGAAGGTGGTCTCTGGTCACCAGAGTGCCCCCCACATCAGAGTTCCCCTTTACATCAGAGTCTGCAGGATTCCCCCTTACAATGCAAGGGGGAACTCAGTCTGCGGACCCTGATGTAAGTGGGAAAGAGAAAGCAGTGGACTCTGATATAAGGTGGTCTCAGGTCACCAGAGCCCCCCTCCACATCAGAGTTCCCCTCTTAGATCATGATCTGCAGCATTCCCCTTTACATAAGAGTTCCCTTTCACTGTAAGGAGGAATCCTGCAGACTCTGATGTAAGAGGAAACTCTGTGCTGGCTGGGTTATAGTAACCTGACCTTCATGTCAATGAAGACATTTTATTTTGTTTACTTTTGTTTAACTTAAACACATTGCTAATAGCACTAGCTATATGTTTAAAGTTTAAATACTGACATTTGCATTGTTCGGCACTGAAAACTAATTTTAGGTACTTTTTTTGCAGTGGCAGTAAAAAATGTGGTTTTGCCAGTAAATTTTATGATTTTTGTCAGTAAATTCTCGTGCGTGATTGTGTACACAGGGCCCCAGTGCACTGTATTGCCCGGGGGCCTATAATGCTCTTAAGATGACACTGGTTGCAGCCCAACTCTCCCACTTTTATTATTTTCACCACTCTGACAGGGAGCGCTACCTGGCCATGGTGTGCTCTCGGGCCCCTGGCCCGGTCTCGCATCCCTTCCAGATCCTCTTTTGCAAACCTCGTGAATCCCGGCGGTCGGGTGACAGAAACCAGCTGCTTTTTTATCAACGCAAAATTTGGCAAACTGCCATGTCTGTTGGCGAGGCGCCGTCTCCACAATCACACACACCCCTCTGGGATAACCCTCGCCTGCCCGAGCTTGCCACGGTCTCTGACCACGGTATTTGGATTAGGAGTGGAGTTATTTATCTTACACAGGTTGTTGCCCATGGTTCGGTTAGGACCTTCCAGTCCCTTAAAGATACCCAAACCCTAGCTAACCACATGTTTTTTCGGTATCTCCAACTTCGCCATGCACTCAATACACAGTTTGGAGCCAATATCCCCGCCCTCGAGGTCCCGCTGCCTGTTGACATTGTTCTGGGCTCGGACCCCAAGAGACTGACCTCCCAATTCTATTCCTACCTCCTGGCGCCCTCGGCGACTGCCACTCTCCAGCAGTTGAAGTCCCGTTGGGAGCCTGATCTGGGTGTGGTGTCGGCGGAGGACTGGGACGAGGCCCTTGTTAATTGCAGACTAGTCTCTCCCAAAATCTCAGATCGCCTCACTCAGCTATATATCCTACATCGGTCATACCTAACGCCATACCGTATTTCAAAGTTTAAGCCGGGAAGCAACCCTAATTGCCCGGGCTGTGACTACCCCAACGCCTCCTTTTACCACCTCATCTGGGAATGCCCGTGTGCAGGGTTTCTGGACCCAGGTGGTCCGGTTCCTTCACGACCGCATGGGATCCCCACTGTTCCTATGCCCCGCCAATGCTTGTTTGGGCTCCTTTCACTGTCTGAAGCCGAGAAATACCTCAACACCTTTTTGCAAGAGACGCTATTCCTCGCCAGGCTTCAGATAGCTAGAACTTGGATGAGGCCCCCCCCCCCTACTTTGCAGTAATGGATCAGAGCAGTTAATACAACTCTACCTTTTAAAAAGCTACTCTATGTTCACAGAGGCTGCCCCAATAAATATCATAAGGTTTGGGATAGATGGTTGGGGGAGGCCTCCACCTGTGTTGCTCCTGACTAATAAAGTTCCCCAATGTGCCATTCGGGTGCTCCTGAATACTGGCCTGCAGTTTTGTTCTGTCCCTAAATGTTATTTTACCCATGCACATGTAACTAGCTCTTCCTTCAATGTGTCCGTTATGTCTGTGTACTTGACATTGTAATGTATCCTTGCTTGTGGTGCATGTTGCACCAAGTATTCTCATGTATGTAATCCTTTATTTTCATGCTCATTAAACGTCGTTTTTGATTTAAAAAAAAAAAGATCTTAGATGCTCGGGGAGGCTTGGACTCGCTCCCACCTGTGTGTGGGCCCAGCTACACCTACTCAGACCTATGCAGTAGTAGAATAGCAGCTATCACTACTGTGGTATAGTCACACACCTCAGACTTCCATTATTTGGAAATACCATGTTCCTTCACTGGTGGGTGAAGGGTTAGTATCTGGAGTTCAGGCTATGCCTAGGATAGATTGTTGGTCTGACCACACATCAGAAATGCACAACATTGGAAGTTTGTTTTGTGTCTGTTATATAACTATCTTATGGCTCACTAGAAATGCATAATATTGATTATGTGACTGTACACTGTTGCTTATCAGAAACGCAAAACATTGAATGGTTAGTGACCCTTCTATTATATAATCGTACACTATTGCTAAGCAGAAATGCACAACATTGAATTGTCAGCGACATTTCTGCTGGTTATATGACTGTACAAGTTTGCTAATCAGAAACGCACAACATTGTATTATTGGTAGTGATATTTCTGTGGGTTATGTGACTGTACACAGGTGCTATTCAGAAACGCACTGCATTGAGTTTTCTTTTTGCTAGTGACATTTCTGTTGGTTAGATGACTACAAGGTTGCTATTAAGAAACACATTGGGGCTGATTTACCAAGCCTTTGCTCCATGATTCATGGAGCAAAGGCAGGAGTAAAAGCAGTTTTAACATTTACTAAAGAAATGCGCTGGCAGAGCATATTTCTTTATTTACTATAATGCCTAGTGCGCCCAGGAGAGGCCACATAGTGCGTCTCTATAGACCTGGCACATGGCATTTAGAAATGTAAAATGAAAGGGTTTGGGAGGGAGTTTATTAGGGGGGGATGTGGGGAAGTGTAGTGACATGTGTTTGTTTAACTTTCACGGGCCGAATTGAAAGTGATAATTCTGAAAATGAGCGCGTACGCTGCAAGTACAGGTAAACCTCCGGGAGGTTTATTTGTGTACTGCGCATGCGTGAGCGGTGATTCATGCACGCTGCTCCACTACTTCGGCAAAATCTTGGTAAATACCAAGCGGCGTAGCTCCCTTTGCGCGGCTTGAAGCAGCGCATGTGAATTCCCGAATCATTTTCAGCTTACGCTGACATTGAAGGGGAACTCCGCGCCAAATTTCAAACAAAAAACCGGCGTGGGTTCCCCTCCAGTGGCACATCAGGCCCTTCGGTTTGGTATGGACTGCAACCCTTATCCGAGCACACCGTCTGGCCGGACAGGACCGCAACATGGGGGAGTGTGTGCTTTGGGGCAGGGGGGCACTGTGCCCCCACCCCAAAGCACTCTTGTCCCCATGTTGATAGGGACAAGGGCCTCTTCCCGACAACCCTTGCCGTTGGTTGTCGGGGTATGCGGGCGGGGGCTTATCGGAATCTGGGAGCCCCCTTTAATAAGGTGGCCCCCAGATGCCGGCCCCCCACCCTATGTGAATGAGTATGGGGTACATCGTACCCCTACCCATTCACCGGGAGGAAAAATGTAAAGTTAAGAAAAACTACACAGCTTTTTGTAGTAATTTATTAGTCAGCTGGGTGGGTCTTCTGCCGGGGCCCCCCCTTTTTTCTTTAAGCTCTTTCACAAGGGGGTGTAGGCCTGGTCTTCGCTGTTTTCTGCAGGGGGGGGCGGTCTTCTCTCTTCTGCCGGGCCCCCGGGTCCAGGCTTCTCCTGGCTGTCTTCTGCCAGGCTCCGGTCGTCTTCTCCTCCGCTGTCTTCTCTCTTCTGCCGGGCCCCGCGTGGGCCCGGTCTTCTCTCTTCCCTCTTCTGCCGGGCCGCCCGGGCTTCTCTCCGCTGTCTTCTCTGTTCCCTCTTCTGCCGGGCTCCACCGCGGGGGCCGGGGCTTCTCCGCTGTCTTGTTCCTTCTTATGTTCCAGCGATGTTGACACGACGAGCTCTCCCGCTGTAATGCTATCTGAGCGTTGCGCAACGACTTATATAGGCATAGGGCGTGGTCACCGGGTGATGCCACCCGGCGACCCCACCCTTTGTGACATCACATTCCCATCATGCCTGACAGCATTACAGCGGGAGAGCTCGTTGTGTCAACATCGCTGGAAGAGAAGAAGGAACAAGACAGCGGAGAAGACCCTGCCTCCGCGGTGGAGCCAGGCAGAAGAGGGAACAGAGAAGCCCGGGCAGCCCGGCAGAAGAGGGAAGAGAGAAGACAGCGGCGGAGAAGACCGGAGCCCGGCAGAAGACAGCGGAAAAGCCCGTCCGTGGGGGGTGGCCCACCCCCCGGCAGAAAACGACAAAGACTGGGTGCCCCCCCCCAATGTAAAAGAGCTAAAAGGGGGTGGGGGCACCCGGCAGAAGACAGCAGAGAAGCCCAGAGGGGTGGCCCACCCCCTGGCAGAAAACGATGAAGACCGGGTGCCCCCCAAATGTAAAAGAGCTTAAAGGGGGTGGGGGCCCCGGCAGATGACCCCCCCCAGCTGACTAATAAATTATTTAAAAAATCTGTGTAGTGTGTTTTTTTAACTTTACATTTTTCCCCCAGGTGAATGGGTAGGGGTACGATGTACCCCATACTCATTCACATAGGGTGGGGGGCCGGTATCTCCCAGATTCTGATAAGACCCCGCCCGCAGACCCCGACAACCAACAGCCAGGGTTGTCGGGAAGAGGCCCTTGTCCCCATCGACATGGGGACAAGAGTGCTTTGGGGTGGGGGGTGCAGTGCCCCCCCTGCCCCAAAGCACACACTCCCCCATGTTGAGGGCATGCGGTCTGGTATGGCTCAGGAGGGGGGGGCGCTCGCTCGTCCCCACCCCCATTCCTGTCCGGCCAGGCGGCGTGCTCAGATAAGGGTTTGGTATGGATCTTGGGAGAACCCCCACGCCATTTTTTTGGCGTAGGTTTGCCCCCTTACAATCCATACCAAACCTAAGGGCCTGGTATGCTCCTGAAGGGGAACCCACGCCGTTTAAAAAAAAAAAATTGGTGTGGAGTTCCCCTTCATGATCAGCGTCCCCCGCTCGCCCCTGATGCCGACGCGGGTGCCCGGCGGGCGCGATCATTGCCGTGCACCCGCGATCACTCTTTACAGAGCGAGAACCGGGAGTTGTGTGTGTAAACACACAGCTCCCGGTCCTGTCAGGGGACAAATGCCTGATCATCTGTTCATACAATATATGAATAGCGATCTGTCATTTCCCCAAGTCAATCCCACCCCCCCTTCAGTTAGAACACACCCAGGGAACATAATTAACCCTTTCCTCGCCCCCTAGTGTTAACCCCCTTCCCTGCCAGTGGCATTTTTATAGTAATCAATGCATTTTTATAGCACTGGTGTCCGCAATATCGATAAAAAAAAAAAAGCTGATCGCCGCCATTACTAGTAAAAAAAAAAAATATTACTAAAAATGCCATAAAACTATCCCCCTTTTATATGGAAGGGGCAAGAACCTTGGATAAAGCTTGACACGCTTACAAAACCTAAGGAAGAGGGGGGTAGAGGCCTCCCTGATTTCAAACTTTACCATGCAGGGATACACTTATCCAGAATTTTGGATTGGAACTGTCACAGGGGGCAGAAGGATTGGGTCACATTAGAGGAAGCATCTTACACCTTACACCTTAGATTCCTACCTTGGATTCCTTGGGGGAAACTGCCGCAGAGTGTGCAGTAGCATCCGTTGGTGGGGTCTATGCTCAGAGCGTTCCATACGATGACGAATCGCCATAAAATATCCTCATCTCCCGGCCCGCTTACGCCTATCATACACAACACGGATTTGTGCCCGGGATGGACCTACACTTTTCTGCACCCACTGACAAATCGATGCCCCTTTTAACGATACATTGTTTAAAGGCTAACACTTTAAAACCCTTTGATTCCCTAAAACGAGATTTGAACCCTCAGGGTTCTCTTTATTTTTGGACCTACTGCCAGCTGCATAACTACACACAGGTCTCCCAGACTAAAAACAGTTTTTTAGACCAATAACTCCCTTTGAACAGATTTGCCTAGCTGGAGCTCCGGTCTCTAGATCTACTTCCCTCACGTACTCTTGGCTCCAACTAGACAGGGGGGGATAGCCTCCGGAATTCGAGCACAATGGGTAAAGGCACTCAAAATAAGCTTTACTTATAAGCAATGGAAACGTGCCTGCGTCTTTGCCCATAAGTGTTCGATTGGCACGAGATTGCAAGAAATGTCGTATAAGCTTTTAACACAATGGTATGCCACTCCGGATAAAATTAAAAAATTGTACCCGCTGACATCGGATTCATGTTGGAGATGTGAGCAAGACCAGGGCACCATTTTTCATATCTGGTGGGAGTGCCCTCGTCTGAGACCCTTCTGGGACAAGGTGTGTGAACTGATCAAAGCCATTACGGATACTACAATCTCTCTCACCCCTGCATGTTGCTTACTCCATATTGCGGACTGCTCCATGCAGCATTATAAAAAATCATTGACCAGATATCTCCTGAATGCAGTGAAAGTCTTGATCCCCAGGCATTGGAAATCAAAGGATATTCCTTCCATCCCTGAATGGCTTAGTTCCATAGGGAACATTTACCAAATGGAAGAAACCGTAGCCATTGCCAGGGAATTGTCAGAAAAATTCAATCAGACATGGTCACCTTGGGTGGCGTTCAGATCAGTACTCACAACTCGATATGGGATGAGATTGCTGTTTTGGCTTTGATCTGTTCTTACTTAACACTCTTTGGAATGTTGAGATCGTAGATGGCCGTTTGCCACAGTGTCGTTTCACCCCCTTTTCTTTTTTTTTTCTTTCTTTTTTTTTCCTTTCTCTTTCCTAGTATCGGGTAATATCCTAGGATGTGATGTTTTCCCTTTGCTTTCTTTTGTTATAAGACATAAAAAATTGTCTATTTTCAGATATGTTATGATTATGTGTTATTGTGCGGTACTTAGGTACCCTGATTGTATTTTGTATTCTGACTTCCTTCTTTAATAAAAAACTTTAATGTTAAAAAAAATAAAACTATCCCCTATATCGTAGACGCTGTAACTTTTGCGCAAACCAATCAATAAATGCTTATTGCGATTTTTTTTTTACCAAAAATTTGTAGAAGAATACGTATCAGCCTAAACTGAGGAAAAAACATTTTTTTTATATATTTTTGGGGATATTTATTATAGCAAAAAAATATTCATTTTTTTTTCAAAATTGTCGCTCTATTTTTGTTTATAGCGCAAAAAAATAAAAACTGCAGAGGTGATCAAATACCACCTAAAGAAATCTCTATTTGTGGGAAAAAAAGGACGCCAATTTTGTTTGGGAGCCACGTCGCACGACCGCGCAATTGTCAGTTAAAACGACGCAGTGCCGAATCGCAAAAAGTGGCCCTGTCATTGACCAGCAATATGGTCCGGGGATGAAGTGGTTAAAAAAAATAACAAAACAGGAAAGTTATCCCAATTTTTTGTGATAATGTGAAAGATGATGTTACACCGAGTAAATAGATACCCAACTTTTCACACTTTAATATTGCACACACTCATGGAATGGCGCCAAACTTCGGGACTTAAAAATCTCCATAGGCGACGCTTTTTTCTTTACAGGTTACCAGTTTAGAGTTACAGAGGAGGTTGCTCTCACTCTAACGCACACATCAATACCTCACATGTGTGGTTTGAATGGCGTTTACATATGTGGGCGGGACTTACATGCGTGTTCGCTTCTGAGTGCGAGCTACTAGGGACAGGGGCGTTTTAATTATTATTATTATTATTTTTTTTACGTAATAATGCAATAAGACCTCACATCTGTCCTTCAGGCTGGAAAGCATGAGATCGAAAAAACAAAAACAATCTCATGCTTTCAGCCGCGATTGCAGCTTTGTTTATGTTTCTGCCTCTGCATTTCTGGTGATCTGAGCATGCCCAGGGACTTAGATTTTTTGATGTTGCTTTTTGTGTGTGAACAGCACTTGGATGTCTGAGCATGCTCATAGAGCGTGTTTTTTGGGTTAGTAATTTAAGGACATCCTTAAAGTGGAGGTTCACCCGGAAATGTTAATTTTTAACATTAGATTCATGCTCATTTTGTCAAGGGGAATCGGGTAGTTTTTTTAAAAACGAAGCAGTACTTACCGTTTTAGAGAGCGATCTTCTCCGCCGCTTCCGGGTATGGGCTGCGGGACTGGGCGTTCCTATTTGATTGACAGTCTTTTGACAGGCTTCCGACGGTCGAATCTATCGCGTCACGATTTTCCGAAAGTAGCCGAACGTCGGTGCGCAGGCGCCATATAGAGCCGCACCGACTTTCGGCTACTCGTGATGCGATGTATGCGACCGTCGGAAGCCTTTCGACCGTCTCCCGCCAGCCCTTCGGCTTTCACATTGAGGTAGCTGGGCAGGAGTTTTTCAGGCGGGATAGCAGCGCTATTTTTAGCGCTGTACCGCCTGAAAAACTCCTCAATGTGAAAGGGGCCTAACTCTAAACTGGTAACCAGTAAAAAAAAGCATCGCCTATGGAGATTTTTAAGTCCCGAAGTTTGGTGCCATTCCATGAGTGTGTGCAATATTAAAGCGTGACAAGTTAGGTATCTATTTACTCGGTGTAACATCGTCTTTCATATTATCCCTAAAAATTGGGCTAACTTTACTGCTTTGTTATTTTTTAATTCATGAAACCGTTTTTTTGGCCAAAAAAAGGCGCTTGAAAAATGATTACGCAAATACCGTTGGAAAAAAAAAAGTTAATGACTGCCACTTTATTCCCTAGGGTGTATGCTAAAAAAAAAAAATATATATACACACACATATATATATATATATATATATATATATATATATATATATATATATAATGTTTGGGGGTCCTGAGTAATTTTCCAGGATCAAAATATAATTTTTACATGAAGGAGAGAAGTGCCAGAATAAAAGTGAAATATTCCTTTACATTTCATAGGGGAGGGGGGGTATAGCATGCCTGTGAAGTAGCGCATGTTTCCCGTGCTTAAAACTGTCCCTGTACATTTCTGAAGTAAAAAAAAAAGTAATTTAAAAGTACTCATGGCTATAAAGTTTTTTTTTTTTTTGTTTTTTATGAGCAATGACTGTATCATTGCTCATAAAAAACAAAACAAAAAAAAAAACGTGGGGGTCCCCCCAAATTCAATTGCCAGGCCCTTCAGGTCTAGTATTTTAAGGGGAACTCCACCCCAAATTTAAAAAAAAATGGCATGGAGTCCCCCCAAAAATCCACACCAGACCCCTTATCCGAGCACGTAACCTGGCCGGCCGCAGAATAGAGGGGGTGGGGACAGAGTGCGGCCCCCCCCTGAACCGTACCAGGCCACGTGCCCTCAACATGGGGAGGGTGCTTTGGGGTCCCCCCCAAGCACCTTGTCCCTATGTTGATGGGGACAAGGGCCTCATCCCCACAACCCTGGCCGGTGGTTGTGGGGGTCTGCGGGCGGGGGGCTTATCAGAATCTGGAAGACCCCTTTAACAAAGGGGACCCCAGATCCCGGCCCCCCCTCGTGTGAAATGGTAATGGGGTACATTGTACCTCTACCATTTCACCCAAAAAAGTGTAAAAAATGACTTTAGCCGGTTTTTGATAATTCCTTTATTAATGTCTTCTTTCCATGCTTCTTCTTCTTCCATCTTCTTCTTTTCTGCTTTCATTCAGGTTTCTTCCTCCATCTTCTTCTTCTTCCTCTGCTTCTTTCTTGGGTCTTCTAGTCCGCATCTTGACCGGCGTCTTCTTCCATCTTCTTCTCCTTCCGTCGGCCTTCTTGTCTGCATCTTGCTTCTTCTTCCCCGATGATGCGTTCCCAATTGAAGTTCCCGCCGTGTGACGCTCCCATTCTTCAGACAGTACTTTTATCACTGAGGACTCGGCGTCATCCGGTGACATCGCCCCCCCTCTGACGCCACGGGGAAAGCCATAAGAAAGTCCCTGTGTGGTACATGTGTGTCAGAGGGGGGCGGGGTCACAGGAGTGTCACACAGCGGGAACTTCAATTGGAAGCGCATAGTCCGGGGAAGAAGAAGCCGCGCAAGATACATCCGCTTGCAATTGAAGTTCCTGCTGTGTGACGCTCCTGTGACCCTGCCCCCTCTGACGCACATGGGGACTTTCCCCGTGGCATCAGAGGTGGCGGGATCACAGGAGCGTCACACAGCGGGAATTTCAATTGGAAGCGGATCGCCTGGGGAAGAAGAAGTGCAAGATGCGGACGAGAAGGCCAACGGAAGGAGGGGAAGAAAGAAGACATTAATAAAGGAATTGTCAAAAAACAGCTATTGTAATTTTTTACATTTTTGACACTTTTTTGGGGTGAAATGGTAGAGGTACAATGTACCCCATTACCATTTCACATAGGGGGGCCGGGATCTGGGGGTCCCCTTTGTTAAAGGGGTCTTCCAGATTCCGATAAACCCCCCGTTTCAGACCCCCACAACCACCGGCCAGGACATCCCCATGTTGAGGGCATGTGGCCTGGTACGGTTCAGGAGAGGGGGGGGCCCGCACTCTGTCCCCCTCTTTTCTGCGGCCGGCCAGGTTACATGCTTGGATAAGGGGTCTGGTGTGGATTTTTGGGGGAACTCCACGCCATTTTTTTTACATTTGGGGTGGAGTTCCCCTTAAAATCCATACCAGACCTGAAGGGCCTGGTATGGATATTTGGGGGGAGCCCCACAGCTTTTTTTTATGGCGGGGTTCCCCTTAATATCCAGACCTGAAGGGCCTGGTAATGGAATTTGGGGGGAACCCATGCTTTTTTTTTTTCTTTAGGAATGAATTCTCTCAGAATTGCCGGGAGCCGACAATTCATTATAGCCGCAAGTGATTTTTTTAAATTACTTTTTTTCCTTCAGAATGTCATTTTGTGAAGGGACAGTTCTAAGTACGGGAAACGTGCGATTTTTCACATGCTTACTTTACACCCCCCCCCCCCCAGGTATGAAATTTAAAGGAATATTTCACTTTATTGTTGCACTTTAAGCATTATTAAATTCACTGCTCCCGAAAAAATGTCCGTTTTAAAAAATAAAACAAGCATTGATACATGTCCCCTGGGGCAGGACTCAGGTCCCCAAACACTTTTTAGGACAAAAACTAGCATATTAACTTTTAAAATTAACACTTTTGATTTCTCCCATAGACTTCTAAAGGGAGTTTGGCGGCGGCTTTACATATAACTTGCATTGCGCCCGCTGCTACGCCGGTTCATTCGCCTAATTAAGGATTCATCCGGCGCCCTAATTAAGCCATGAATCGGCGCAGCGCACTGTTAATAGTAAATCAGCCCCATTGAGTTGTCAGCAACATTTCTGTTGGTCATATAACTGTACAAGTTTGCTAATCAAAAACACACAACATTGTACTGGGAGTGACACTTCTGTGGTTTCAGTGATTGTACACTGTTGCTATTCAGAAACGCACAGCATTGAGTTTTTGCTAGTGACATTTCTGCCGGTTATATGACTGTGTAGTGTTGCTAATCAGAAATTCACAATGTTGAATTATTGTTGGTGACATTTCTGTCTTATGTCTATACCCTGTTGTTTATCAGAAGTGTGTTAGTGCCACTCTCTGCCGGTTATGACTGCACGTGGTCTAGCACCAGCAATACACAGCTGAGGTCGCATGTGTCTTTTCTGTTGTCATACTGGCTATGCGACTGCATTTTCGTGATCATCAGAAATGCACAATAGGTGTTAGTATAATTTCTGTTGGTTATATGACCATACTGCGTTCAGTATCAGAAATACACAACGCCAAAGTCGTTCTTGTCCTCCTGTCTTGAATCTATTTCCTTAGTTTGCTGTACATAAGAAAAACACAGCAGTGGAAGGTGTCTGTGCCTTCTGTGTTTAATTGCTCAGAAAAACACCATATTTGCTAGTGTCCTTTCTGTTGGATGTATGACCTTAACCTATTAAGCATCAGAAGCACACATTTTAAGTTTGTGTCCGTTCTCTTTGCTTAGGTTATATGGTATCTTATTACATATTAAAAATAAACAACATTTTAAGTTTGGTTTGTGTCTTCTATGTCCTACAGGTGACTGTATATCAGAAAATACAACAGTGAAGGATGGGTGTGTCTTCCTGTTTTGTATTTCATATAAAGCTTGAGCTTGCTACCCTTCAGAAATACAATATTTATGACCTGTATATCTGTAATATTAATTATATATTTGTCACTTTTATTTCAGACCTTATTTTCCATAAGGATTTCTGACTGCAAAAGATTCAGTCCTTTACATTCAGGCATGCCAGAGACATTCCCTAGATCTGTACCCAGTAGGGTTATAGGACACCGGAAGAAGGTCATAAAATCACCTATTATGATTTTTTAGTAGGAACTAAGGGGTTATGCTCATATGAGTTTTTTGCTTGAAGATGCAGCATCAGAGCTTGTCTGACTAGTTCACCCAATCCGATAAGTTTACAGCTCGGTATGTATCCTTCAGGTCACCCCCTTGGACGAACTGGATGTGACTAACCAATATTCGTCTTTTACTCCTACTATAGAATTAATTCCCTGTAGTAGGGATCTGCTTAACTTAACACTCATTGGTACCAAGAGGTACTCATTGGTGCTTAGAGTGGATTATGGTCTCAAACACCAGATATTTATGAAATACTGTATTTATTGGCGTATAATACTCACTTTTTTACCCTGAAAATAGAGGGTAAACTGTGCCTGCGTATTATACGCAGGGGACTGTGGAAAGTTTTTTTCCCCCCGAAACTTTCCTCTTAAAGTTAGGGTGCATGTTATACACCTGTGCGTGTTATACGCCAATAAATGCAGTAGTTACTCTCAGTTCTTACCAGGCTCCTTTCTGCGTAGTTTTAATGCATCTACCCGCAGGGTTATAAGGAGCCTGGGGACATAGAACACTTTCACATCTGACATGTCAGCATTCAGATGGGAACATAACCAGAAGTTGGGTATGCTTGGTTACATAACAGAGCCTGGGGAATACCCATGCCTACTTGCCGACCAGCTTGCAAAACAGCCGGTTGACCTGTCTAACAGTGTGCGTTGGAGGCAGGGGTTTTGTCTCCAACGCGGGCGCATGCGTGAGCCGCAGAGCTGCGTCAAGGCACCCTGTGATCTGTGATCCTGGCACTGAACAATGAGTGTCCCCCACAATGGAGGCACGTGCATTCTGATGGATGGGGGCAGGTGGACTGAAGGGGAGCCACCCCTCCTTGAAGGTGCAGGAGCACACCAAACACCCTGCTTGGTTACATACCTGTCCAGTCCTTTGAGCCCAGGGAATAAGCTTCCCTTAATCTATTATGCTTAAGTGGGTTTCTTTCCTTTTCACCATGGCTATGGCAAACACAAAGGGGACCCACAAGGATTGTCTGTCGGGGGGCCTTTTTCTAAACCATTCTCCTGAACAGACTAGTGGTTTAAAACCAGATGTTCTTTATTGACCAAAGTAGTTCCTTGTTTGGTGGTCCTATGCAGCAGTTACAGACATTATTGACCACGATTGATAGAAAGATTGACTGTGTCAACATTCTATCTTAAAAAAATCACAGGCTCTCAGATTTTATCTTTAAGAGCCCATGCCACCTAGATCCTGCATCCGAAGAGAAGGCAGGGACATAGGTGGAGCAGACCTGCAGGTAAGTTAGATGATCCAGCTAGGATACCCTCATCAGACACACAGGAGTGGAGATAAAAAAAAAAAATTCAAGTCAAAATCTGACATTTAGCAGAAAGGCCTTGCAGGCAGGGGTCCCACCCTAAAGTATAGCCTGTTGGTTTCTTTGATATCCTCTCAGGTGTGCTGTCCTGGAAGGTTATGGGAGAAAACCTATGTTAGACTTACCGGTATTTCTACGAACCTTCCAGGACGGCAGGCCTACTTCCCACCCTATGTGGAGGGAAAGATAAGCTAAACGCTAGGTGGTAAGTACCTATGTGGAGCGATGTCCTTTGTGAACCAGTTCAGGATTACTTTATTACATACTGGTGATCAAAAGGACGGGTGGGGACCTATAACAAGCTGTCAATTGATTGTGTTTCCTGTGGGGAGGAGCCCTCATCTCTCAGGTGTGCCGTCCTGGAAGGTTCGTAGAAATACCGTTACCGGTAAGTCTAACATAGTTTATTTTTTATTTTAATGCACTAAAACACATTTACTATAGCGCCACTTGCCGCGAATTAGCGCTAAAACAGTATTCACTATAGTAATGGAGAGAAAATACTCCCAAAATCTAATTTACAATAGTTCCCAGAATCCAAATAGCGCCCAAATCCTTACTCTGCTAAAAGCTGGAAAATTGCACATGGAAATAATGGTTTAGAGCATGATATAAATTGCCTAAATGGTACTGAAATATGCAGTATTTTATTTAAAGATAATCTGCTTTTAAACTGTGTAAAAAGGTGATTTCTACACTGAAATATCTTTAAGCCTAGGTTCACACTGCTGCGAATTCAAAATCGCGGTAAAATGCGCGATTTTACCGCGATTTCGCGGCCGCGATTTTGCCGCGAGTTCGGCCGCAATTTAATGTAAATAGCGGCCCGAAATCGCAAAAAGTAGTACAGGAACTACTTTTTGAAATCGCAGATGCGGCGTCGCACTGATTAGGACAGTGCCATTGCCGACAATTGCCGCCGATTTGAGATGCGATTTGACATGTCAAATCGCATCTCAAATCGTTCCAAATCGTACCCAGTGTGAACCAGGGCTAAAAGTCAGAAGTGAAAAGTTCCCCGTTTTTGTACAACTAGGTGCCAGCACAACTGAGCATGCTCAGACCTGCATATAGCTCTCATTCTCTGAAATAAATTTCCCTTTGCAACATTGTTTCCTCTACTTCAAATATTTTGTTTTTAAGAATACTAGAATGTGGAATGTTTTGGTAAAATATTTTTTTCTCTGTCACTTTCACTTTCATTTGTGCAGGTTCACACAGGGGCAACACGACCTCCAGCGCGACTTTGTGAGATGACTTCAGCGCCACTTACAACGCGACTTCAAGTTGCCTCCAGGACAGGCAACTTTTCCAGTGGCCAATCAAACAATAATCAGCTCTGTGGGAGGGAGGGGTTTGCCTGAGAAAACTATTTTCTCTTCCTATAAAGTTGCTTCAGTTAAGACCGTAATCCAACTTTGGAGGTAACTTCCATTGAAATCAATGGATACAAGTTGTCTAGAATTTGCCTTGAAGTAGTACAGGAACCTTTTCTGAAGTCGGAGCGACTTCAGTAATGTACAATAAGATGGCTCTCATTCACTTCAATGGAATTTCTCATGTCGGGCAACACAAGTCGGATCCCAAGTCGCTGTAGTGTGAACAGGCACTTACTTTCCATCTCACAACAATCTTTACCCAAACTGACACAGGTGTCTTTACAATCCACAAACAATAGCATTGCTGATGCAAATTTAAAATGAGTCCCAATTTTTTGTGCTTTTTATTATTTCCAAATAATCATAATTTGAGCCCAAAAAATTTGATATGTGTACCAACATCCGAAATCAAAATATAATTCCCCAAATTTTAAGGGTAATATCACTATTCTACACTCACCCACCAAATATCACAGAATAAATCAAGAAGACTCCTCTTATTTTCCGTTTCCCTATTTCGTTTTATTATATATTTTTTTAATTATTTTTTTTGCATTTGCTAATACACTTCAGGGAGGCAGATTCGAGCCTTCCTCTTTAGGGACTGATTTGGGGGCGGGATTAGCTCACCATGCACAGGTGCGTGTCTTTACACACACACACACACACACACACACATATGTACTGGAGGGCCTTTTGGAGAGAGCCACAACAGACCTTTTAGGCTCTGAGGAAAGGAGTGCGCCCCAGAAATGTTAGCTGGTCTGTCGCTAAAAGGGTACCATTGAATCCTCGATATCATCATATCTTGCTGACAGGGACTAAGATGACTGGTCTGACCAATTGATTAAGCTGTATCTAAACTCTCGTTTGTGAGTATAATTTACTTGTTTTTATTAAAATAAAAATCTCTTATGATAAATGCACTAGGTCGGTGCCCCCCCCCCCCCCCTCTTTTGTTTTTTTCTCTTGGTCTACAAACATTCCCATAGACACACTCCTAAACCTTGTGGACAGCCTTCCCAGAAAAGTTGAAGCTGTTATAGCTGCAAAGGGTGGGCCAACTCAATATTGAACCCTACGGACTAAAACTGGGATGCCATTAAAGTTCATGTGCGTTTAAAGGCAGACATCCCAATACTTAGGCCAATATATTGTATATTGCTTGTGACACTGAGAATTGCTATGGACTTAGGGCTGGTTCACACCACAGAGATGCAGAGAAAAATAGGATTTTTGTACTCACTGTAAAATCCATTTCTCTGAGTTCATGGACGGACACAGCAGCAATTGACCTTAGGGTTATATCCGCTTCCTTCAGGAGAGTTTAGGCAGAAACAAAGCACTTTAAGTGATAACAACACTTTCCTCAGTGCAGCTCCTCCCAGGGGGCATGGTTCCCCGGGTATAACCCACACCCTGCTCTAGCAGCTTCCAGTTCGTAACAAGCAGTACAAACAAAGGAGGGGTGGGTGCTGTGTCCTTCCATGAACTCAGAGAAATGGATTTTACAGTGAGTACAAAAATCCTATTTTCTCTTCCGTTCATGGACGGACACAGCAGCAATTGACCTTAGGGACGTCCCCAAGCAGTGTCCAAAAAATTTGAGGGGTGGGAAAAAAACACAGCAAATTAAGATTCACCACAAACAAACCAGAGTGCCTCAATGGAGGAACTTCAACCTTAAACAGCCACCTGCAAAACCTTGCGGCCAAAGGAGGCATCCGAAGATGCACTCACATCCACCTTGCAAAACTTGAAAAGGTGTAGGTTGACGACCAGATCGCTGTCTTTATCCACCATGCAAAACTTGAAAAGGTGTAGGTTGACGACCAGATCGCTGTCTTAAACACCTGTAAAACAGACGCTTGATGGCGAAAAGTCCCAGAGGGATCAATCGCCCTGGTCGAATGCGCCATAACCAGAAAAGGAGGCGCCCGCCCCTTTTAGGGCATAGGCCTGGAGCACAACCTGTCTGCTCCACCTGAAAAATGGAGGCCGACGACCGCCAGACCTTTTTTAGGACCAGTCACTGACACGAACAGTGAGTCCGATCTCCGGAACGGAGCTGTAGCAGACAAGTACACCCGTAGGGCTCGCACCATGTCCAAAGGAAAGTAACGTGGCCTCCTTTGAGTTCTCCGGCTGAGGACATATGGATAGTAAAACCAATGTCCTCATTAATGTGAAAAGCCGAAACAACCTTAGAAAGGAACGATGGCTGCGGCCACAGCACCACCTTATCCTTGTGGATGACCAAGTAAAAGCCTTGCAAGACAAGGCCGCCAGATCCCAAACTCGTCTGACCGAAGGAATGTCTGCAAGGAAGACCACCTTCTGGGACAGAGTCAACAGAGGAATCTCCCGAATGTCCTCAATCGGAGCCTTTTGAAGCACCGAGAGGGCAGAATTCAAGTCCCACGGAGGCAGTGGAGGACGCACAGGAGGGGCCACATGCCTGACCCCCTGTACAAACGTACGCACCAGGGAGTGCGTCGCCAACGGCCGCTGAAAATAAACAGCCAAGGCCGAAATCTGACCCATAACCGTACTTAAGGCGAGAGCCTGATCCACTCCACGCTGAAGGAACAGCAGAATCCGGGACAGCACGAATGTGCGGGGGTGCCATTTCATCTCTGCACACGTAGAGAAGTAGGCCTTCCACGTACGATGACAAACCCTACGTGAAGTAGACTTCCGTGCAAGTAGCATGGTAGAGATCTCCGAGTCCGACGGACCTCGGTCCTTCAGCACCTGGCTCCCAACAGCCATGCCGTTAAAGCCAGCGACTGTAAAGCAGGGTGAGAAAAATCGGACCTTGCGACAGAAGATCTACTCTCAGGGGTAGAAGCAAAGAGACGTCTGCCACCAGACGCACCAGGTCCGCGTACCAGGAACGGCGCGGCCTATCCGGAGAAACCAGGATTGTTGGTAACCCCTCCGCTTCCACACTGCGCAACAGGCGAGGGAGAAGCTCCAGAGGAGGGAAGGCGTAGACTAGGCGATAGTGACCCCACGGTGCCACCAACGCGTCCGCCGAAGGGTCTCTTGACCTGGCCACAAAACGTGACATCTTCCGATTGAGACGGGACGCCAGAAGGTCCACGCCTGGAGTGCCCCATTTTTGGCACAACTCTGAAACTTTATCCGGGTGCAAACGACCATTCTCCCTGGTCCAGTGTTTGCGACTTAGGTAGTCGGCTTGTCAACTCTGCACCCCCAGAATGCACACGGCCGACAGAGCCGGAACTTACCTTGTGGCTCACCAGAGAATGTGTGCAACCGCCGCCGCGGCTGAGCTCTGGGTGCCCCCTTGATGGCAGACATACGCCACGGCCGAGGCGTTGTCGGACTGGATCCTGACCGAACGGTCCTCGCAGACCAGAGACCACCTTGGAGAGCCACAGCCTGTAGCCCGGAGCTCCAGGACATTGATTGGCAGACGGGACTCCACCGCCCCTGGGCTTGACTGGACACTCCAGAACGCCCCCAGCCGGAGAGGCTGGCATCCGTCGTGACCACTGTCCGATAGCACGGCAGGAATAATTTCCTGGTCCGAAAGTACCGGAGATGTCATCCACCCACACTAGGGAGGGACCCTGACCAGGCGACTCACCCAAACCTGGTAATCCAGAGACGAAGGGAGCTTGACCCAACGTGACAGAATCTCTTTCTCTATACACTCGGGTGTGGAATTGGGCAAACGGAAACGTCTCGAAAGAGGCTACCATGGGACCCAGAATTCTCTTGCAAAGCGAAGCGAGGACCACATCTGGGTCACTAACCACTGCACCGCAGATTGTAGTGTCTGGAGTTCTTCGTCGGGAGAGAAAACTTGCTTCTGAGGAATCGAGGGACCAACCCAGGTATTCCAGTCACTGAGACGGTACCAACATTGACTTCTGGACATTCAGTAGCCACCTGAATCTTTTTGGAGGGGCTGACAGGTGATGGACCATCCTCTCCTAAGACTGAGCTTAAGAAGCTCTTAGGAGAAGGTCGTCCAGGTATCCCACAAAAGCGATTCCGCGCTGCCTTAGCAGGGCCAGAATCGGAGCGATCACCATTGTGAAAACTTGTGGTGCCGAAGCCAGGCCAAAGGGGAGGGCCACAAACTGAAAATGGTCCTCTTCGACCGCAAAACGCAGAAACCTCTGGTGTTTTGCGCGTATGGGAATATGCAGGTATGCGTCCTGATGTACCAAGCCCTAAAGTCCCCCCTGATGGAGAGCCGCCACTACAAAGCGAACAATTCCATCCTGTAATCTTTGCACTTTGACAAAGGAGTTAAGGGCTTAAGGTCCAGGATTGGACGGACCCCTTCCTTTTTTTGGGGACTACAAACAGATTGGAGTAAAAACCCCTGAAAACGTTCCCTTGAAGGAACCGGTATAATCACTCCCCTGGCCAGCAGATCCTGACCAGCCCCTGACAGGGCCACCCGGCCTACCGGAGGAAGCTGGAACGGAAAAATCTGTTGGTGGACAAGAGAGAAACTATCTTGTACCCGAGGGAAATAACCTCGCAAACCCTGCGGTCGGAAAGAGGGATCTCCACCGAGCCGCGCATCCGCAAATTCGGCCACCCACCCGAGTATCTGGCGGGGGCAGACCATACATGCAGAAGCAGTGCTTGTCCGCAGGCTTGTTGGGCTTGCTGGTACCAGGTGCGCTTTTTGATCTACAGCGGGTGCCTTAGGCACCCTGGAAAACATTTTCCTGCCGCACCTGGGGGCGAAAAAAATCGCTTGGGGGAGGTAAAGGAGGGACCCTGCTTATGACGAGGCTCCTTACCCTTCCCAGATTGCGGGAGCAGAGTGCTCTTACCCCCTGTAGCATCTATAATGATGTCATCCAGGGACGCCCACAAGCCGGGCAACCCTTCAAGGGTAAGTCCCCTAAGGACCTTTTAGAGGTTTGGTCCGCAGACCAACACTTTAGCCACCCAAGGTGGCATAGTACCACCGCGTAGGCGGAGGCCCTGGAGAGCAAGAGGAGCGTATCCAGGGCCAATTCACAGACAAACTGCAGGCCCTGCACTAACTGGTCAGCCAGGCCCACACAGAGCTCAGGAGCATTATACGCCTCCAGCTCCTGCAGCAGGGACTTTTGCCTGCTCGGTAATTGTCTGGCACTAGAGCTCCGTCCAAAAACCAGTCTCCACTGCCGACCCCACTACTGTGAACATGGAGCGGGCCACAGCCTCAGCTCTCCTATCTGTGGGGTCCCTAAAGGCGGGAGCCCCTTCCACAGGTAACGTGGTAGACTTGTTTCAGTCTGGAACAGGGGGGTCCGCTGACGCGAGGTTTTTTTTTTTTTTTTTTAAAGTCTTCCTCAAGAGGATAACGGACCGCAAAGTATTTTGGTACATCAAAAACTTTCTGCGGCCGATCCCATTCCTTGTATAATATTTAGTCCAGGTAAGGAACACAAGGAAACACTTTTTGCGGTGCGGGGCAGCGTGCGGACCCAAAAGGGACGGGCATCTCTGATGTCTCCGCCGTCCTCAAGTTTTTTTGAGTAACCCGCACTGCAGTGATAAAAGCTCCAACAAAACGCCTTATCAAGCGCTGACCCTGAAGCAGAGTCATCCTCACTGACCGTGTGGGCTAAGCCTGCAACATCTGACATGACAGAACCAGAGCCAGCAGCAGGATCTGGTTCCGTTTTAGAGCCTTCCCCAGAAGCAGGTGCAGGGAGGGGGATTTTTATCCCCTTCTGGCCGCTTGTCACTTCAATCCTGGCGATAAACGCCTAAGGCACTGCTGTATGGGCTCTACAGAGACCGCAGGGGCAGGGGCACTAAGGGTTAGCTCAGGCATGGTTGGGGTAGAAGCCTCTGTTCAGACTCCATGTTGACCCACCGCTATGCCGCCCTAGTACTGCAAGGCAGAGACCCACAGGTCACCCTCCCGGCCGCAAAACAGAGAGCAGGGGACCCCCAGGTAACTCACCACCCGGCCAGGCTGTAGTGCTGCTGAAGCGCTGAGAGTGCTGTCCGCTCTGCGCCGTTCCTCAGGAAGCAATTCGCGGCTGCAAATGGCGGCCATACGCGTGTTTAAAGCAACAGTGACACAGCAGAAAACACAGCCCAGCACACACAGCAACTCCAGTACAACAAATTAATAATGCATGCAATGCATGAGGCAAAAACTTGAAGGCAGGGTATGGACAGCCGCACACCAATGAATCTTAAAAAAGTAAGCCTTTAATGGTGAAAAAGGAAAGGCACTACAAAAAAAAAAATAGCACCACACAGCAGCACAGCCCCCGTAGTGACAGAGCCCCAGGCGGACCCCCCCCCCCCTTACAGCCGCCACCCAGCATGGGGAAGGAGGGAGAGGAAGGGAGAGAGGAAAGCAGGGCAGACCCTCATTTGACCTCCCCAGGAAAAAACCAGCCAGACCACTTACCTGAGCAAGGGCCACTACTTACCCGTCCTGCGACCACCGGCTGGAGGTATCCAAGACAGATCCAACGTCCGCTAAACGGCATGGCTGTCGGCCAGATACACTGTGACAAAGCCATAAAAGACCGGTCATATGTGTGCCCTAGAACAGATGTTCCCGGCCGCCCCTGGAGCAACGGGGCCTGTCGTGGACGTCCCAAAGCTGAGCTAAGGGCCGGCACACGCTCGATGGCCGAACATGGGGTGACTACAAGAGTCGAGGACCCCAGCCTGTCACCCAGTCGGCAGTGATAGAAGAATCACAGGATTCAAAAATGCAGGAACAAAATAATAAAAAAGCTGAGAAAAATCGCAAGAAAAAATCATCCAGAGTACAGGACTCCAGAAGTGCCTGCCTCTCCTGTCGTTAGGCAGAAAAAACTGGAAGCTGTAGAGCAGGGTGTGGGTTATACCCTGGGAACCACGCCCCCTGGGAGGAGCTGCACTGAGGAAAGTGTTGTTAACACTTAAAGTGCTTTGTTTCTGCCTAAACTCTCCTGAAGAAGCGGATATAACCCTAAGGTCAATTGCTGCATGTTGTCCGTCCATGAACGGAAAGAGAAACGTGTGAGGCTGCCTGCTGGCTTAGTGGGTAGTAAATTCCATCTAGCTGCCAGGGCCGGACTGGCCCTACCGGGAAATCGGGAAAATTCCCGGTAGGCTGGCTGCGCCTGAGGCGCTGTGAGGGCAGCGGCGCCCGGAAAAAATATGGCTGCGGCCCGGGCCGACATGCACCTGCGCATGCGCCCAGCTCAGTTCCGATGGTAGCCGTGCTCGGGGAAAGCTGTACCGGCTCGGCAATTTCCGGAATGGCGGGCGCGATGCGCAGTGACGCGATGGCGCAGAGTGGCGCCATTTTTAAAATTAAAGCAGTACCGTGCCTGCGTGTGTGCCTCTTCCTATGCCCCCCTCCCCCTCCGCAGGCTCTGACCTCCTGATACAGCCTCTGACCTCCTGTCCAGCCCTCATGCAGACTCTGACCTCCTGTTAACCCCCCCACAGCCTCTGGCCACCTGTCCACCCCCCCTGCAGTCTCTGACCACTCATCCAGCCCCCCTGCAGCCTCTGACCACCCATCCAGCCCCCCTGCAGCCTCTGACCTCCTGCCCACCCCCCTGCAGCCTATGACCTCCTGCTCACCCCCCCTGTAGCCTCTGACTACCCATCCACCCCCCCCTGCAGCCTCTGACCACCCGTCCACCCCCCTGCAGCCTCTGACCACCCGTCCACCCCCCCTGTAGCCTCTGACTACCTGTCCACCCTCCTGCAGCCTCTGACCACTCATCCAGCCCCCCTGCAGCCTCTGACCACCCATCCAGCCCCCCCTGCAGCCTCTGACCTCCTGCCCACCCCCTGCAGCCTCTGACCACCCGTCCACCTCCCTGCAGCCTCTGACCACCTGTCACCCCCCCCTGCACTCTGACCTCCTATCCAACCCCCCTGCAGCCTCTGACCACCCGTCCACCCCCCCTGCAGCCTCTGACCTCCTGTCCACCCCCTGTAGCCTCTGACCTACCTGTCCACCCCTCCTGCAGCCTCTGACCACTCATCCAGCCCCCCTGCAGCCTCTGACCACCCATCCAGCCCCCCTACAGCCTCTGACCTCCTGCCCACCCCCCTTGCAGCCTCTGACCACCTGTCCACCTCCCCTGCAGCCTCTGACCACCCGTCCACCTCCCCTGCAGCCTCTGACTACCCATCCACCCCCCCTGCAGCCTCTGACCTCCTGTCCACCCCCCCTGTAGCCTCTGACTACCCGTCCACCCCCCTGCAGCCTCTGACCACCCGTCCACCCCCCCTGTAGCCTCTGACCACCCGTCCACCCTCCTGCAGCCTCTCACCACCCGTCCACCCCCCTGCAGCCTCTGACCACCTGTCCACCCCCCTGCAGCCTCTGACCTCTCCTGTCCACCCCCCATGCAGTCTCTGACCTCCTGCCCACCCCCCCTGCAGCCTCTGACCACCCGTCCACCTCCCCTGCAGCCTCTGACCACCCGTCCACCCCCCTGCAGCCTCTGACCCCCTGTCCACCCCCCCTGTAGCCTCTGACTACCCGTCCACCCCCCCTGCAGCCTCTGACCACCCGTCCACCCCCCTGCAGCCTCTGACCACCCGTCCACCCCCCCCTGCAGCCTCTGACCACCTGTCAACCCCCCCCTGCAGCCTCTGACCTCTCCTGTCCACCCCCCATGCAGCCTCTGACCTCTCCTGTCCACCGACCACGTGACCTCTCCTGCCCCCCCCTCTGCAGCCTCTGACCTCTCCTGTCCCCCCCTCTGCAGCCTCTGACCTCCCCTGTACCATCCTCCGCCTCTGACCTCCCCTGTACCATCCTCCGCCTCTGACCTCCCCTGTACCATTCCGCAGCCTCTGACCATCTCTTGTCTTACTGTATATCACGTCTGCAGTTTGGAGAAGAGTCAAGAATGGGAGCGCCGCCAGGATGGGGGTCATGGGAGTCAGACATGTATGGACTGTGGAGAGGAGACTATAGGAATACCAGAGCCACTAAGCTGGAGCCGACTGACTGAGCCCTGTGCAGTGCACCTGAGAGGAGGTCAGTGACAGCGCCACCAGGCCAGTCTAAGGGGAGGGGGGTCACTGATGTAAGGGGGCACTGATATAAAGGTTTCCACCTTATATTAGTAAACCCCCTTACTTTAGTGTTTTCTTTCTGCAGAAGGTGGTCTCTGGTCAGCAGAGTCCTCCCCACATTCCCAGAGTTCGCCTTTACATCATAGTCTGCAGGATTCCACCTTTCAGTGCAAGGGGGATCTCCGATGTAAAGGGGAATGCAGTAGACTCTGATATAAGTGGGGTCTCTGGTCACCAGTGCCGCCCCTTTATATCAGAGTTCCCACTTAGATCATGATCTGCAATGTTCCCCTTTATGTCAGAGTTCCCTTGCACTGTAAAGGGAAATCCTGCAGACTCCTGATATATGGGAGAACTCTGTGCTGGCTGGGTTATATTAATCTCGCCTTCATGTAAATGGAGATATTTGTTTTTTTACTATTGTTTAACGTAAACACATTGCTAATTGATATTTGCACAAAAAAATGCAATTTTAGGCACTTTTTTTTGCAGTGTCAGTAAAAAATGTGTCTGTGCCAGTAAATGGCATGATTTTTGCCAGTAAATTGGTGATGTTTGTAAATCCAGTCTTTCTTATCTATATGTAATACACTGTTCAAATGTGCTTTAAAATGTATGGTTTTCCCCTTTATGAGCAAAAAAAATGATGATGTTATGATGTTGGGCTGGTATAATATTGCTGTGGGGCTGGTATGAAATTATTTCCAGTCTGGCCCTGCTAGCAGCACTGGGGTTGTTAGTTCAATTTCCCAACATACTAATGCTTGTTCTCCCTGTGTGGGTTTCTCACCACAATCCAAAGACATGCTGCCATTTTATTTGTCTCCTGTCAAAATAGTCTCTAATGTAAGAAAGTTAGTTTTGGACTTTAGATTGGAAGCTCATTGCAGCCAGGGACTGATGTTAATGTTTGTTAGCACTAATCATGCCCAGGGACTTGGACATTTAACATTGTAGGGTTTATGCTGCACAGGTACATATGCTTAGAAAACTGTTGCTTTGTTTATGTGCATGCAAATGGACTTGGATCTTTGGCCTGTAGTTGGAGATTTGATGCACATAGCCAAGGGCTAATACTGTTGCAAATAGTATTATGTGTTCCTGCTTATCAAGTGCAATCACTTTAGACATACACGAAGAGACAGATTGAAAGATACTGGTAGGCGTGTACTTCTATTGGGCGTGTGTGTCAGTGTGCTAACAATACATCCTCTCTTATATAAAGTCTTAGACCCCTTTCACACTGAGGAGTTTTTCAGGCGGTACAGTGCTAAAAATAGTGCTGCTATACCGCCTGAAAAACTCCTTCACTGCAGACTCAATGTGAAAGCCGGAGGGCTTTCACACTGAGGCGATGCGCTGGCGGGAGAGAAATTTCCCAGACAAAATGGTAACCTATTCCTCTGTGGGCACCCGGTGTAGGGCACATTGCCGTTCAAAATCAGCAAGGTACCCATCAATCTCCCCTTCAGTTTCAATGAAGTTCTTAAAAGCAGCAAAATGTATCTTTCTCCTTTCAGTTGTTGCTGCTAGGGTTGCCACCTCATCCCTTTAAAACAGAACACATATTAATTACACAGGTTCTCTGGCTGATTAAGGTGCTGCTAATTAAACTCACTTGGTGCCTTATCGACATTAAATTAGCCCCGGAACCTGTGTAATTACTATGTGTTCTGTTTTAAAGGGATGAGGTGGCAACCCTAGGTGCTGCTGTGACTTCTGCTGCTGCAGAACGTCTTTGCCGTAGCCAATTTGCGTCCACAGCAGCTATAACTCGGTCTATGATCTCCGGTGGAGAGTTAGGACCATAGTGTGCCAGTCTTAGTTTGACAGCCCAATCAAAACTTGCCTCCTCCGGGGTCCTGTCTGTTACGATGGGCCTTTCCGTTAAGTTGGGTCTTTCCGCTCCATCCATTTGGACAAGTTCTGTGATCACGTCCATCTTCTTATGGTTGCTGGCCGGTCTGCCACGGTTCTCCAGTAGTCCTTGTAGCTGTCCTTTAAGCGATGGAATTATCCCGCTGCTAGCCACCAATTGTAACGGAACCCCAAATGGGACAGGGGTTAAATCCGTTCACGATATTCCATTCCATCCAAGACAGCTTATCGACACACCAACCAACAGGACCCAATCCATCCCATTTCCCAGAATAAGACGAGACACAGCTCTGTGCTTTCTGGTTTCAAAACGAATGACAACTTTAACGGCCAGCTCTCAGCTTTTAAACAGTTACAGTATATTACAGTACTCAAAGGAACAAAACCACACCCCACCCATACATCACACGATGAGCTTCAATCACATTCTTTTAGATAATTACATAGAGGAGTTAATTATCCCCCAGACGTTACGTCTCCGACAATAAGTCATTCACCTGCACAATCCACATTGCACAGACATCTGACCTTTATGCCGCGTACACACCATCACTTTCTGTGATGAAAAAAAACAACACTTTCTGTGAAGTAAAAAATGACATTTCTGAAACTTCAATTTTCAAAGACGAAGTTGCCTACACACCATCGTTTTCTCACAATGATCTTGCAAAGTGAGGTTACGTTCCACCACGTTTTACCATTGAAGCTTGCTTCATAAGTAGCTTGTGGGCATGCGTGGATGAAAAAACGTCTTAGAAAACGACGTTTTTTGCTACACACGGTCAATTTCTGTGAAGTAAAAAGTGCACTTTTGAAAAACGACACATAAAATTGAAGCATGCTTAAATTTTTTTTGGTCGTTTTTTACAAGACATAAAACGACGTTTTCCCCCACACACAGTCAATTAAAGTGACGTTTTTAAAAACGTCATTTTTTTTCATCACATAAAGTGATGGTGTGTACGCGTCATTAGAGTCACAACACATCTATCATCAATAGCACACAATGAAAGGTCTTCCAGAAGCCTGATTCAATTAACAACTCGCATTCTTCGGTTTGCACTGACAGGGAGAGTCGATCGGCGGCTTTCCCTGTCAGGGGGTGGAGTCTGTGCTGATAATCAGCACATTGATTATCAGCACAGCCCCCTCAGATGTGCCACCACAGCTGCCAAAAAGGTGCCCATCAGCTGCCAGTCAGTGCCAATCAGTGGCCATCAGTACCGCCTGTCAGTGCTCATCTATGCTAACTCATCAGTGAAGGATAAAACAAAATGAGCTAGATTCAGAGAGAGTTCGGCCGGCGTATCAGTAGATACGCCGACCTAACTCGGAATCTGCGCCGTCCTAAGTTTAAGTGTATTCTCAAACTGAGATACACTTAAACCTAGGTAAGATACGACAGCCTGCGCCGTCGTATCTTAGGGTGCAATATTTAGGCTGGCCGCTAGGTGGCGCTTCCGTTGAGTTCGGCGTAGAATATGTAAATGACTAGATACGCCTATTCACGAACGTACGTGCGCCCGTCGCAGTAAAGATACGCCGTTTACGTAAGGCGTTTTCAGGCGTAAAGTTATTCCATCAAATAGCTGGCCTAGTCAATGTTAAGTATGGCCGTCGTTCCCGCGTCGAAATTTGAAATTTTTTACGTCGTTTGCGTAAGTCGTCCGTGAATAGGGCTGGACGAAATTTACGTTCACGTCGAAACCAATACGTCCTTGCGGCGTACTTTGGCGCAATGCACACTGGCATATGTACACGGACGGCGCATGCGCCGTTCGTAAAAAACGTCAATCACGTCAGGTCACCCACCATTAACATAAAACACACCTCCTCATCCTAATTTGAATTAGGCGCGCTTACGCCGGCCCCATTTACGCTACGCCGCTGTAAGTTAGGAGGCAAGTACTTTGTGAATACAGTACTTGCCTCTCTGATATAAGGTGGCGTAGTGTAAATATGATACGCTACGCCGCCTTAAAGATGCAGCGCTCTTACTGAATCCAGCTAAAAATGTTATAACCAAAATGATGAAGAACATTTTTTTTTCAAAAATGTTCGCCTTTTTTAGTTTAGCAAAGAGAAAATTGAGTACTGTCGTAAAACTTTTTTTATTTGCACTAACATACAATTTTTCAGGACAAGCTTTCGGGGTGTTACCCCTTCTTCAAGTTCCAAGCAGTACCGATTGGACCTTGAAGAAGGGGTAACACCCCGAAAGCTTGTCCTGAAAAATTGTATGTTAGTGCAAATAAAAAAAGTATCACGACAGTACTCAATTTTCTCTATCACAATTGCACTAATACGGCTACAATCACGTCAAGTTAGTTTAGCAAAAAATAAAACTCCCAGAGGTGATCAAATACCACCAAAAGAAAGCTCTATTTGAGGGAAAATTGTCCTGGGCAGTAAGGGGGTGAAAGTGCCTGGTATTGAAGTGGTTAAAATAGCCAGGGACTGCTTAGCAACCAGCTACTGTTAAGATAATGGCCACTTTGGTGAGAGTATGTAATGTTCAATATAGTGCAATGTGGCATAGTGTATAGCATTGCGGTACAATGTATGGGTGTGAATATTGTATGATGCAGCACAATGTACGGGTGTGAATATTGTGCGATACAGTACAATGCTTAGGCATGAGTACTATGTGAAGCCTCACACAGTACTGTCAGGATTTACACAGATGCGATGCAGTGCATTGTAAGCTAGGGTGACCAGACATCCCCAGTTTCAGGGGACAGTCCCCTGATTGAGGACACTGTCCCCGGACCAAGTCTGTCCCTGGTTTTGTCCCCAGATTGGATTTAATAGGGGACAGGGGCAATTTCAAGGACAGTCAGTGCAGAATTAAAATAAAAAAAAATTTAATTACCATTCCATTATCTGTGCCCCTTTCTGATGATCATGTGCTGGTCGGAGCGCAGGGAATATTTCTTTAGTTTTGGGCGCATGCCCATTCAGCTCAAATCCCGGCCAGCCACCTGCCTATCTCCTTGCCTTCCCTGGCGGAGTGATCTTCCTCCGCTCCCCATCCAGTAGTATCCGGGGCCCGAAGAGTAAGACTTGAGAGGCTGTGAGGCGGCGTCGACAAGCAGAGAGTCGCTGATTGTTGCCATTACTAGTAAAAAAAATTATGTCCCCGGATTTAATTTAAAAAATCTGGTCACCTTATTGTAAGCGTGCTTGCGCTGCATGGAGTGGCTGACTGCAGAAATACACTGGCACTACCACACATAGCTGTCATATGACTTGTGAACTATGGAGAACTTGCAATAAAACGCAGAAGATGAGTAAACTTATTATCCATGCAAACATCTGACAGCTCACAGCTCAGACTATACTAAGGACAAGTCAGGGGAAGTGTGGGCAGAGGAGACCTGGACAGTGACAGCAGAGGACAGCCCAGAGACCCCCCCCCCCCCCAGCAGGACACATGTCTGTGCTACTCCTGACACCTGGAGACAGGGATGGACTGGCCATTGGGACTACAGGGAGTTTCCCGGTGGGCCGATGGCTCAGTGGGCCGGCTTCAGTGACAGTGGACCGCCGCCCCCCTCCGCTCCTTTGTCTCTCCCTTCCTGCAGCGCTCACCTCCTCTCCCTCCCTGCAGCACTCAACTGGGGGGAGCAGAGAAGCAGGGGGGACAACAGAGGAGCATGGGGGAGGGGACAGACAGCTGACTCAACAGTTATGGCCTGGGAGTTTTTCACTTCTGCCTAATCTTGTCCCATAAGGCCTCGTACACACGACCGAACATGTCTGCTGAAACTGGTCCGTCGGACCAGTTTCCGCGGACATGTTCGGTCGTCTGTATGGCCGACCGGACAATTGTCCGGCGGATCGGACAGGTTTCCAGCGGACAAATGTTTCTTAGCATGCTAAGAAACATGTCCGCTGGAAGCCTGTCCGTCAGACATGTTCGGTCGTCTGTACGACTCACCGGACATGTCCGCTCGGCCGGAAGCCCTCGCATGCGTCGAAGTGATTCAACGCATGCGTGGAAGCATTGACCTTCCAGGGTCGCGCACGTCGCCGCGACGGCGCGGCCACGTCACCGCGTTCACTGTCCGCAGGAAACTTGGTCTAATGGTGTGTACAGCCATCAGACCAAAATCCGCCAGCGGACATGTCCGATGAAAACGATCCGCGGACTGTTTTCATCGGACATGTCCCGTCGTGTGTACGAGGCCTAAGGGGGGGCACCGAACTGATTCTTTCCCCCGGGTGAAATAATGTCTAGCTTCCCCACTGGTACTGCCTATAAGAGTACCAGTACCAGCCGTTCTACTCTAATAAAGTAGAATGGCTAGTAAAGGGGGAAAGAGGGGGGTTGGGTGGCCGGGGGGTGGGGGTGCAGGAGTTGTCCGGCCGCCATGGGAGAGACCTGTCAAAGTGGGCCAGTCTGGATGAAGTCCAGGGCCAAATTTTTGTCCCAGTCCAGCCCTGCCTGGAGAGCATTGAATATTATAATGAAGCACCCCTCCCCCACCCCAAGCACACTACACACAGAGCTACACAATCATCTGATTTTTATCCTACCTCCAGAGCTGAGCCAACATCTGTGTTACAAAAAAGACGAGTGTAACCTGAGCCAGCCGGAGGTTTCCTCCGTGATCACACTCACTGTGCCTTCAGAGACACACACACAGCACTGCCTCCGCTCTCCACTGGGGGCACTAAATCTTCTCCTCATTAGCCGGCAATAGAGAAAGCCGCAATCTGGTTTTAATGATTTGTCTGGTTTTGAGATGAACTCAAAACGGGACACTGGATTCAAATCCCGTACTGTCCGGGCCAAAAACGGACAGGTGGCAACCCTATGCCACACCCCCTTAAAGGAGATTTAACTGAGAAAAAGTTAATTAAAAGCAGAAGGGCTTTTTTTTTTTTTTTTTTTACACACTACTAGTCTTTTATATTGGCTTTTAAAATTTACAAATGCAGCAATTTAGAATTTGACTGAAAGGTTTAGCACTGGGAATATACATCTATATAGATCAGACCAAAATGAGGGACAAATGAGGAGGAAGGAGGGACATTGCTCGAAATCAGGGACAGTTGGGAGCTATGTTACTGTTCTCCTCCCCCGATGGCATCTCCGATCCTAATACAAATCTCCTCTTCCCTGTTATCAGTCACTCCTGTCCCGACACAGCAGACCTGTAGGCAGCTGTAGTGCAGGGGAGCCTAGCTGGCTGCAAGAGGAAGTAGGTTAGCAAGTGTACATACTCGCTCACTTTTCAGCCAATTTGATATGTTTTTGTGTATATATGTTCAGAGCAGTTTGGCCTCTAATTGTCTCCAGCACCATTTTGAAGAAGCCTGGTGTCCTGATAGGACGGACCAGCAAATCTCAGGAGATTTGGCCGGCCATTTTTGGGTGGATATCTTGTGTGTGTGTGTATATATATATATAGGAAAGCCCAGCCATGTTTAGGTCAGAACACGTGTGTGTGTGTGTGTGTGTGTGTGTACAGGGACAGAGAACCCGCTTGTGAGGGAGAGTTAGGAGGAGGTAGGGAGAGTGTTCCGGTGTCTTGTCGAGCTGGTTCCTCCATCGGATAGGTTTAGGGTTGCCACCTTTTCGTCAAGCCAGACCCGAACACTTTAGCAGCGCACACCAATTTTTTTTTTGTGGTACATAAAATTCAATACCTCTGTACAAAGCAATGCATAGAAATTTTTATGTAGTATACACTATACATATATTTGTGTGATTAAATACTATTTTAATCATATGGAGTCACAAGAGACCCCCTTTACATCAGAATCCACAGCGTTTCCCTTTACATCTGAATCTGCAGGAGAGATATGCAGAGGGGATGATGGGGGCAGTATGTATAGGAGGGGAGTGTGGAGGGTATGCTGGGGGTAGTATGTATAGGAGAGGAGTGCGGAGGGGATGATGGGGGTAGTATGTATAGGAGAGGAGTGCGGAGAGGATGATGGGGGCAGTATGTATAGGAGAGGAGTGCGGAGGGGATGATGGGGCAGTATGTATAGGAGAGGAGTGCAGAGGGGTTGATGGGGCAGTATGTATAGGAGAGGAGTGTGGAGGGTACTATGGAATGATGTCCCTCAGCTGGGGATAACAAGCAGCTCTGAGTTATGTCTTTCAGCTGGATGTATGAAGTTGGGGGCTGAGAAGTGGTCAGTAATCTTTATAATCAAAAAAAGTTCTTATGCTCACCTACATAATAAATACAACAATAAATCATACAAAATAGTACTCAATGGCAACAATCTCCTTTTTTTAAGTGTAGCACTACCCCCGAAGGAGCTGCTGGTTTGTTTTGGGTGGCGTGTTACCTCATGTTTCTCCGCCGTCTAGGGTACTTATAGAGAGTGTAGTAAATGGAATGTTCACACAACAGGTGTCTTTTCTGTGCGTTTATTACCCAGCCGGGTAGAAACAGTAGAACTTGGTGAAGAGTAAAGAAATAGTGGAAATGAAGAATAGCAGATCCAGGTGTATGTAAATGGGAAACAGTTCTGCTTCCAACGACAAATTCTATTTCACCACTCTAGCTGGAGTGGATGTAGCGCACCTGGACAGGCCTCTCTCACGAGCCTGGCAACCAGAATGTCACTCGAACTTGGGGTTAAGTCTCTGCCACAGACCCTCCCAATGGTTGAACAAAATGGAGACAATAGTGGTCCCGAATCCCCCTCAACAGATTCGACACCCGGATCTCCTTCAGGTACTTGTTTTGTTTCAGGTACTGGTTGCTAGGCGGCCAACGTCCGGCCTCTCAGCACCCAGTTACCTTGGTCCCCGGTGGATAGTCAGAGCCCTCTTGGAACACCAGCCTCTCTTGGTACTCCACCAAACAGCTTCCTCTCAGGCCCCGTACACACGAACGAGGAACTCGACGTGACAAACACGTCGAATTCAGTGTGGAAGCCGCCGAGGAACTCGGCGGGCCGACTTTTCCCATTGACTAATGAGAAAATAGAGAACATGTTCTCTTTTCGGCCCGACGAGTTCCTCGTCGGCTTCCTCGCTGAAAAGTGTACACACGACCGAGTTTCTCGCCAGAATCCAGCTCCGACCGAGTTTCTGGCTGAATTCTGCCGAGAAACTCGGTCGTGTGTACGGGGCCTCACAGGAACAGACAGCTCAGGACCTCATCAGATTGGGGACCCAGCCGCAGCTCAGTTGCTCTGGGCCAACATGGTCCCGGAACCAGGAACACCGCGTAGCACGCACACTTCGGCCCGGAAGGCCATTTTGCCGGGGTGCCGTGGTATGGCTACCCTGAAGGTGGGTGCCACACGGGAAGAAGACTCAAGAAAATGGCGTCTGCCTCATAAATACCACTCCCCAGCATGCACAGCAAGGAAAACCCCTCCTGATAGGCTGCTGTGAAAAGTATCCAAATCCTTGACTCCACTGCTGCCACCTGTCAGCCTGGGGTGTGACCCACACCCCAGAAACAACAGCATGAACCCACAGCCAAAGCTGAGGCAACGGCTCCAAATTTAAACAGATTAACCTGGTCAGAGTCACTTAACTCTCTGACCACCTCTAAATTTACACTAGCACCGGTTCTGAAAAGTAACCAGGCGCTATATATAAGCTGTAAATGCATATCTATATAAATCCAGCCCCTAGCACTCTGTATGTCCAGATAATGTGAAGGTAATTGAAAACCATTCATATATCCCTGTGTTTTCCAACACTGTACTGTTTACACCTCTGATCTGTACACCATCACATTATCTAGACTGAGGATTAGGGATGTTTGCACAGATAGTCATGTGTGCAGACTTGGGAAATACTTGTCAGTTGTGATAGGCAGCAGACTCCCCTCCCCCCACTCACTCACTATCTTGTCCAATTCCCCTGTCAGCTTAATCCTTCACTGCATCACCTGAAAAATAAATCCTCCTGAAAATGTGCAGCTTTCCACCCAAGGAGACTTTTTTGAGAAACAAACTCGGTTCGCCTCCTTCTCCCAGCCCGACAGAAGTTACAGGGAGCTCCGCCTCCTGAATTTCTCAGCCCACCGCACTGCTGATGGGGGGGGGGGTTAGTCAGCAGAGATAACATATTGTGCAGGAGACTGGAGGGGGATAGACAGAAAGGGAGCTTCAGATTCCTGACACACACTGCAGGCACAGTGTATGGATTTAAAAGAAATGCCACTGCTGCTTCTGTCTCCACAGTGGCAAGTGTGCTAATGCCTCCCCCTGCCATGGTCTATTCCTGGTCTGAATAATGCCCGGGTTTCAAGCAGTACATAACCCGGGCAGAGGATTCAAGACCCGGACAGGTGGCAACCCTAGATAGGTTCCTGCCTGGACTGCGCAGGCACGGCACATGCACAGTAGGAGGCCGTGGAAATCTCTGAGCCTCAACAGCTGATTGTCAGCTGTAGACGAGCTTGCTCCCAATGCCTGATTATACACAGCACTCTATAGTACATGTCGCTCTATACAGCAAGGGGCGGATGTGATATTGAGCAGTGTTTTTTTTGATTGGTTATACACGCCGCTCTATACAGCAAGGGGCAGATGTGAGACGTGCATTTTATTGAGAAAACCATCCCCCAAAAAAGGTCTGCTCAATATCACATCTGCCCGTTGCTGGCCCTTGCTGTAAAGATCGGCGTGTATAACCAATCAAAAAAACACTACTCCATATCACATCCGCCCCTTGCTGTATAGAGCGCATATTGGCTTACGCTGACTATCTTAAACCTTCCGGGTGTACACTGATGTCAGTCTCCAAGGACTGGGGGGCTGTGCTGGCTCAAGAACAAGATAGAAGGGAGCATGTGATCGTCTATGCAAGTCGGAGTTTACGCCCTACCGAACGTAACCCAATCAACCACAGTTCCTTTAAACTCGAGTTGTTGGCGCGCCATCACTGAAAAGTTTGCAGAGTACTTGGTAAGTGGTCACGTGGACATATATACTGACAACAATCCTCTTGCCTACCTAGAGACTGCTAAACTGAGGGCCTTGGAGCAAGGTTGGGTGGCATGACTGGCCTGGTTCAACTATACCATTCACTACAAGACAGGACGCTCCAAAGGTAATGCTGATGCTCTCTCCTAATTTCCTCTCAACGGGCCTCAGGATGATTTAGATCAGTGGTTCTCAACCTGGGGGTCGGGACCCCCTCGAGGGTCGAATGATGATTTGCCAGGGGTCACCGAATCCTGGGATGTTCCATTCCCCCCACCAAGGAGTAAGAGAAGGAATGATAGAGAATACATGGAAGAGAGAAGAAAAAAGAGGGGGAGGAACAAAGAAAAAGGGAGAGAAAGAATAAGAGAAAGAACAAGAAAGATGGCTAGAGAAAGCGATGGGGGACAAGAAATTAGGTTAGAAAGAGCTAAAAGAGAAAGAAAGTAGAACAAAAAGAAAGTGGTATATCCTAAAATGTACCATAAGGGATTTTAACACTACGAGTGGAAGGGACTCAGGGAGCGCTAAATGTCTGTGTGTTCGGGGTGCAAATTACTTGTCTTGCCTTGAGTGCTGACAACCCAAGTTATGAAAATAAATACTGTTAGGGGTCCCCACAACTTGGGAAATTTTATCAAGGGGCCACGGCACTAAAAGGTTGAGAACCACTGATCTAGATCAACAACTCGAAGAGGATGAGGTTGTTCCCTCCAGGATCCACCGACAAGAGCAACTTGCTTCAACGGCTCTGCAGAGCAACCAAGTTACTCCAAGAGGGCCAGAGATTCATACTCTGACATTGATCAACTCATGAGATATTGGGACAGGAATCGAAAACCAAATTCGCGGGAGAGAAGGAGGCTCTCGCCGATGTTGTGTCGGCTTCTAAATAGTGATGTCGCGAACCTAAAATTTCACGTTCGCGAACGCCGATTGCGAACTTGCGCATATGTTCGCGAATGCGCGAACCGCCATAGACTTCAATGGGCAGGCGAATTTTAAAACGCACAGGGACTCTTTCCGGCCACAATAATGATGGAAAAGTTGTTTCAAGGGGACTAACACCTGTACTGTGGCATGCCGGAGGGGGATCCATGGCAAAACTCTAATGGAAAATTACGTAGTTGTCGCAGAGTCCGTTTTTAATCCATAAAGGGTATGAATCACCTAACATTCATAAATTGTTTGGAATAACGTGCTCTAAAACATCAAGTATGATGTTATATCGATCAGGTAGTGTAAGGGTTAGGGTTAGAGATAGGGTTAGGGTTAGGATAACAGATAGCGTTAGGGTTACAGATAAGGTTACAGTTAGGGTTAGGGTTAGAGATAGGGTTAGGGTTAGGGTAACAGATAGCATTAGGGTTAGGGTTAGGGTAGGGTTAGGGTTAGGGTAGGGTTAGGGTTAGGGTTACAGATAGGGTTAGGGTTACAGGAAGGGTTAAAGATAGGGTTAGGGTTACAGATAGGGTTAGGGTTAGGGTTACAGATAAGGTTAAGGTTACAGTCTGTAACCCTAACCCTAACCCTATCTGTAACCCTAACCCTATCTTTAACCCTATCTGTAACCCTAACCCTATCTGTAACCCTATCTTTAACCCTAACCCTATCTGTAACCCTAACCCTATCTGTAACCCTAACCCTATCTGTAACCCTAACCCTATCTGTAACCCTAACCCTATCTGTAACCCTAACCCTATCTGTAACCCTAACCCAAACCCTATCTGTAACCCTAACCCTATCTGTAACCCTAACCCTGTCTGTAATAGGGTTAGGGTTCACAGTGACAGACCAAACTCTGACAGATCAAACTCCCCGTTTAACGCACTGCAAACACCTGCAAACAGTCCATTTGCACAACCGCAAACTCCCCATTTACACAAGGTTGGATACCAAGCTAGCCATGTCCCGTTCCTTGTCCTCACTGACATCAATGAACGTTTTTGAGATTGCAGGCGATGGGGGTTTTTCAAAGCCTATGGTCGTGCTGAGGTAGTTCAGTGACAGTTAAGTGACCCAGAAAACAATGATTCTGCAGTGTGGGCCCATTGTTGGCCTAGTAGGCTTTAATGATCACCTTAGATGATCACAAAGAAATGTAATGGTTTTTCTATGCAAAATTATCCAGCTGATCGCTTTTGGTCTGTACACAATGAAGCAACGACCTTATCATCTGGGGTGTGCCAGCATTGTCATTGCCAACACACTCATAGAGGTGGTCGCTTCATCGTGATACGCAAGCCCCTTCACCACAACAAGGTAGCGATCACGAAGGGCAATTGACACATGTTTGTGCCTTTTTTTTTGTTTTGTTTTTGCAGCCACAGTGCAGCACCAGAGGCCAGAAAAATTAGGCATGTACACATGTCTAAAAAATTAGGTATTGTTGCAGCTGCTGCTGTAGCAGCGGCCAGAAAAATTGATGTTTTCCAGGCAGAAAGTGCACTAAAACATTGAGGCTTGAACCCTAGTTGGTGGCGGATAAGCCACGCAAGTCATCCGGCAGAGATAAAATACAGCAGCGTGTGGACCATTTGTAGCCCAAGGAAGCTCATCTCATCAGGCCTTTAGTCAAATGTATCGCCCACTGTCAGTCCCTTCGGGATCCATGCCTCATTCATCTTAATAAAGGTGAGGTAATCTAGACTTTTTTGACCTAGGCGACTTCTCTTCTCAGTGATAATACCTCCTGCTGCACTGAAGGTCCTTTCTGAAAGGACACTTGAAGCGGGGCAGGACAGAAGTTCTATCGCAAATTGGGATAGCTCAGGCCACAGGTCAAGCCTGCACACCCAGTAGTCAAGGGGTTCATCGCTCCTCAGAGTGTCGATATCTGCAGTTAAGGCGAGGTAGTCTGCTACCTGTCGGTCGATTCGTTCTCTGAGGGTGGACCCCGAAGGGCTGTGGCGACACGTAGGGCTGAAAAAGCTCCGCATGTCCTCCATCAACAACACGTTTGTAAAGCGTCCTGTCCTTGCCGGCGTGGTCATGGTAGGAGGAGGATTACTTTCACCTGTTAGATTCCCGTTGTGCTGCGACATCACCCTTGTATGCTGTGTAAAGCATACTTTTTAAATGTATTTTGGAATTGCTGCATCCTTTCCGACTTCCGGTAATTCGGTAACATTTCAGGCACTTTCTGCTTATACCGGGGGTCTAGTAGTGTGGCCACCCAGTACAGGTCGTTCTCCTTCAGCCTTTTTATACGAGGGTCCCTCAACAGGCACGACAGCATGAAAGACCCCATTTGCACAAGGTTGCATGCCGAGCTACTCATGTCCCGTTCCTCGTCCTCACTGATCTCACTGAAGGTCTGTTCTTCCTCCCAGCCACATACAACACCACGGGTACCAGATAGGTGACAACGAGCACCCTGGGATGCCTGCTGTGATTGGTCTTACTCCTCCTCAAAGCCACATTCCTCCTCTGACTCCTCTTCCTCACACTCCTCTTCCAGCGTTTCTGCAGGTCCAGCAAGCGATGCTGATAAGGCTGTTTCTGGTGGTGGTGATGGTGACCACAACTCTTCCTCTTCCTCTCGCTCATCTACGGCCTGATCCAGCACTCTTCGCAGCGCACGTTCCAGGAAGAAAACAAATGGGATGATGTCGCTGATGCTGCCTTCAGTGCGACTGACTAGGTTTGTCACCTCCTCAAAAGGACGCATGAGCCTACAGGCATTGCGCATAAGCGTCCAGTAACGTGGCAAAAAAATTCCCAGCTGCGCAGAGGCTGTCCTATAACCCCCCCGGTCATACAAATACTCGTTGACGGCTTTTTCTTGTTGGAGCAGGCGGTCGAACATTAGGAGTGTTGAATTCCAACGTGTCGGGCTGTCGCAAATCAGTCGCCTCACTGGTATGTTGTTTCGCCGCTGGATATCTGAAAAGTGCGCCATGGCCGTGTAGGAACGCCTGAAATGGCCACACACCTTCCTGGCCTGCTTGAGCACATCCTGTAAGTCTGGGTACTTATGCACAAAGCATTGTACAATCAGATTCATCACATGTGCCATGCACGGGACATGTGTCAACTTGCCCAAATTCAATGCTGCCAACAAATTGCTTCCGTTGTCACACACCACTTTGCCGATCTCCAGTTGGTGAGGAGTCAGCCACTGATCCACCTGTGTGTTCAGGGCGGACAGGAGTGCTGGTCCGGTGTGACTCTCTGCTTTCAGGCAAGTCAACCCCAAGACGGCGTGACACTGTCGTATGCGTGATGTGGAATAGCCCCTGGGGAGCTGGGGGGGGGGGGGGGGGAGTTGATGTGGAGCAAGACGCAGCAGCAGAAGACGACTCAGCCGAGGAGGTTATCAAAGAGGATGGAGTAGGAGGAGTAGAGGAGGTGGCAGCAGACCTGCCTGCAAGTCGTGGCGGTGTCACCAACTCCTCTGCAGAGCCACGCATTACATGCTTGTCAGCCGTCAGCAGGTTTACCCAATGCGCAGTGTAGGTGATATACCTGCCCTGACCGTGCTTTGCAGACCAGGTATCAGTGGTCAGATGGACCCTTGCCCCAACACTGTGTGCCAAGGATGCCATGACTTCCTTTTGCACAATAGAGTACAGGTTGGGGATTGCCTTTTGTGAAAAGAAATTTCGGCCGGGTACCTTCCACTGCGGTGTCCCAATAGCTACAAATTTTTTGAAGGCCTCAGACTCCACCAGCTTGTATGGTAAAAGCTGGCGGGCTAAGAGTTCCGACAAGCCAGCTGTCAGACGCCGGGCAAGGGGGTGACTCTGTGATATTGGCTTCTTACGCTCAAACATGTCCTTGACAGACACCAAACTGTGGGCAGATGAGCAGGAACTGCTCAAGGTGAGAGATGGAGTGGCGGATGGTTGAGAGGGGGCAAGGAGGACAGCAGTGGTTGATGTGACTGAAGATGCTGCACCAGGAGGAGGATGGTGGCTTTGAGCTTGTGTGCTGCTTGTACTCTTCATCATGTGTTGATCCCATAGGCGTTTGTGATGTGTGATCATGTGCCTTCGCAAAGCAGTTGTACCTAGGTGGGTGTTGGATTTCCCACGACTCAGTTTCTTTTGGCACAGGTTGCAAATGGCATCACTGTTATCAGAGGCAGACACACAAAAAAAATGCCACACTGCTGAGCTTTGCAATGCCGGCATTCTGGTGGTGGCAACAGCATGTGTTGATTGGCATGCTGTCTGGCTGACCCTGGGTGCCGATACATGCTGTCTGACTGTGCCACTAGCTCCCTGCGACGACCTCCCCCTGCTTCCAACTCGTCTCCTCCTCCTCTCTGTCTCCCCATCTGAACTTTCCCCCTCTTCTTCTTCTCTTCGAGCGGGCACCCACGTGACATCCCCGGACACATCGTCATCATCAACCGCTTCACTTGTATCTGACAACTCAGCAAAGGAAGCAGCAGCGGGTACATCATCATCACACCATACGTCCATGTGTGTAATGCTGCCTGACTGAGTCATATCCCTTTTATCTACAACCTCTGGCAATAATGGTTGCGCATCACTCATTTCTTCCAACTGATGTGTAAATAACTCCTCTGACGGATCAAGTGAAGCAGCTGTGATGCTAGTGTTGGTGGTGGCGGCATGCGGGCGAGTGGTAACTTGAGAGGTGCCCGAAGCTGAGCTGGAGGAGGATGGTGTGTCAAGGTTATGAGCAGAAGCTGTAGAAGATTGGGTGTCCTGTGTTAGCCAGTCAACTATGTCCTCAGAACTTTTCGAGTTCAGGGTACGTGGCCTCTGAACACTCGGCATTATTCTAGGGCCAAAGGGAATCACAGCACCACGAACACGACAGCCCCTGCGGGGTGGCCTGCCTCTGCCAGTCATTTTTTATTATTTGTTTAGTTGTACTATGCGTGCAAGCTACTGTGACACCAGATATGAGTGGCACTGTGCACTGGCAGAAGTTGGCAGAGTAGACGCTGTAGGCCTGACACACGCCTGCAGACAATTAACTGCTATTCTATTGCAGTCAAAATTGTGTTTTTTCTTTTTAAATTTAATATACTATGCCACCAGATATATGAGTGGTGGCACTGGGCAAGTGAGCACAGTTTACACTATGACCCTGACACACGCTGGCAACTGACTACAATTCTATTGCAGTAAATTTTAAGGGGGTTTTTAAATGTTATGTACTGTGCCACCAAGACAGATGGGTGGTGGGTGGCACTGGGCACAGTGTACGCTGTACCCTGACACACGCTGGCAGACAGGCAACTGACTACAATTATATTGCAGTAATAAAAAAAAATATTTTTAAATGTTATCGACTGTGCCACCAAGACAGATGGGTGGTGGGTGGCACTGGGCACAGTGTACGCTGTACCCTGACACACGCTGGCAGACAGGCAACTGACTGCAATTAAATTGCAGTAATAATTTTTTTTTTTTAAATGTTATCGACTGTGCCACCAAGACAGATGGGTGGTGGGTGGCACTGGGCACAGTGTACGCTGTACCCTGACACACGCTGGCAGACAGGCAACTGACTGCAATTATATTGCAGTAATAATTTTTTTTTTTTTAATGTTATCTACTGTGCCAAGAAAGATAGATGAGTGGTGTATGGCACTGGGCACAGTTTACGCTGTGATCCTGACACACACAGGCTGCCTTCCTAGCAGGCAACTGCAATGAGATTACAGAAAAAAAAAGCCACCAAGATAGATGAGTGGTGGATGGCACTGGGCACAGTGTACGCTGTGATCCTGACACACACAGGCTGCCTTCCTAGCAGGCAACTGCAATGAGATTACAGAGAAAAAAAAGCCACCAAGATAGATGAGTGGTGGATGGCACTGGGCACAGTGTACGCTGTGATCCTGACACACACACAGGCTGCCTTCCTAGCAGGCAACTGCAATGAGATAAGATTACAGAGAAAAAAAAGCAGACTGATATACCAGCCCTAAAAAGGGCTTTTTGGGGTTACCAGCCCTAAAAAGGGCTTTTTGGGGTGCTGTCCTTACAGCAGAGATCAGATGAGTCGTTCAGGACACTGAAAACACTACTCTAGCTATTCTTTCCCTATCAATTCAGCAGCAGCAGCACTATCCCTCCTCTCACTAAGAATGCAGGTTCGGAATGAATCTAAAATGAATGCTGCCCTAGAGGTGGGAGGGTCAGGGAGGGAGTGTATGCTGCTGATTGGCTGGAATGTGTCTGCTGACTGTGAAATTGAGGGTCAAAGTTTGCTCAATGAAAAATAATAGGAGGCGGATCGAACATTGCATATGTTCGCGCGCATCGGCGAGCGCGAACGCGCATAATTCGCCGCGATTTATTCGCCGGCGAACAGTTCTGTACATCTCTACTTCTAAAGCAGTAGGATAGGCAGGAAAGATATAAAGGACTCACAGGTACAGGTTCCAGGGGAGCTGCGATTTATTCATCAACTGAAATCCCCCAATCGGAGGCCTTAGAGGTTTGTCATGTCTTTCACTGTATTGGAGGACACTTCTGTGCAGAACGGACGGAGGCCTTTATTTGTAAGTACATATTTTGTCTGGGGTTATCCAAGTGGGTGCATAAGGCAAGTCAGGAGTAGGGACGAGCCGAACACCCCCCCCCCCCATTCGGTTCGCACCAGAACCTTCGAACGGACCGAACGTTTGCGCAAACATTTAGAACCCCCATTGAAGTCTATGGGACTCGAACGTTCGAATTCAAAAGTGCTAATTTTAAAGCCTAATATGCAAGTTATTGTCGTAAAACGGGTTTGAGAACCCGGGTCTTGCCCCAGGGAACATGTATCAATGTAAAAATAGGATTTTTGTACTCACCCTAAAGTCCATTTCTCTGAGTTCATAGACGGACACCGCCTTCTTTGACAGTAGGGTTATATCCGATTTCACCAGGAGAGTTTAGGCAGAAAAAAAGCACTTAAAGTGTTAACAAAACACAAACCTCAGTGCAGCTCCTCCCAGGGGGCGTGGCCCCCCTGGGTATAACCCACACCCAGCTCCAGCAGCCTCAGTTCGTAACAAGCAGTACAAACAAAGGAGGGGTGGGTGCTGTGTCCGTCTATGAACTCAGAGAAATGGATTTTACGGTGAGTACAAAAATCCTATTTTCTCTTCCGTTCATAGACGGACACAGCCTTCTTTGACAGTAGGGACGTCCCAAAGCAGTGTCAAAATTTTTCGAGGGGTGGGAAAATAACACAGCAAAACAGGTTACACCCCAAACAAAACCGGAGTTGCTCAACGGAGAAGGAGAAACTCCAACCATAAACTGCCGCCTGTAACACCTGCGGCCGAAGGAGGCATCAGAAGATGCACACACATCCACCTTGTGTGGATCGACGACCAGGTTCGCTGCCATACACCCCTGTAACACAGAGGCATGATGCCGGAAAACCCAAGAGGCACTGATCGCCCTGGTCGAATGCGCCGTAACCCGAAAGGGAGGCGCCCGCCCATTCAGGGCATAGTCCTGAAGCACAATCCGTCGGATCCACCTAGAAATGGTGACCGACGAGACTACCAGGCCCTCTCGTAGGACCAGCCACCGACACAAACAGTGAGTCCGACTTCCAGAACGGAATCGTAGCAGATAAGTACACTCGTAGGGCCCGAACCACATCCAGATGATGTAAAATGGCCTCCCCCTTGCATTTCGGCCGAGGACATAAGGATGGAAGAAGAATGTCCACATCAATGTGAAAAGCCGAAACCGACCTTGGGGAGAAAAGACAGCTGCGGCCGCAGCACCACCTCAACCTTAAGGATGACCAAGTAGGGAGCCTTGCAAGACAAGGCCGCCAGTTCAGACAGACACTCGTTTGATCGAGGCAATTGCTACCAGAAAAAAATCACCTTTAGTGACAGTCAAAAAAAAACCTCCCGAATGTCCTCAAAGGGAGCATCCAGAAGAACCGAAAGGACTAAATTCAAGTCCCATGGGGGTAGTGGAGGGCGCACCGGAGGGGCCACATGCCAGACCCCCCGAACAGACGTACGCACCAAGGAGTGCGGCGCCAAGGCTCATCGGAAGAAAAAACAGCCAGAGCAGAAAACTGACTCTTAACCGTACTTAAGGCGAGAGCCTGATCCACTCCCTGCTGTAAAAAACAGCAGAACCCTGTACACCACGTATGTACGAGGGTGCCAGTACATCTCCTCACACACAGAGAAGTAGGCCTTCCTTATAGATGTAAATCGCTAAAGCCAGTGGCTGTAAAACAGGGTGGAAGATCGGACCCTGTAACAGAAGATCAACCCCCAGGGGAAGACGCTAGGGGGCGTCTGCCACCAGACGCACCCGGTCCGCGTACCAGGAGCGACCAATCTGGGGTAATCAGGATTGATAGAATCCCTTTGGCTTCCACTCTGCGCAGCAGGCCAGGAAGAAACCACCGAGGAGGGAAGGTGTAAATTAGGCGATAGTGACCCCAAGGAGCCACCAACGCGCCTGACGCGTGCCGCCCCTGCGGGTGGAGAGACCACTCACCTTGGTCTATCGCAGTCCGACTCAGGAAGTCGGCTTGCCAATTCCGAACTCCCGGAATGTACACGGCCGATAGAGCCGGAACGGACCTTTCGGCCCACCGAAGGATGTGTGCGAAACTCGTCGCTGCAACAGAACTCCGTGTGCCTCCCAGATGAGCGACGTACGTCACGGCGTTGTCGGACAGGGTCCTGACCGGTCGGCCCTGTAGATCCAGGGACCACCAGGCAAGGCAAAGCTTGATCCAGAACATCGATCGGTAGGTGGGACTCCACCTGAGCCCAGCGCCCCTGGGCTGACTGGGTGCCCCAAAAGCCCCTTCCCAACCGGAGAGGCTGGCATCTGTCGCGACCACTGTCCAGTGACATGGCAGAAGCACCGGAGACGTCAGCCACCACACCAGGGAAGACTTGACCAGTTGACTCAACTGAATCTGGGAATCCAGAGATGATGGAAGCTTGTCCCAACGTGACAGCAGTTCCCTCCGTAGCACCCTAGCGTGGAATTGGGCATACAGAACCGCCTCGAAAAAGAGGCCACCGTCAGAACCAGAACCCTCATGCAGAATTGCAGAGATGACCACTTCTAGGTCGACAACTGCTGCCCAGCAAATTGTAGAGTCTGAATTTTTTCCGTTAGGAGAAAAAAACTCCCGCCCCGGCGGAATCCAGGACTAGTCCCAGGAATTCCAGTCCCTGAGACGGAATCAACACTGACTTCTGGACAATACAGAAGCCAGCCAAACTCCTGAAGAGTCTGACACGTGATAGACACGGCTCCACTAATTCAGAGCTCGAAGAAGCTCGTAGGAGAATGTCGTCCAGACATCCCATGATAACAAACACCCGCTGTAACAGCCGGGCCAGTATCGGGATGAGCACCCCGGTGAAAACCTGCGGTGTCGACACCAAGCCGAGCGGGAGGGCCACAAAATGAAAATGGTCCTCCCTGACCGCAAAGCCCAGAATCTCTGGTGCTTAGAGCATATGGGAACATGCAGGTACGCGTTCATGACATCCAAGGACGCCAGAAAATCCCCATCCTGAAATTTTGCACTTTGACAAAAAACAAACGAGGGCCTTGAGGCCCAGGATAGGACAGACCCCGTTCTCCTTGGGGACTACAAACAGATTGGAGTAATACCCCTGAGACCGTTCCATCGAGGGAACTGGCACAATCACTCCCCCGACCAGAAGATCCTGGACAGCCCCTGACAGAGCCAACCGGCGAACTGGAGGAAGCCAGAGGTTGGAGGGAAAAAATTCTGTTAGGTAGCCAAGAGAGAAAATCTATCTTGCACCGCGAGAAAACAACTTCGCAAATCCAACGGTCGGAAAGAAGAGGCCTCAAACGAGCCGCAAAGTCACAAAGCCGGCCCCCCACCCGACACGGGTGGGGGCAGACCTACATGCGGAAGCAGTACTGTCCGCAGGCCCGTCAGGCACGTGGTACCAGGCGCGCCACAGCCCCACAGCGGGGGCCTTAGCACCCTGCAGATATTCCCGCCGAGCTGGGCGCACGAACCGCTCGGGAGAGGAGGGCTCTCGCTGACGGCGAGGCTCCTTGCCCTTCCTAGACAGTGAAAGCAGCGTGCTCTTACCACCCGTGGCATCCCTAGGGGTGTCATCCCGGGAGGCCCAAAAAGCCGCCCACCCTTAAAGGGGTAAGTCCACCAAGGACCCTTTTGAGGATCGGTCCGCAGACCAGCATGTTCGCCACACGAGGCGGCGCAAACACCCCCACACAGGCGGAGGCCCTGGAAAGCAAGGGGAGCGCATCCAGGACCGACTCACAGACGAACTACAGACCCCGAACCAATTGTTCAGCTAGGTCCTTACAGGGCTCAGCAGCATCTTGTGCCCCCAGCTCCTGTAGCAGGAGCTTCGCCCTTTTAGTCAGAGTCTGTGACACTAGAGACCCAGCCAAGACCGGTCTCAGCGGAGTCCCCAAAGGCAGGAGCCCCTTCCACGGACAACGTGGCGGCTTTGCTCCATCCGGACACTGGAGGGTCCACAGGAGGAGAGACCCACCTTCTTACAAAGGGGTCGCAAAGCATTCAGGGACTGCAAAAAAACATTCTGCGGTGTAACATAAAATGTCCATAAGGAACACATTTGTAGTGCGCTGCGGTTGCGGAACCCAAAAGGGACCGGTACATCTGGTACCACCGCCAAAACCTCAAACCATTTAGTTTCAGGAGTATGCAAGGCAGGCACACCACCACTGAGCTATAAGCTCTTAGGGCCCTTTCACACTGGTGCGTTTTGCCGCATTTTTGCCGCGTTTTCGCTGTAAAAATAGCGCTATTAAAACGCTCATAAAACGCTCCTCATGCCCCTCCATTGAAATGAATTAAAAAACGCTGTAAAAAGGCGGTAAAAACGGAGCGTTAAAATCGCGGTAAAACACAGTGATTTTACCGCGTTTTTAATTCATTTCAATGGAGAGGGGCATGGGGAGCGTTTTAATAGCGCTATTTTTACTGCGAAAACGCGGCAAAAACGCACCAGCGTGAAAGGGCCCTTACCGCAGAAAATAAGAGCTCCAATAAATTCCTTGTCCGCGTGGGATAAGCCTGCATCCTCTGACACCACAGAACCAGAGCCAAACGCAATAGCCGGGCATGGTCCAGTGTCAGAGGCATCCCCAGAAGCAGGCTCAGGGAGGGGGTGCTTTTTTACCCCCCAACCAGGCACTAGCTGCTTCAGACCAGATGAGAAAAAAAACTCCCTCAACAGATGTGGCAGGGGGAGGGGCATCAAGGGTTAACTCAGGCCTTAGTGGGGAGGAAAGAACCCAGTACAGGCTCCATTGCATCCCACCGCCGTGTTACCCAAACTGCTAAGCAGAGAACCACCCACGGTCACCTCCCGGCCGTTTTACCGAGCATGAGGGCCCCCAGGGAACTCACCACCCCGCCTGGTGCATTGCGCTGAGAGGAGCCTGATGATGTGATGAGAAGCCAGGCCGCGCTGCTGACTGTCCCCACGGAGAGATTCGCGGTCTCTCCAAGCGCTAAAACGGCCAAACGAAAATTAAAGATGGCCACCGTAATGCAAAAAACGCCAGGGACCACGGCAAAATGGCGGAAAAAAGCACACAAGACCCGCAGTGAACACATACAGCCCCCTGCAGTGAACACACACTCCAGCTAACACACAGGCCCTGGTGCAAAAAAAGAGACCCCGGAAAAGCCCCCCTCACAGCCGCTACCCAAAAGGGAAGGAAGGAGAGGAATAAGGGAGAGAGGAAAGCAGGGCGAACCCTCAGTCGACCTCCCCTGGGAAAATTCCAGCCAGACCACTTACCTGAGCAAGGGGTCACTACTTACCCGTCCTGCGACCACCGGCTGGAGGTATCCCAGACAGAACCAACGTCTGCTAAACGGCATGGCTGTCGGCCAGACACACTGTGACAAAGCCATAAAAGACCGGCCATATGTGTGCCCTAGAACCAAAGTTCCCCGGCCGCCCCTGGAGCAATGGGGCCTGTCGTGGACGTCCCAAAGCTGAGCTAAGGGCCGGCACACGCTCGATGGCCGAACATGGGGGGACTACAAGAGTCGAGGACCCAGCCTGTCACCCAGTCGGCTGTTGATAGAAGAATCACAGGATTCAAAAATGCAGGAACAAAATAATAAAAAGCAAAAAAATCGCAAGAAAAAAACCTCCAGAGTACAGGACTCTAGAAGGGCCTGACCTCTCCTGACGTTAGGCAGGAAAAAACTGAGGCTGCTGGAGCTGGGTGTGGGTTATACCCGGGGGGGGGGGGGCACGTCCCCTGGGAGGAGCTGCACTGAGGTTTGTGTTTGTTAACACTTTAAGTGCTTTTTTTTCTGCCTAAACTCTCCTAGTGAAAGTGGATATAACCCTACTGTCAAAGAAGGCTGTGTCCGTCTATGAACGGAAGAGAAAAAAAGTTTTAAAAACGGTCGTTTTTTCTGGAGCAGTGATTTTAATGATGCTTAAATTGAAAAAAAATATTGAAAAATTCCTTTAAATATCGTACCTGCTGGGTGTCTATAGTATGCCTGTGAAGTGGCACGTGTGTTTACAGTAGAACTGTCCCTGCACAAAATGAGATTACTATAAGAAAAAAGTCATTTAAAACTGCTTGCGGCTTTAATGTAATGTCTGGTCCCTGCAATATGGATGAAAATCATTGAGAAAAATAGCACAGACACAGACAGTACACACACCACATAGCTTTAGGTGCACACTGCAGAGGACACAGACAGTACACCACGTGAAAGTACTTGCAGCAATATCCTCTGCCTGTAGTATTGATATGAGCAGATCCCTGACTCTAGGAGTAAATATGAGAAACACCAGCTTTACGTTAGGTGCACAATGTGCAGAGGACACAGACAGTGCACACACCACTAGGGCCAAAACTACTAATCGATTAATCGACAACTAATTGATTATGAAATTAATCGATTACAATTTTCATAATCGATTAATCGGCCAGTAACATAATGGGATTAAAAAAAACTAAAATGAGCCCTTTATAGTACAAAAAAGCAAATCGCTACTGTAAATATTACTTTCACTGTCCCACAGTAAAAAAATGAACGCCTTACAGTAGCGATTATTTGCTCTTTTTGTACTTTTTTTTTTTCAGCTGCTGCCTATTTGGAAAGGGCAAGGACTTTTTAACGCAAAACGGTGCTATTTTGTTTTTTTTGGCTCAATATACTTCAATGGAGAAGCTGCAAAAAAGCATGTAATGTGTTTTTGCGGCAAAATGGGTTTTGTAATCTGCCCAACAACAAATTGGCCCAAAAAAAAATTAAAATGCTATTTTTTTAGGCTATTATCCGATTAATCGAAACAATAATCGGCCAACTAATCGATTATGAAAATAATCGTTAGTTGCAGCCCTACACACCACGTAGCTTTAGGTGCACACTGCAGAGGACACATTCAGTACACCACATGAGAATACTGCAGCTAGCACAATCACCTGCCTGCCTTAGGAAGAGCGGATCTAGCTAAAGTTAATACAGTGTATAACTATATATACAACACCAGGGATGCATATATATCCTCTACACACTGTAACTCTAATGCCGCGTACACACGATCGGTTCGTCTGATGAAAACGGTCGTTTTAATCAGACGAACCGATCGTGTGTGGGCCCCATCGGTGAAAAAACGAGGAACTTGTTTTAAAATTATCTGATGGTTAAAAAACCGATAGAAAAAAACGATCGTCTGTGGGTACGTCCATCGGTTAAAAATCCATGCATGCTCAGAATCAAGTCGACGCATGCTTGGAAGCATTGAACTTCATTTTTCTAAGCACGTCCTTGTGTTTTACGTCACACGTTCTGAAACGATCGTTTTTTTAACCAATGGTGTGTAGGCACGACTGATGAAAGTCAGCTTCATCGGATATCTCATGAAAAAATCCATCAGACCGTTTTCATCAGATGAACCGATCGTGTGTAGAGCGCATAACTGACTAGCCTGCCTGCTCTATCTACCTGCAATAAATGACACTCTCTCTCTGTCTTAACCACCGCAACACACTACATAAGGCCGACTTGCAGGCGGCCTTTTATAGTGTGGGGCGTGTACTAAACCCCCTGAGCCATAATTGGCCAAAGCTCTCCGTTTTTTGCAAGCTGTGATTGGCCAAGCATGCGGGTCATAGTGCATGCTTGGCCAATCATCATCCAGCAATGCACTGCGATGCCGCAGTGAATTATGGGCCGTTACACCACTCGAATTTGGCGCGAACTGCCCATAACGTTCGTAATTCGACGAACGGTCAAACATACGATGTTCGAGTCGAATATGAGTTTGACTCGAACACAAAGCTCATCCATAGTCAGGGGTGTAAGAGTTGTGCCATCCACAAAGGGAGAACAGAGAAAACTACCCCTTTGGTGGTGAGCACAGAAGAACCCTTAGAATTGCTGACCATGGACTTTCTGACAGTGGCTGACACCTCTTTAGGGTATCGCTGTGCCTTGGTGTTTGTGGACCACTTCTCTAAGTTCGCCATTGTGGTGCCAACTAAAGATCAGACTGCCGCCACCACGGCTAAACTGTTCTGGACCCATGTAGTCCAGTCCTACGTGTACCCCAAATAGATTCTGTCCGACCAAGGGCCGAAGTTTGAGTCTAAGGTGTTTTCTAAACTGTGCCGTCTTAGTGGTATTTGGAAGTCTCATACTACTCCTTACCACCCCCAGGGAAATGGGGCCTGTGAACGCTTTAATCGCACATTGTTGAGATTGATTCGCACATTAGAGCAAAAGCATCGAACGTTGGCTGCAGTATGTAGGAGATCTTGTTTGGGCTTACAATCAGACTATACATCGAGCCACTGGGTATTCTCCCCATTTTCTGATGTTTGGGCGTTGTGGCCGTTTACCGGTGGATTTACTCTTGGAAACTCCAGAGCCTATTATGTCAAGGACCCCAGAGGAATGGGTCCAAGATCATTGGCACCGCCTGGATCAGGCCAAACAGATAGTACTGAGAAAGCACCAGGATTTAGCAGAGGAAAGTACTGTTTAATTGTTGCCGCTTACATCGGGAGACAGAGTCTTGGTGATGAATCCTAAACACCTGAGGGGCAGCAAGCTGAAGCCCAAGTGGGAGCCTGTCCATATCGAGTCAAGCATCAACCTTTCCCTGGGCGGCCTGTGTATGATCTGGCTTCAGAGAAGCCTGATGGACCTCATAAGAGACTGCATCATAATCTCCTTCGTCCCTGTGTGTTCAGTGCTAATTCACAAACGGATAATCCTATTCCTGTCTTTCCCCCATCTGCTAGATGGGACAACAGTCAGGATGTCCTCAACAGTGACTTTGCAACCTGGTACCTGCCCCCTCTGCTGACGGTAGAGACCATATCCCTAGCTGGGGGAGATGCAGCCTGGTTCTCTGTTGCTACTGAATGGGACTTCTGTGAGGGAGCCAGATGTGCACGGTGTCCTCACTCCTGAGGAGGATGAGCCTCTTATGGATGAAATAGCACCTACCGATCCTGTTGTGGAGGAGGGACAGTGCCCTGCTACCTCAGAGGGAGATGGACATTTGGAAGTCCTGGAGCTCGCTTACCCAAGCATATTACCAGGGGACTGAAACCTCTCAAGTATTCTGACTATGTGACTTGAACTGTTACGTATTGCTTGTTTTCTTGCTTGCTATATTATTGCACTGTGTTAAATACCTCTCCCTAGGTGCATGCAAGGGATTTCAATTCTTAAAGGGGGGGGGGTGTAGGCAGCTGTAGTGCAGTGATATGTTTTTGTGTATATATGTTCAGAGCTGTTTGGCCTCTATAATAATTGTCTCCAGCACCATTTTGGAGAAGCCTGGTGTCCTGATAGGACAAGCAAATCTCTGGAGATTTGGTCGGCCATTTTTGGGTGGATATCTTTTATTTATATATATATATATATATATATATATATTATATATATATATATATATATATATTATATAGGAAAGCACAGCCACATTTAGGTCAGAACTAGGGTGACCACTTTCCCAAACAGTCATTCAGGGACCCCCTTCCCAAAAATCAGCTTGTGCTGTAATGAATCATAGCACAGCTGGGGCAGTGGATGCACGCTCCACCCAGAAGAACTGATCACGCCCCCAAAAAAGGCAGCCACATCGCCACTTTACTCATTGGCAGCACTTGTCCTTACTGGCCATGACCCATTTTACCTTGTTCCACCGCTGGCTTTACACTGCCCTGCTGTGATTAGACACAAGAGGTGGGATTTATGATTTATGCAATCACAAGCAGGGGGCGGGGATTGTGCCTCTCCAGACATTCCCGGCCAGGACAAGTGCCATTAGTGAGTAAAGCAGCGATATGGTGGCTTTTTTGGGGGCAACAGAGGGGAGATAGCTTCATTCCAGGACACTGTATTGTCCTGGAATGAAGGTGCCCGGGACCTGGGACAGACCTGCAAAATGCGGGACTGTCCCAGGCAATCTGGGACAAGTGGTCACCCTAGTCAGAACACGTGTGTGTGTGTGTATAGACAGGGACAGGGAATACACTTGTGAGGGAGAGTTAGGAGGAGGTAGGGTGTTCCGGCCTGTGAGGGATAGCTCAGGGTTCCTATGGAGTTCTGCATCAGCAATTCTGGTCGGATGAAAGACTCCCTGTTGCAGATATATTCCTCTGCTGAAGGAATACCATTGTTACCGAGTAACGTGTGTGCATATTAGCCTATACAGATACGCATTGGGGCTAATTTACCAAGCCTTTGCTCCATGATTCAGCCGTTTTGAGATTTACTAAAGGAATGCGCTGCTAAAGCAGCACAAATCCTTATTTACTATAATGCCTAGTGCGCCCAGGAGGGGGCGCATGGTGCGCCTCTATGGACCTGGCGCACTGCATCTAGAAATGTAAATAAAATGAGTTTGGGAGTGAGCTTATTAGGGGGTGATGTGGGGAAGTGTAGTGACATGTGTTTGTTTAAGTTTTACGGGCCGAATTGAAAGTGATTTTTGTGAAAACGAGCGGCTACGCCGGCAAGTACGTTTAAACCTCCGGGAGGTTTATTTGTGTACTGCGCGAGCGGCAAATTCGGCCACTTACGCACGCCGCTTCACTAAGCCGGACAAATATTGATAAATATCAAGCAGCGTAGCTGCCTTTGCATGGCTTGAAGCGGCGCACGTGAATGCCCGAATCGTTTTCAGCTTACGCTGACCATGAAGGGGAACTCCGCGCCAAATTAAAAAAAAAAAACGCGTGGCTTCCCCTCCAGGAGCACATCAGGCCCTTAGGTTTGGTCTGGATCGTAAGGGGGAAAACCTACGCCGAAAAAACGGCGTGGGGGTTCCCCCAAGATCCATACCAAACCCTTATCCGAGCACGCCGCCTGGCCGGACAGGAATGGGGACGAGCGAGCGCCCCCCTCCTGAGCCATGCCAGGCCGCATGCTCTCAACATGGGGGAGTGTGTGCTTTGGGGCAGGGGGGCATTGCGCCCCCACCCCAAAGCACTCTTGTCCCCATGTCGATAAGGACAAGGGCCTCTTCCCGACAACCCTGCCATTGGTTGTCGGGGTCTGCGGGCGGGGGCTTATCGCAATCTAGGAGCCCCCTTTAATAAGGTGGCCCCCAGATGCTGGCCCCTCACCCTATGTGAATGAGTATGGGGTACATCGTACCACTACCCATTCACCTGGGGGAAAAATGTTAAGTTAAAAAAAACACACTACACAGGTTTTTGAAGTAATTTATTAGTCAGCTGGGGGGTCTTCTGCCGGACCCCCCCTTTCTTCTTTAAGCTCTTTTACAAGGGGGGGTAGGCCTGGTCTTCGCCGTTGTTTTCTGCGGGGGGGGGGATCTTCTCTGTTCCCTCTTCTGCCGGGCTCCAGTGCGGGGTCCGGTCTTCTCCATCGTTGTCTTCTCTGTTCCCTCTTCTGCTGGGCTCCAGCGCGGGGTGCGGTCTTCTCCGTTTCCTCTTCTGCCAGGCTCCAACGCGGGAGCCGGGTCTTCTCTTCTAGCGAAGTTGACACAACAAGCTCTCCCGCTGAAATGCCGTGTGAGCGTTGCGCAAATACTTATATAGGCATGGGGCGTGGTCACCGGGTGATGCCCCCCGGCGACCCTACCCTTTGTTACATCACATTCCCATCATGCCCCGGGAATCTGATGTAAGAAGGGGTGGGGTCGCCGGGTGGTATCACCCGGTGACCACGCCTATATAAGTCGTTGCGCAACGCTTACACGGCATTACAGCGGGAGAGCTCGTCGTGTCAACATCGCTAGAAGAGAAGACCCGGCCCCCACGGTGGAGCCCGGCAGAAGAGGGAACAGAGAACACGGCGAAGGAGAAGACAGGACGCCGCGCTGGAGCCCGGCAGAAGAGGGAACAGAGAAGACAGCGAAGGAGAAGACTGGAGCCCGGCAGAAGAGGAAACCGAGAAGACCGGCTCCCCCCACGCAGAAAACTACGGAGAAGACCAGGGGCACCCCCCCAATGTAAAAGAGCTTAAAGGGGGAGGGTGCCCCGGCCGAAGGCGGTGGAGAACTCCGCCCCCCCGGCAGAAAACGACGGAGAAGACCGGGCACACCCCCCCCATTGTAAAAGAGCTTAAAGGGGAAGGGTGCCCCGCCACGACCCCCCCGCTGACTAATAAATTGTTTCAAACACCTGTGTAGTGTGTTTTTTTTAACTTAACATTTTTCCCCCCGGTGAATGGGTAGGGGTACCCATACTCATTCACATAGGGTGGGGGGTCGGTATCTTGGGGCCACCTTATTATAGGGGACTCTCAGATTCCGATAAGCCCTTCCGCCCGCAGACCCCGACAACCAACGGTCAGGGTTGTCGGGAAGAGGCCCTTGTCCTCATCAACATGGGGACAAGGTGCTCTGGGGTGGGGGGCGCAGCACCCACACCCCCCATGTTGAGGGCATGTGGTCTGGTACGGCTCAGGAGGGGGGGCTCGCTCGTCCCCATTCCTGTCAGGCCAGGCGGCGTGCTCGGATAAGGGTCTGGTATGGATCTTGGGGGGAACCCCCACGCCGTTTTTTCGGCATAGGTGTTCCCCCTTACAATCCATACCAAACCTAAGGGCCTGATATGCTCCTGAAGGGGAACCCACTCCGTTTTTTTTTTTTTTTAGGAAATTTGGTGCGGAGTTCCTCTGTATGGTCAGCGTCCCTCGCTTGCCCCTGGTCCCGACGCGGGTGCTCGGCGGGCGCGATCACCGCCAGGCACCCGCGATTGCTCGTTACAGAGCGAGAATCGGGAGCTGTGTGTGTAAACACACAGCTCCCGGTCCTGTCAGGGGGAGAAATGCCTGATCGTCTGTTCATACAATGTATGAACAGCGATCTGTCATTTCCCCAAGTCAGTCTCACCCCCCCTTCAGTTAGAACACACACAGGGAACATAATTAACCCCTTACTCGCCCCCTAGTGTTAACCCCCTTCCCTGCCAGTGGCATTTGTATGGTAATCAATGCATTTTTATAGCACTGATCGCTATAAAAATGCCAATGGTCCCAAAAATGTGTCAAAAGTGTCCGATGTGTCCGCCATAAGGTCGCAGTACCGATAAAAATCGCTGATCGCCGCTATTACTAGTAAAAAATATATATATATTACGGTAATAAAAATGCCATAAAACTATCCCCTATTTTGTAGACGCTATAACTTTTGTGCAAACCAATCAATAAACGCTTATTGCTATATTTTTTTACCAAAAATATGTAGAAGAATGCATATCGGCCTAAACTGAGGAAAAATAAATTGATATATATATATATATATATATATATATATATATTTATTTATATATATTGTTGTAGATATTTATTATAGCAAAAAGAAAAAAATATTCATTTTTTTCCTAAATTGTCGCTCTATTTTTGTTTATAGCGTAAAAAATAAAAACGGCAGAGGTGATCAAATACCACCAAAAGAAAGCTCTATTTGTGGGGGAAAAAGGGCGCCAATTTTGTTGGAGCCACGTCGCACGACCGCGCAATTGTCGGTTAAAGCGACGCAGTGCCGAATCGCAAAAAGTGGCCCGGTCATTGACCAGCAATATGGTCTGGGGCTGAAGTGGTTAAAAAATAACAAAACAGTAAAGTTAGCCCAATTTTTTGTGATAATGTGAAAGATGATGTTAAACCGAGTAAATAGATACCCAACTTGTCACGCTTTAATATTGCACACACTCATGGAATGGTGCCAAACTTCGGGACTTAAAAATCTCCATAGGCGACGCTTGTTTATTTTTTACAGTTTACCAGTTACAGAGGAGGTCTAGTGCAAAAATTATTGTTCTAGCTCTAACGCACACGTCAATACCTCACATGTACATTTACATATGTGGGCGGGACTTGCATGCGTGTTCGCTTCTGAGTGCGAGCTACTAGGGGCAGGGGCGTTTTAATTTTTTTTTACGTAATATTTTTTCTTTTTGCACTTTTTTTTTTCTTTTTTGATCACTTTTATTCCTATTACAAGAAACCTAAACATCCCTTGTAATAGGAATAGTGTGTGACAGGTCCTCTTTATGGAGAGAGGCGGGGTCAATAAGACCCCACATCTGTCCTTCAGGCTGGAAAGTTTGGGGGAAAAAAAACACTGATCTAATGCTTTCAGTCGCGATTGCAGCTTTGTTTCTGTTTATGTTTTTAAATCTCTATGCTCCTCAATCGGCGACGGACAATTCGTTCTCCGTGCCTCCAATGGCACGGGAGAGCCCGGAGAAGCGCTGGATGGCAGTGGGAGGGGGGATGTCCCCTCCCGCCGCCTGTAAGAATGATCAAGTGGTGAAACTGCCGCGATGATCGTTCTTATGGTGCGAACAATCGCTGACTGTAAAAAAGGATATCTGAATGATGCCTGTAGCTGCACCCATCATTCAGATATCCCCCACTGAAGTCCAGGACGTCATATGACATCCTACAGTACGGAAGTGGCTAAAATTTGCCTTGGAGTCAGGGCCGATGCTACCACTAGGCAGCCGCCTAGGGCGCACTGGAGAGAAGCGGTGGCACTACCACCCAGGGTGCCCGGCCACCTGTGATCCTACTCCCTCTCAGCAACTAACTCAACAGGCAGCCGCTCCACTATAGAGTCCCTCCGTACAGTGATAGAGGCGCTGGCACAGCAGCGGTGGAGGAATGGAGGAAGGAAAGAAAACATCCCCTGCGCGCCCCTGATCATCACAGTGCCACTGGCATTGAGTGTGACCTGTCTGTGTACCTGCGGTCACATCGTTACCATCCACCACCAGTCTGCCTCTGATGTACCGCTCCGCCTCCGCTACAGCCAGCCAGCTCTGCCTCTGCCTTTTTGCCCAGTGCTGCCCGTGCCCATACGTCGCATGCCCCCTCCATCATGGAGGCCGCTCTCTCTCCTGTGTTTTTCCTATTGCGGCAGCCAGCGCAAGATTTACAGTACCCTGTCGCCGAGAACCAGAGCGATGAGATCACGCTGAAAGTCCAATAACGGCGGCAGGTACTGTATGTCCCTTAGGTGGGACCTGGGCCCCCATACCCATTTTAAGGCCAATTACTAGAAGATAAGCCAGCCAAGTGGGGTCTAGCAAAATTAACAAGTCAATTCCCGTAGACTGCAATGGTATAACTTTTGCCCATGTTAGGCTCTTTGTTTGCCCACCCGGACCAGGGGGTGTTTGTCCCATCTCTAATTTTGTAGTGATTTAGATCTGCCATGATTCACTGCTATAATCTGTGGAAATAAGCAAAGACAAACGAACACACACACACACACACACACAGAGATGCAGGGGGTAAAAATGTGAGCAGATGCTGATGGCAATCTTCTCATCCTTAGCTTTATTCTCCTTATGTCGTCACAGAATACACACCCATCAATCCCTCCCAATAACCCTTTACTCCACCCAGTTACCCTCCCATTCTGTTAATCCACATGGCAAAGTCTTTGTTTCATCATAAGTGATAGGGGTCTCTCGATCAGAACTGCAAGGATGTAGTGAGGTGGGCTGGAAAGGGGCATGTCCAGGACAGGAGGAAGAATATTCGTTGGGAAATAGTTCCAGCAAATCGCCCATTTAGAAATCCATACACAGGAAACCAGCACGTTGCCTTTTAAGGGAAAAACAGTCCAGGCTACAAATTCCTTTTCCATCTCCAAAAGGCAGGATGTAGCAAAGTCACAATTTCCTCTTGAAATGATCAGGAATGCAGGGAAGAGTGAATTACAATGGGGGATGGGGAAGCTTCATTTGAAAAGTCCACACGAGCCTCTGCTTCTTAATTTGGAAAACAGTTCTGCTTTTCACAAAACATCAAATCCCTTTAAAACAATCTCTGATAGAACTTATCAAGGAAAATAAGCAATATACTAAAGAAATATTAACCGAAATACACTTTAATATTTCTAATCATAACATAAAATTTTCATTTTAGTTTCACGTCTATCACAGCCCCCCCTTGAAATGAATATTTTATCAGTTTATTCTCTTTGTTATTTCTTAACAGACAAGGACGGTAATGGAGGACACGGTCCATATAACAAAACATTATCATAACCAATATAAACAGAATTGCTATACCTATTTGAGTACAAATGTGTTATCACCCAAAATATTGTCCGCAGGTGACATTCTAAATGCCCCCCTTGTTCACCTAATATCCTGTATAAGGCCATAATTTTATACAAAGTCATTTGTGAAGTGGCCTCTAGGTGTTCAGTAATATACTGGAATGCATTCTTGTTTATAGTTAACAAACCTCTATTGACCATAGCAACCATAATGTATCCATCCAATCTACATTCCCATTACTAAGTTGAATTTCATAAAAGCATCCGTTCCCACCAAATTACTATATTTCCCTTCATTAGCATTTTAATTTTATATTGGGCTCTGTCCTAAATATTTTATTTCCTAAAGAAACTTTATTACATTACACTCGTTTTCATGACTGATCATGCAGCATGAATATTCTTGTCGCATGTCTGTTTAAACAAACATAGCAGCCTTCAGCATAAACGAACATACAGAAGTTTCATTGTTCCCCTACATGGATCCAAATATAAGAGATCAATTATTCTTCCATTAATACATTCGTCAATCTGAAGCCTAGAAAGTGACATTTTAATCCATAAATCATCATCATCTGCATCATCTATCCATATTGTATTTTTATTTTTAAACTATTTTAACTGACTTTCTTAAGCTATGCAGATTAACACCATTATCATTCTCTTTAAAATGACACCCTCAAAGTAAGGTATTCTTCAAACCAAATGGTGCAAAAAACCCACAGTTTAGTAACATATGAGAGAAAGAATGAGAGAGAAAGAAAGAAAGAAAGAGCAAAAGAAAGAGAGAGAGAGAAAAAGAAAGAAAGGAAAAGAAAGAGAAAAATAATACTTTATTAATAAGGGCTTTCTTTCAGATCTTCTAATGATTGTGTACAAATTACCTTTTATTATTAAAGAAAGATTTACCCTCATAATACGCTTCCATAGTTTACTTAACATAAACTCTGATATTTATTTATTTTTCCCTTCAAACTAGGCAAAGTTGAGGATGTTTACACTGGGAGTCGGATTTCAAGCTAGCACTCACTCCTGTAAACCACCACAGCCTGTAACCTGATCTGCTGTTAATGACCTCTAAGGGAAAACATCTGTCCCCCCCCCATGCTTGGAGCAGATTGTACAAGTTTTAGACCATATACAATCCAATCGAATTGCATCGTTTTTCTCATTTTTAACTCTTTTTCAAAAATTTTAAAACATATTTGGTTTGTACATCTGCCAAAAATCATGTACACCACATTATAACATGACATTCCTTAACTTCCAATAGCGACAAAAGATCGCTTAGAGGACAAATCTCATGAAATCCACTGACCAGTCCCTGCGCATGAACCGACCATTGTTTTCTACTGATAAAGTCACTCATAATTACTCACAATCTATATTTTATCAGAAATGTCATTTTATAATAACTTTTAACACTTGTTTATTTTTTAATTTTATTTTTACAATTTTTATAATAATATTTTTTTATAAAGTTTTTTAGATTGAACATAACTTTCATATTTTAATATTTTTCTCTGGGGAACCTTATAATAAACCAAACCCAAGTTTAGAATCTGTTGTAAACATTGCTCAAACCTCAACTTATTAATTCTTACAACCAGATCTGTAGGATTTCAGTTAAACATAAAATACCATGTTGTTTACCATTTACTGAATTGTATACAATTCTTCACACAATCTCAATCAACATTTTTCCCATTAAACCTTTGTTCTAATCCCATGCATGTTTTGACATGTCATAATACATTTTCAGTTGTTGGAGTAAACATATTCATAAACATTTACAGGCAGAATTAAACTTAATTATCTCATTAAAGAACTTCTTTACACTCTGACATTAATTAACTAATTACCCCATGTAACAAGGACCCCCCTTTGAGATATTCCAACCCACAAACCCCAGTGGTCACAATCCCATGTATTTGAAAAAAGATATATAATTTCATTCAGATTTGTGGGCACAGTCCATCATATCACTCATCTCCAGAGAATATTTTCGAAGGAACCTCTTAATCATCACCCAGGGGATATTGGTAATTATCGGTACCTACATCAGAAATGTGAGAAAAACTCGTACACGAATATTAGTTACCTATTTTCAAAAGCGGTCACATAATCATAGCTCATAACAATCTAATCTAGAGACTGTCTCAAACAAGATTTCAGAAAGGGATAATGTATTGAATGCTCCCCCCTTGGGGCCACTTACCCACTTAACCCTGAGGATGGCATGGCACAGCATGTGGAATAAAACCATTTAAATGTACTATGTAAAATGTTCTACTGTTCCAATGTGATACCCAGAATCTCCTCATCCCTCATTTGTGACTTGTGAACACAGCTTCTGTAGTCATGAACGCCAGGATTTACACACTCTCTCTACCGCTTTTGGGCACCCCATGAGGTCAAGGCATTGAGGTTGGGGCACACAGGACAGCATATGAGCGGATTCTACCTTCAGGTAGGTCTGCCACTCCCATCTACATCATTCTCATCCCAACGCGTCTGTCCAGCGAAGTGGCATTGTAGTTACCCCCCCCTGGACAGACTAAGGAGAGAATGAAGAAGAAGGCCCGTGGGCCGGAGGGCACAGAATCCAGTAAGGGCAGCGGGCAGGAGGCGACACCATATGCGTTCAGAACGAGGCAAAGCCTTCAGCAGGGAAGAGCATCCGGGCAGGCCCATGCTTCCTCCAGCGGGGCATACAGTTGGGCAGAACGTGAGGGGAAAGAAGGGGCACGGCCTCAAGCAGTCGGGCGGGGCCCATGCTTCCAGCAGGCATCGTGGGCAGAACATGAGGGAAATTAAGACAATAACAGGCCCTGGGTATCACATTATAAATTTCAAAACTGGCAAAAAGCCCTCTATGTATCAAGTCAAAATACAGTGCATGGCATCGTCAGTGTAAGTGTAAGTGGGCAACCCAGATGGGACAGGTCCCCACAGAACACGCATTCAATCCATCCGATTAAAAGGATAAAAAAAAAACGGGACGAAATAATTCACCTAAATTAATTCTCTGTAGAAGATTTTAACTGTAAAATAAAGACTTAACAATTGCTTATTATGTGCATCAAATGTCTGTTCCATATTTTTTAAACCTCAGGAGAAATATCCCATTATTTCTAGTTAAATCGAATTATCTGATAAATCAGCGTACAATGTAACAGGCATATTCAGACCAATTTTAATTGTACAGAAACAGTTGCAATATCCCAAGTCAACCTTTTGTTAAAAAAAAACTCTGTGTTACAAAAAAACTGTCTCCTAGGTTGTCGTCCCTGGGGGGGAAGAGGGGGGCTATCCTCCAACTTGCAAATGTGGCAGAGCTCAGGGCGGGCAGGATGCAGGGGTCTGGACCTCCCACATTCCTCACACACCCAGTTCTATCCCCCCACCAGGGAGGGGGCAGGAGTATATATTATATCAGGGAGGCATCCCAGAAATATAAAAAAAAAAACAGCAAAAATAATAATAAGAAGAATTCATTCACCACTTGCCAACAAGGAATTGGGAAAAGGGATCAATGAATTTCAATGGGAAGAAGAAAAAAAGGGTTGAAGAAAGGAGAAAGAAATAAGAAAGAAAGAGTTCGATTCCAGCACAGAGTTGAGAACCCAAACGAAAAGTGCATGCAAAGAAAGACACCATAAGTTATATGTTACAGACACAATGTACCATTAGACGCAATCAAATCACTTCTAGCACAGTCAGTACAATCAGCATGCTACATAGAGGGAGGGGAAGATAGGGGGCTGTGTAGTAGGCAGCAAAGAAAGGGTTGGACGGGAGGATCTAAGAAGAAAATGGTGGAGAGGGGAGGAGCTATGAAAAAAGAGCGGCAAAGATTTGGAGAAGACGGGAGGATCTAAGAAGAAGATTGCGGAGGGGGGGGGGTGGCTATGAAAAAGGGAGAAGAAAGGGAGGAGCTAAGAAAAAGATGGCAGAGGGGGGAGGAGCTTTTCAGAAAAGGCGGGAAAAATCTAAAGCCAAAGAAAAGCAAAATGGAAGACGAAGAAGAAGGGGAGTCAGAAGTTATAAAGAAAAACTTCAGACTTCTGTAGATGAAAAACAAAAGTCAGTGCCAACAGCAGTCAATACATACAACAAGAAAGCCAGGTATTCTATTCAGTCAAACACAGTTATCCAGCATAATAAAAACACATACATACTGAGAAAGACAAAAGGATCATCCCAGCAAAAAAAATTAACTAGGAAAGGCACAGAAATGAAAAAGTTTCCTGTTCAGACTGCAAAGAGTTAAGACTGCTAGGCAGAAAACCCTTAATTGGTATCCAGCTGTGATGAAAGGCATAGGGTTTCAGGTCACAAATCAGCACAGTTAGCAGAGCAAGAAGCCACAGACGAAAGAGTTAAGAATGCTAGTTTAGAAAGACCAAGAGTTAATTGCTTAGCCAACTGTGACAAAAGGCAGAAGTGCAAGAAAAGAAACAATTTAGATACGAGAATAGAAACAGCTTTACAGCTTAGCAGAGGACACATGCAACAACCTCCTCCAGCTTTCGACCCCCACCTTTCCTTACAGAGGAAAACTTAGTAAGCAAAAAACCCCGCGAAATTCAAAGCAAGGCAGATGGGAGATATCTGACTCCACACATATATCTCACTACATTCATACACAAATAATCCCCAGTATCCCAATGTACCCCAATTTATCTAAAAGGGGTTTTGAAATATTTATCACAAGCCTAAATATAACAAAAGCCCATATATACATCTTCGCAGCCAGCTTCCTTAGGGCTGAACCCAGGCTATTCCGAGCCAGCATGCACTCCCCGTGCACACCACCTTTATCACATCGGCTTAATCCGAGACGATGCACGACCAGTACCTCACTTAGTAGGCCGATTTCACACACAGCTCACAAGCTACGCACACCCTTCACACACCCCACAAACAGACAGCAAACAACCCACAAACTCGCACCCTTCTACTCAAGCTACTCGCACCCTTACAGCGCACCCTTCTACTCACAGGCAGCAAGACACCAAAAAAAATTAATAGCAGTGAATCAGCACAAGCCGGGGTTCACTTCTGGACCAGAATTATTCCGTCTGTTTCAAAGGCTCGGAATTTGCAGACAAACTAGATGGGAACAGAGGCCGTCCAGCCTGTAACACGGTGTAAGGGAGCCAAAAAAAACTCGCACTTACCGTATTTAGGGGTTCATGACGCCCCTTTCAATGGTAGACGGTCCCTCAATTCTCAGCCAGTTTCTTGTGCGTCCACAAAGTCTGTCCTTGAAGTCCAAAAACCACGTTGGCGCGTCAATTGATTTAGATCTGCCATGATTCACTGCTATAATCTGTGGAAATAAGCAAAGACAAACGAACACACACACACACACACACACACAGAGATGCAGGGGGTAAAAATGTGAGCAGATGCTGATGGCAATCTTCTCATCCTTAGCTTTATTCTCCTTATGTCGTCACAGAATACACACCCATCAATCCCTCCCAATAACCCTTTACTCCACCCAGTTACCCTCCCATTCTGTTAATCCACATGGCAAAGTCTTTGTTTCATCATAAGTGATAGGGGTCTCTCGATCAGAACTGCAAGGATGTAGTGAGGTGGGCTGGAAAGGGGCATGTCCAGGACAGGAGGAAGAATATTCGTTGGGAAATAGTTCCAGCAAATCGCCCATTTAGAAATCCATACACAGGAAACCAGCACGTTGCCTTTTAAGGGAAAAACAGTCCAGGCTACAAATTCCTTTTCCATCTCCAAAAGGCAGGATGTAGCAAAGTCACAATTTCCTCTTGAAATGATCAGGAATGCAGGGAAGAGTGAATTACAATGGGGGATGGGGAAGCTTCATTTGAAAAGTCCACACGAGCCTCTGCTTCTTAATTTGGAAAACAGTTCTGCTTTTCACAAAACATCAAATCCCTTTAAAACAATCTCTGATAGAACTTATCAAGGAAAATAAGCAATATACTAAAGAAATATTAACCGAAATACACTTTAATATTTTTAATCATAACATAAAATTTTCATTTTAGTTTCACGTCTATCACAGTAGCATGCTGGGTGATGTGATTCATTTTGGACAGGGCTTTGCCTCTGCATTTCTGGTGATCTGAGCATGCCCAGGGACTTAGATTTTTTGATGTTGCTTTTTGTGTGTGAACAGCACTTGGATGTTTCTGAGCATGCTCATAGAGCGTGTTATTTTGGGTTAGTAATTTAAGGACAACCTTAACAGGTGTACCCACTTTAAAGTTCAGTCTCTACATTGGGTGAACTTGTGTTTTGTGTGTTTCATGGGCTGTGCATGTGTTTTCAATTCCCTCAATAGCACACAAGCCTATGTTATATAAAGCTTGCAGAGAGCATGTGTTAGCTGCCCTGAAAAGAGGGCAGATTGTGTGTGGGGCCCTGATGGCAAGATTAAATGTGTGTGTCCTTATTGAATGTCTTTGCAAAACAGATATGTTTTTGATCAAGACATTTTTGACTGGTTTATTTATTTATTTTGGGTGGGGGCTATCTTTGCCTGAAATATTTGTGAGGTTGTCAATGTATGTTTTTAGGGTGTTCACTTTGATGCAATTGTCTGTGCTGCATTATTTTGCTAAATCTTTCTCAAGATGTTGTGACTAATGTTTCAATCCTTAATAGATGTCTGTGGGTGCAGTCCTATTTTATCTCCTGTTAATTTCCATTGCATAAATAATATTATGTCTAGTGTCTCAAATTAACCTATGTTTATTTTTTTTATATATATTTTTTTAGTTTATTTGATTTTTGTTTGTTTTTGCTTGCCTTGCTCTTTTTTCAAAGTCCTGTTTTGTTGACCAATAAAATTACTTAATTTTAATGTTTGTTTTTTGTTTTTCATGCTACAGATTTTGCCAGCCACAGCTGAAATAGGCTGATTGGCATAACAAAAAAAAAAACAGGTGTGATTTTTGTCTCGAAGTTACTTTCCTGGTGCCTTCATGATAGCATATGCATGGATTGTGTGCTGCAATGGATAGTCACCAGGAAAGGAAAAATACAGAGCGGTAAGTATTTAATTTTTTCCGTTTTACTGCAGTAGTTCTCGGCCTCAGTCCTCAAGTACCCCCGAAAGGACATGTTTTGTGGATTTATCTTATCTAGAATTGCTTTCCAAACTACTAAGCCATTGACTGTCTTTTAAAGCACATGTGCAAGATGAAGGAAAACCTGCAAACATGGCCTGGGGGGGTATTGGAGGACAGGCATGAAGTGTTAATTTACAGCGCTGTGGTAAAAACTAGCTCAAGGCAATCCTATTCTAATTGTGGGTGTTTGAGGGAAACCAAGTGAGTGAGGGGAAACCATGCTTGTGCTTTTTCGGTTGGGCTGTGTGTCCCTTTTCTTAAAATTGGCTTCACTTCCTGTCACACAGCTGAACAGGAAGCGAGGGTAAAAGCCTACCAATGTCTTTTCTTTGGGACACACATGTCCATCTAATTAGTGTCACCATTAAGCAAATTGCACACCAGCACTTTGCTGTGTACACCCCAAATGATTAGGTAGTTTTGGGTTTAGTAAAGGCAAAGCCACTCTGCAGTACAAGTGTAGTTGCTGAAAATCTGAGGGGAAGCACTGATGATTTTAACATCCAATATTTTTTTTCTTCCTTGCTTGTCCACCTCCAGCAGTTGCACTTGTAGTGCAAAGTGGATTTGCCTTTAGTAAATCAACCCCAAAGTCCAATCTGGGGTGTACACAGCAAAATGCTAGAGTGCACTTTACATAATAGGAAACTATTTCGATTGATCTGTGTGTCCCCAAGAAAAGACATTAGTAAGGTTTTACCCTGACTTCCTGTTTGGCTATGTGACAGGAAGTGAATGAATTTGAAGTAGAAAGTGACAAAATTTGGGAGGTGTCTTCACCCTATCAGGGGTGCAGACATCCCCAAAAAATGAGCAGACTTTTTTTTTTTTGGATTTTAAAAGAAGTTTATTGAAGAGCAGTACAGTACAATTCAATGCCACCAGAACATCCTGGGGCGCAGTGAAAATCACACAATACATATTAATTATTCGATATAGATTAATAATCGTCACTCAATATTAAATAGGTCATCCTACTCAACTATGTACTAAAAGATCTTATAAAAGGCAGGAAAACCTGATAAGTGCACTTAGTTCCAAAGTCCATCCCGACACCCCCAATGGGCACAAACTGTGTCGGGAGGAGTCGACTTAAAGTGTTAGATTCAGAAAGTACACCGTTAAAGGCTGGACTGAACTCGTGGCTCTGAAGAGACTGAAATCCCCAGACCCACGTGAGAGTCCAATAGTGAGGAACATATTGTTAAATTCCAGTGGCTCAGTGTAACCAGGGACGATCCAACAATAATATCCAAAGCAGAAAATATCTCCCTTGGGTATGATACCACAGAAGAAACATTCTCTAACTCAAGAGTTGTGAATTAAACTGACTGCTGTCAAACAATGAAGTAAAAAATAAATAAAAACAAAACAATAAATAAGAATAAAAAAAAAACCAGAGATGTAAAGCTAGAAATAAGAAAAGAGAGATGAGAAAAGAGAAGAAAGCATTGCCAGCTGCAGATTTCAAACGCTCGTGGAGGACCCCAAGATTCCCGGCATAAGGGATATTCCTGCATATCTGGCCCAGGGTTCCCATGTTGCTTCAAAGAGTTTAGTGATATTTAGGATTGAACTAACCATTTTCTCCTGATTCATAATCCAAGATATCTTCCTCTTGGCTGCCGAAAAAGAAACCAGAGGTTGCTTCCAGGCACTGGCCAAAGTGATTTTTGCTCCCATAAGCATGAAAGCTATTAATTTTTGAGTATGCTTAGGAGCCTGTGGGATGTGAACCCCAAGCAACGCTATTTTGGGGGATTTCTCCACAGGAATGCCTGATATCTTTCTTATGAGATAGAAGATTTTATTCCAGTATCCCCTAATTTTCGGGCATTCCCACCAAATATGAAGCATGGAGCCCTGGGCATGACACTCACGAAAACAGAGCGGTGAAGCAGCTGGGAACATCGCCGAATGAATAAAGGATTTAATTTAGTTTAAATTTGCAAAGACACATTCCTCAGATCAACTGTGATGCATGTCAATGGCCCATTTAGCCCTTGTTTAATAGAAAACACCAGTTGCCTTTCACTAGAAACATTTGTTAGTCCAATCCTGGAAATCTGCATCTGCTTTAGTATCACTTTCCCTAAAAATTTGGGTCCTGCACGTAGATGCGTGATCACTGTGTACTGGATATGCGCATATGTGGTTCTCAGAAAGCGGTGGCCAGCACGCAGGTATGACATCACTCCCCTACAGGAAGTTGCTTGTACTGCTGCTAAATTCTCTGAGGAAGGGGTGATACTTATTTGCAAATTAAGTAAATTGTTTCTTTAACATTGGGTGGTGTTTGTGGGGGTCCCTAACACACATATTAGCAACGCTGTATCCTGGTCTATTGGGATGGTTATATTTTCTTAGTCCTCTCAATAAAATTATCAGAAATTTGTGCTTAAAGTAGAACTATAATCAACACTTTATTTTTATTTATTTTTTCATTTTGGATAGAGTAAGGGAGGGTTGTAGCCCCTGTCAGTTTATTTTGCACCATCCCTGTCCAATTGCGGAGATTTCCCTTCACTTCCTGCCCCATAGCCAAACAGTAAGTGAGAGAAAAACTATGCAAATTAAGGGAATCCAATGACCGCCCCCCCCCCCTCCCAGGGCCCTCGGAACTAGTCTGTCGTCCCCCCTGAACATTTCTGGGCGGGTCTTTTAAAAAAAGGTGTGGCCTTGACAGGAAGGGGTGGGTAATTTTTCAATTAGGAGGTGCAGAAGTTTAGTCAGGCCTAGGGCAGCACAAAACCTAAATATACTACTGCATATTAGGGCTTATTTAGACAGGATCTGATTTACAGCATGTTTTTAGATTGTGGGAGAAAACCCACGCAGGCACAGGGAGAACATGCAAACTCCAGGCAGATGGTGGGATTTGAACCAGCGACCCTTTTTTCTGCTAGGTGAAAGTGCTATCTGTGCTAAATGAACATGTATCTAGAGATGTAGGTTCTTGTGTCCACTTGTGAAAATACAAGTGGGTCTTGGCCAGGGATGAGCCAACCCCCCCCCCCCGGTAGGGATGAGCTTTATGTTCGACTCAAACTATGGCTGTTCGAACAATTTGGGATTTTTGCGGCAAATTCAAAAAGCAGCGGAAACACCCCTTTAAAAGTCTATGGGAGAGAAAGATAAAATGTTAATTTTAACGGTTAATATGCAAGTTATTGTTTGGTGACACGAGTCCTGCCCCCAGGGGACATGTATCAATGCAAAAAAAAGGTTTGAAAAACTGCATTTTTTCCAGGAGCAGTGATTGTAATAATGCTTAACCACTTCCGTACCGTAGGACGTCATATGACGTCCTGGAATTCAGTGAGGGATATCTGAATGATGGGTGCAGCTACAGGCATCATTCAGATATCCTTTTTTACAGGCGGCTATTGTTCGCACCATAAGAACGATCATAGCGGCTGTTCCGTCACTTGATCACTCTTACAGGCGGCGGTAAGGGGACATCCCCCCTCCCACCACCATCCGGTGCTTCTCTGGGCTCTCTCGTGCTATCAGAGGCCGGGAGAACTAATCGTCCGCCGCCGAATGAAGAGCATCGAGATTTAAAAACATAAACAAAGCCGCAATCGCGGCTGAAAGCATAAGATCAGTGAATTTTTTTTCCAGCCTGGAGGACAGATGTGGGGTCTTATTGACCCCGCCTCTCTCCATAAAGAGGACCTGTCACACACTATTCCTATTACAAGAGATGTTTATGTTCCTGGTAATAGGAATAAAAGTGATAAAAAAAAAAAAAAAGCTAAAAAAAAGTGCAAAACTAAAAAAAAAATATTAAAACCCCAAAAATTAAATAAAAACGCCCCTGTCCTTAGTAGCTCACACTCAGAAGCGAACGCACATGTAAATCCCGCCCACATATGTAAACGCCGTTCAAACCACACATGTGAGGTATTGACGCGTGCATTAGAGCGAGAGCAATAATTCTAGCACTAGACCTCCTCTGTAACTCTAAACTGGTAACCTGTAAAAAAAATTCAAGCGTCGCCTATGGAGATTTTTAAGTCCCGAAGTTTGGCGCCATTCCATGAGCGTGTGCAATATTAAAGCGTGACAAGTTTGGTATCTATTTACTTGGTGTAACATCTTTCACATTATCCCCAAAAATTGGGCTAACCTAACTGTTTTGTTTTTTTAATTCATGAAACCGTTTGAAAAATGATTGCGCAAATACCGTTGGAAATAAAAAGTTTTAATGACTGCCACTTAATTCCCTAGGGTGTCTGCTAAAAAAATATATATAAATGTTTGGGGGTCCTGAGTAATTTTGTGGCAGAATAGGCGTGGTATGGAAGTGGTTAAAGTGAAACAATAAAAGTGAAATATTCCTTTAAATTTCATACCGGGGGGGGGGGTATAGTATGCCTGTGAAGTAGTGCATGTTTCCCGTGCTTAGAACTGTCCCTGTACAAGATGTCATTTCTGAAAGGAAAAAAAATAGTTTAAAAGTACTCGTGGCTATAAAAAATACAGAGAACAGTCATTGCTCAAAAAAAAAAAGTGTGGGGTCCCCCCAAATTCAATTACCAGGCCCTTCAGGTCTGGTATGGATATTAAGGGGAACCCCGCCATCAAATAAAAAAAAATTCCGTGGGGTTTCCCCCCAAATATCCATACCAGGCCCTTCAGGTCTGATATGGATTTTTAGGGGGAACTCCACCCCAAATTTAAAAAAAAATGGCGTGGAGTACCCCCAAAAATTCACACCAGACCTCTTAACCAAGCATGCAACCTCGCCGGCCGCAGGAAAAGAGGGGGGACGAGAGCTCCCCCCCCTCCTGAACCGCCACATGCCCTCAACATGGGGAGGATGCTTTGGGGTCCCCCCCAAAGCACCTTGTCCCCATGTTGATGGGGACAAGGGCCTCATCCCCACAACCCTGGCCGGTGGTTGTGGGGGTCTGTGGGCGGGGGGCTTATCGGAATCTGGAAGACCCATTTAACAAAGGGGACCCCCATATCCCGCCCCCCCCTGTGTGAAATGGTAATGGGGTACATTGTACCTCTACCATTTTGCCAAAAAAAGGGTCAAAAATGTAAAAAAAACACAATAGCCGGTTTTTGACAATTCCTTTATTAAAGGGGTTGTAAAGGAAAAAAATTGTTTTCCCTAAATAGCTTTCCTTACCTTAGTGCAGTCCTCCTTCACCTACCCCGTCCTTCAATTTTGCTTTTAAATGTCCTTATTTCTTCTGAGAAATGCTCACTTCCTGTTCTTCTGTCTGTAACTCACCACCGTAATGCAAGGCTTTCTTCCTGGTGTGGAGAAAGCCTCTTGAGGGGGCGAGCAGGAGTGTCAGGACGCCCACTAACACACAGCTCCTTTTCTCTATCTGCAAAGTAGAGAGTGTCCTGACTTGCCTGCTCGCCCCCTCCTCCCTCAAGAGGCTTTCTCCACACCAGGAAAAAAGCCTTGCATTACGGTGGTGAGTTACAGACAGAAGAACAGGAAGTGAGCATTTCTCAGAAGAAATAAGGACATTTAAAACCAAAATTGAAGGATGAGGTAAGTGAAGGAGGACTGCACTAACGTAAAGGAGGCTATTTAGGGGAAAAAAAAGTTTCCTTTACAACCCCTTTAATTACTTTTTTCCCGCGCTTCTTCTCCCATCTTCTTCTTCTTTTGTGCATTCATTCGGGTTTCTTCCTCCATCTTCTTTTTCCTCTGCTTCTTTCTTCGGTCTTCTCGTCCGCATCTTGCTCCGGCTTCTTCTTCCCCGTTGGTTCTCCGGACGGCCCGCTTCCAATTGAAGTTCCTGCTGTGTGACGCTCTTGTTCCTCTGACAGTTCTTTTATCACTGAGGACGCGGCGTCATCCAGTGACCCTGCCCCCCTCTGATGCACATGTACTACTTCCCTATGGCTTTCCCCGTGGCGTGATGCCGCGTCCTCAGTTATAAAAGAACTGTCAGAAGAACAGGAGCGTCACACAGCGGTAACTTCAATTGGAAGCGGATCGTCCGGAGAACCAATGGGGAAGAAGAAGCCGGTGCAAGATGCGGACGAGAAGACCAAAGAAAGAAGCAGAGGAGGAAGAAGAAGAAGATGGAGGAAGAAACACAAATGAATGCACACAAGAAAAACATGGATGAAGAAGCGGGAAAAGAAGACATTAATAAAGGAATTGTCAAAAACCGGTGTAATGGTCACCACCGTTTACGACCTTCCAATTACTACGACAGCTTATCCGACACAGACAAACCAGCAGGCCTCCCATTTCCCAGAATAACGAGACTTGCTCCGTGTTCTCTGGTTTCAAATGAAGACAATTTTAATGGTTTCTTCTCAGTCTTATATACAGTACAACCATGTGACAGTATTCAAAGGGACAATGAGATCTCCACCCCCCTAATCACACACTAAGGCTAATTACTAACCATTCTAGACAGGTCGGAGCCGGCCTATAATTATCATGTCTAATCACTGCACATTCCTTCATTAACAGCATAACAAACTTAAAACCCCATCACACACTGAGTTCCCTAGGCAGACGTTCCGTCTCCGCATACAGCTTGACACCTATTCACACCTCTGAGCATCACTAGGCTTTAGACAGTGTTATCACACATAAACAGTATTTAGCATGCATAATTAGAGTTCTGGGAGCAGACCTGGGTTAACACCTTTACACAAGGACAATGGAATGTCTTCCAGGCCCTGACTCAATTAGCATGTCACTAGTCAGGGCTAATCATAGAATGAGTCACTATTGACTGGTTGGGCCAACATCCTGCAGTATCTCAAAATCCTGCAATACGAACTATCAGTGATGTCCTATCTCATGTAATACATGAATTATGATTCACTTGCCACCCCATGCCCAAACGGCACAGGGTGGACTCAGACCCAAGAGTTATCAGTGACGCTGACACAGGAGTATCCCCCATCCTTACAAAGTCTCTGGGTGTCCCGGGTCATTCCGTTACATCTCTCCCCTTTCGGTGGGAGACTGACACAGGAGGAGACCCCGAATGGGTTGACTCCAAAGTCAGTCAGTAGATCCAGTCCTCTAATGCTGGTATCCATACCGTACCCCAAATAAATTGCTCCAAACAGAGCATTACTCACCCTGCCAACCTCTGTCTCTCTCAGAGAACCTGCCTGCCGCTGGGGAGAGGCCGGGACTGGCCCTTCTCCCTGGAGTCCTTTCAGCCGCTGGAGAGAAGACAGGGTGACTGGGCTCAGTCCATCATGTTGTTGGGGATCTGGGCCAACTGGCCCCCATCCCTGGGGTATACCAGTGGAGACTGAAGTCCCATCCACTGGTGGTAGAAAATCCCCTGATGCTTGCAAAGCAAAGCCGACATCCCCCTGTCTCTGTGACGCACCATTTTCTGGGGTTGTGTCAGCGGAGACCACAGTCCCATCCACTGCCCCAGGAACTCCCTCTCCTGCTAGGTGAGAGCAGAGGCTTGTGGCACTCTGCTCTGTTGCCAGCTCTTCTGCTGGGTCGCTTTTAGTGGAGACCACAGTCCCATCCACTCCCACAGGAACTCCCTCTCCTGCTAGTTGAGAGCAGAGACTTGTGGCACTCTGCTCCGTTGCCAGCCCTTCTGCTGGATCGCTTTGAGGGGAGACCACAGTCCCATCCCCCGATGTCAGCTCAAGCTGCAGTTGTGTGCCGCGGCCAGTAGCATCCTGCCCTGCTGCCAGGGATTCTGCTGGGGGTAAATGCTTTACCACCACAGCTTGTTGCTGGGGGGAGGGGCCAATTGCCCCGGCTCCCTGGAACTCCACTTCCATGGTGACTGGCATCTGTACCTCTCCCCTCTCTTCAGTTGGTGCTGCTGTGACTTCTGCTGCTGCAGCACCTCTTTGCTCTAGCCAAGTGGCATCCACAGCCGCTATAACCCGGTCTATGATCTCCGGTGGAGGATTAGGTCCATACTGTGCCAGTCCACGTCTAACAGCCCGGTCAAAAAAATCTTCATCGGGTGTCCTGTCTGTTACGTTGGGCCTCTCAGTTCTATCCATTTCGACAAGTTGTGCGATAATGTCCTTTCTCTTACGGTTGCTGGCCGATCTGCCCCGGCTCTCCAGTAAGTCCTTGAGGGAAGAAAGCTTCAGCCGTTCATACAGCGTCTCCATCGTCCTGTGTCCTTGTAGCTGTCCTTTAAGCGATGGAATTATCCCACTGCTGCCACCACTGTAACGGTCACCACCGTTTACGACCTTCCATCAACTACGACAGCTCATCCGACACACAGACAAAACAGCAGGCCTCCCATTTCCCAGAATAACGAGATTTGCTCCGTGTTCTCTGGTTTCAAATGAAGACAATTTTAATGGTTTCTTCTCAGTCTTATATACAGTACAACCATGTGACAGTATTCAAAGGGACAATGAGATCTCCACCCCCCTAATCACACACTAAGGCTAATTACTAACCATTCTAGACAGGTCGGCACCGGCCTATAATTATCATGTCTAATCACTGCACATTCCTTCATTAACAGCATAACAAACTTAAAACCCCATCACACACTGAGTTCCCTAGGCAGACGTTCCGTCTCCGCATACAGCTTGACACCTATTCACACCTCTGAGCATCACTAGGCTTTAGACAGTGTTATCACACATAAACAGTATTTAGCATGCATAATTAGAGTTCTGGGAGCAGACCTGGGTTAACACCTTTACACAAGGACAATGGAATGTCTTCCAGGCCCTGACTCAATTAGCATTTCACTAGTCAGGGCTAATCATAGAATGAGTCACTATTGACTGGTTGGGCCAACATCCTGCCGTATCTCAAAATCCTGCAATACGAACTATCAGTGATGTCCTATCTCATGTAATACATGAATTATAATTCACTTGCCACCCCATGCCCAAACGGCACAGGGTGGACTCAGACCCAAGAGTTATCAGTGACGCTGACACAGGAGTATCCCCCATCCTCACAAAGTCTCTGGGTGTCCCGGGTCATTCCGTTACAACCGGCTATTGTCTTTTTTTAAATTTTTGACACTTTTTTTGGCGAAATGGTAGAGGTACAATGTACCCCATTACCATTTCACACAGGGGGGGGGCAGGACCCGAGGGTCCCCTTTGTTAAAGGGGTCTTCCAGATTTCGATAAGCCCCCCACCCGCAGACCCCCACAAACACCGGGCAAGGGTTGTGGGGATGAGGCCCTTGTCCCCCATCAACATGGGGACAAGGTGCTTTGGGGGGGACCCCAAAGCATCCTCCCCATGTTGAGGGCATGTGGCCTGGTATGGTTCAGGAGGTGGGGCGCTCTCGTCCCCTTCTTTTATCCTGCAGCCGGCCAGGTTGCGTACTCGGATAAGGGGTCTGGTGTGGATTTTTGGGGGAACTCCACGCCATTTTTTTTAATTTGGGGTGGAGTTCCCCTTAAAATCCATACCAGATCTGAAGGGCCTGGTATGGATATTTGGGGGGAACCCCACGTAATTTTTTTTAATTTGATGGTGGGGTTCCCCTTAATATCCATACCAGACCTGAAGGGCCTGGTAATTGAATTTGGGAGGATCCCACATTTTTTTTTTTAAATTAATGAATTTTCTCTGAATTGCTGGGAGCCGACAATTCATTATAGCCGCGAGTGATTTTTAAATGACTTTTTTTCGTCAGAATGTCATTTTGTGCAGAGACAGTTCTAACCACGGTAAACATGCACTAATTTACAGGCATATTATACACCCCCCCCCCCTAGGTATGAAAATTTAAAAGGAATATTTCACTTTTATTGTTGCACTTTAAGCATTATTAAATTCACTGCTCCCGAAAAAACGTCCGTTTCAAAAAATAAAAAATGCATTGATGCATGTCCCCTGGGGCAGAACTCATATCCCCAAACACTTTTTATGACAAGAACTAGCATATTAACCTTTAAAATGAACACTTTTGATTTCTCCCATAGACTTCTAAAGGGAGATTGGCGGTTTTACATATTTATTATTGCATTGCGCCCTCTGCTGCGCCGGTTCGTATGCTCAATTAATGATTTATCCGGCGCACCAATTAAGCCATGAACCCGGTGCAGCGCATTGTTTATAGTAAATCAGCCCCATCCACTACTTAGTGGCCCTGCAGCCTATTTTTCATTCAATTGTTTCTTACTGTGTTTTTCTGTCTTTTTATACTGTTCATGAGCTCCCAAACCTCTACTTTACCCCTCACTTCCTTTTGTTTAATTAAAATAAGTAATACAGTTTAGTTGCAATAGAGAGCAATAGAAAGTACTTTTAGATTTAAGAATACATACTTGAATTTGTTTTTAGTTTAGTGTCACTTTAACAGACCAAAAGGGAGCAAATAGAAATATATTGTTAGATGTATGTTTATGTACATTTTAATTACAGTAGTTTTTTCAACCGATTTTTTTGTAAAATTTCATTTAAAAGCAGCTATTCTTCACGGGGAAGGGTCCTGATAAAGCCGATCTCTCTTTTTATTTTCCTGGTGCCTCCATGGCAGCTTACACATGGTTGGTTGCTCCGCCCACCACCAACCCACAGGACCACTTTAACTCTATAAAAGAAAGCGTTGCCCCTCCACCCCACTTAATCTTTTTTCTGTCCTCAAGCCTGCAGGATCAGCCAAGTATGGGAGCCCGTTTTTTTCTGTGGATCTTTTTTGGGGCAAGAGGGGTCACGGGGAGCCAGGTCTGCTCTCCCCCCCTTCCCTCGGTCATCTACTCTATTGTGGAACCTATCCTAGTGGCGTTTGAGCAGGATCAACAACAAAGGATCATCCATGGATATGCACCTGTACCAAGGAGTGACAGCAGTCTCGTATAAAGGATTTTTATAGGATACCTTATGTCGCCTCCCCAGGCTCCTTTAGGCTGCGATCTGCCCCTCCGGGAGACATGCCTCCATGTTGCTTCTTGTCCCCTTCTCCTCGGGTCTCTGCAACGATTCGCGCCCACTTCCTGGGGTTCTATTTGACGGTTTCAGAGGCGGGACCTCGGCGGCACCGGATGATGTCATCAGTGCATGCGTGATAGTTGAGTAAATCTCTGGCGGCCATCTTGGTATACCCAAAAGTAGGTTTAGATATACAGTATCTCACATTTAAGTAAATATTTAATCTTTTTATGTGACAACACTGAAGAAATTACACTTTGCTACAAAGTAGTGAGTGTACAGCTTGTATAACAGTGTACATTTGCTGTCCCCTCAAAATAACTCAACACACAGCCTGTCCTGTTAAACCTCTGGTCTTGGCCACCGTTCTGCAGCTCAGTTTCAGGGTACTGGCAATCTTCTTATAGCCTAGGCCAGGGATCTCCAAACTATGGCCCTTCAGCTGTTGCTGAACTACATGTTTAATGAGGAATTCGTAAAACTGACATTCACAGACATGACTAGGCATGATGGAAATTGTAGTTCCTGAACAACTAAAGGGACATAGTTTGGAGACCCCAGGGCCCTAGGCCATCTTTATGTAGAGCATCAATTCTTTTTTTTCAGATCCTCAGAGTTCTTTGCCATGAGGTGCCATGTTAAACTTCCAGTGACTAGCATGAGAGATTGAGAGCGATAACATCAGATTTAACACACCTGAGACATTGTAACACTAACTAGTCACATGACACCTGGGAGAGAAAATGGCTAATTGGGCCCAATTTGGACATTTTCACTTAGGGGTGTACTCCCTTTTGTTGCCAGTGGTTTAGACATTAATGACTATATGTGGAGTTATTTTGATGGGACAGCAAATTTACACCGTTATACAAGCTGTACACTCACTACTGTACATTGTAGCAAAGTGTAATTTCTTCAGTGTTGTCACATGAAAAGATGTAATAAAATTTACAAAAATGTGAGGGGTATACTCACATTTGTGAGATACTGTATATGGGCAGTTTCTGGCCATTATGAAGGCAGCTGTCAACGGGGAAATGTCTCCCCCTGCTACTTAACCACTTAAGCCCCGGACCATATTGCTGCCCAAAGACCCAAGGTGTTTTTACAGTTTGGGACTGCGTCGCTTTAACAGACAATTGCGCGGTCGTGCGACGTGGCTCCCAAACAAAATTGGCGTCCTTTTTTCCCCACAAATAGAGCTTTCTTTTGGTGGTATTTGATCACCTCGGCGGTTTTTATTTTTTGCGCTATAAACAAAAATAGAGCGACAATTTTGAAAAAAATGCAATATTTTTTACTTTTTGCTATAATAAATATCCCCCAAAAACATATATAAAAAAAAATGTTTTCCTCAGTTTAGGGCGATACGTATTCTTGTACCTATTTTTGGTTAAAAAAAACGCAATAAGCGTTTATCGATTGGTTTGCGCAAAATTTATAGCGTTTACAAAATAGGGGATAGTTTTATTGCATTTTTATTGATTTTTTTTTTTACTACTAATGGCGGCGATCAGCGATTTTTTTCGCGACTGCGACATTATGGCGGACACTTCGGACAATTTTGACACATTTTTGGGATTTTTGTCATTTTCACAGCAAAAAATGCATTTAAATTGCATTCTTTATTGTGAAAATGACAGTTGCAGTTTGGGAGTTAACCACAGGGGGCGCTGTAGGATTTGGTGTACACTGTGTGTGTGTTTACAACTGTAGGGGGGTGTGGCTGTAGGAATGACGTCATCGATCGAGTCTCCCTATATAAGGGATCACTCGATCGATGCAGCGCCATAGTGAAGCACGGGGAAGCCGTGTTTACACACGGCTCTCCCCGTTCTTCAGCTCCGGGGAGCGATCGCGACGGAGCGGCTATAAACAAATAGCCGCACCGTCGTCCCGGATCGCTCCCCGAGGGGACCCGACCGCGGCAAGTCGCGGGGGGGTCCCGATCTGACCCCCGACCCACGTCTAGGCAGGGACGTACAGGTACGCCAATGTGCCTGTACGTGCCATTCTGCCGACGTATATGTACATGCGGCGGTCGGGAAGGGGTTAAAGCGGTTGTAAACCCGCATATACTTTTTTTTTTCTTGTACCTGCAAGGCAAAAGCCATAATGAGCTAGTATGCACCGCATATTAGCTCATTATGAAATACTTACCTCGGAACGAGGTAGGGAACTTACCTGGTCCACGCCGAGCCAAACCGAGCGTGTCTTCCGGGTATCGCCGCTCCAGCGCTGTGATTGGCTGGAGCGGCGATGACGTCACTCCTGCGCGCGGGAGATTTCCTTTCCGGCATGGGTCGGCGGGGCCGGCCCTTCAGCCGAGGATTCCCCCTGCGCATGTGCCGCTGCAATCAGCGGCGCATTGCGAGGGGAATATCTCCTAAACCGTACAGGTATATTATACTATTTCAGCCACCTCCCGCGGTCCAGTACTGCAACAAAAAGATCATTGACATACCACTAGGATGGGGGGCTGCACTGCTCAGGTAATTTTTTTTTTTTTATGAAAATCTCCTGTCTAAGTTTCATTACAGCCCACACCACCAATGATCCCGCAGGAACTCTCCGGATAGGAGCTCTAGAGGCAATGGCAGTTTAAGGCATGGGCACTCATCCTCTTCTCGTGCATCTCATAGATTACAAATTGGATAACAAATTATACCCTTTGGCAGAGTCGGAAGCCCAACTATTTGATTCCATGCCATCTGTAGATGCATCAGTCTTGAGACTGGCTAGGAACACAACGCTGCCCTTAGAGGATGCTTCTTCTTTAAGGAATGTCCTAGATTGGAGAATTGATTCAGATCTAAAAACAGACTCATCAGGCAGCCGGGGGAACCTGCAAGCAGACAGTGGCCCTAACCTTTGTCTCCAGGGCAGCAAGAGCTTGGACCGATAACATCCAACTAGCATTCAGACAGGGTGTGGAGTGTGACCAGATTATAAAGGCTCTTGATGAGTTAAAGTTTGTGTCAGATTTTGTAGCTGAAGCGGCAACTGATACCTTGAAATGGTCCGCTAGAGCGAAGTTATATTCAGTCACTGCTAGGAGAGCACTCTGGCTAAAACCATGGTTGGCAGATCCCTCTAAACAAATGCGGTGCCCAGGGGCGGACTGACAACTCATGGGGCCCCCGGGCAATAGAAGATTATGGGGCCCCCTGGGTTTACAGATGGCCGTCACGCCAGGAGTAAGTAACAAACAAAACAACATATACAACAGTCAGGATGAGTTCCTGTTATGTCCCCTTGCCGCTCTGTGTCTCTCAGGTGCTGCTGGCAATGCTGCCAGTATCTGCTCAGCAAGTTACACACACAGGCCGATGTACTACTTAACCAGAGCAAGGTTTATTACTCAGAACATTATGGCATTCTTACATGGAGGAGTCTTATTCCAAACAGCTTCTGTCCTTATCAGATGTAATCCCTTCTCAGCCTCATGTGTCTCCTTCCAGTTCCCCTCACACACTGTCTGACTTCCTGGTACAGCTCCTCCTCCCCCATCATGCATCAGGAGAAAGAGGGTAAAGGTCACAGTGATCTATCACAAACATCACACCTCCTTTCCTTCCCAAAAAAACAAAAACAAAAACATAACAAGAGAACAAAATGTTGAACACATAACATAACAAGGCAAGCGAGATCAGTTCAGCAAGTAGTATCTCCAACTCAGTTCTGTGATTTCCGCAGCACTTCATGAGCCCTTTGTCTCTGTTCCCTGACCTCCAATGTGTCCCGTAAGATTTCAGCACTTTGCCAGCGAGGCGTTTGACGTCTTTGACGGGTAGACTTACGAAGAGGCACAGCACCGGGAGGGATAGAGTCAGTCAAAGGTTCTGGAGATGTCAGTGGGCGTCCCACAGACAAATCAGTCTCTGTAACTCCAGGCACATGTCCGGGCTCCTCAGGAATATGGTCACCAACCGGTTCAGGGTTTGGTTGTAAACTTGTGGGATCATGCCAGACACCTTGCCATATGTCACCAGCAGAGTCCAGAGTAGACTCTGGTGGGTGGTTAGAAAGAGGGGTCGGGTTTGTCACTAGTGGCTGGCAAATGCGTTTCCTCAATTGTGAAAGGTGTCGCCGAACACAAATGCCTTCCTCCAGGCGGACAAGGTACATTCTTCTGCCAAGAGTTCCATCAATAACGCCAGGAAGCCAAGGAGGCAAAGCTCTGTAATTCCGAGACCATACAAGATCACCGGCACGGAATCCCAGACGGCCCGGCGGAGGAGGTGTTGGTGACTGTTCCTGCGGACGAACTAAATCAAGTTTGGTGCTTGGTGATGCCCAATTCACCTGGTGATGCCCAATTGGTGATGCCCATTCACTTCTATCCACTTTCGTTATGATCTTTTCAGCCAATAGGTGGTCCAGCTCTGCTTCCACTTTCTTCCGCAAGGCAAAAGGTACTGATCTTGCCTTACAAAAACGAGGTGTAGCACCAGGCTTCAAGAGGAGGTGGGCCATCTTTCCTTTTACGGTGCCCAAAGAGTCCTCAAAAACCTCTTTAAAACGTGACTTCAGGGATTCCACCCAATGGTCTACTTTAGAAAGCAATGTACATTGGGCAATGGTAAAAGGAGGCATGCCCAGGGCTTTGATCCAGTCCCTTCCATACAGCGGAGGACCTCCATTCCTTACAACATAAAGGCGTAGACTTTGACTGCGGTTGCCTAATGTAACAAGGGGTTTTACATAACCCAAAGGCTGTAGTAGTTCCTTGCTGTAGGTTTGTAGTGTGAGCTTTGTAGGTTTTAGCGGCAGGGACAGACCCGATGCCTTTAAATCAGTCCATGAAATGACAGACACAGCTGCCCCTGTATCAACATCCATGGAGACAGGACAGCCATTGAGTGTGACATCCACTTTAATCGCAGGAGTACTCCCAGCTACTCGAAACAGTCCAACATGCTGGACACAGGTCTCCTCATCAGAGCTGAAACCGTTATTGTCCATATCCACACGGAATGTCTGTTTACGTCTATCTTTTGTGGTAGTGTTCGGGGAGCGAGAGCTGCGGCAAACGCGCCCAATATGACCAGTCTTTCCACAGCGAAAACAAACGACATCCTTGAACTTGCAAGCAGGCGCACTGTGAGTAGTGTTACTACAACGGTAGCAAGTCGGGGTCCCAGAGACAGAAGAATTAGGGTGGCGAGGTTTAAGCTGAGTGGCAGGGGACGGGCGTCTCGAGCGTTGAGTGATAGCAGTGTGGAATATTTCCTCACCCTGGCTTGCAGGAGTTGTAGGTGGTGCCTTCAGTAGGGTGGCGTCCCGTGTTGCCAACTCCATGACCGTAGCAAGGTCAGTGGCTTTCGTCAGAGTCAAGTTCTGTGAGTAAACGTTTCTGTATGGCTGGGTCGCAGAGTCCCATGACGAACATGTCACGGAGAGCCGTCTGCAGGTAGTCTCCAAACTGACAAGTGGCAGCTAGTTTACGTAAAGCAATGATATATGTCTTTATATCCTCCCCGGCCTGCTGCCTTCTACTGTAGAATTTAAACCGCTCTGCGATTTCTAACGGCTTCGGGTTGTAGTGTGTATGTAACGTCTGAATTAACTCAGGCAGGGGCTTAGAGGCCGGCTTGTCTGGAGAAACAAGGTCTCTGAGGGTTCCATATGCAGCTTGACCCAATGCAGTGAGAAAAACTGCAACTTTCTTTTCAACAGTCACATTATTTGCTTCCATATACTGTTCCAGCCTCTCCACCCAGGAGCTCCATGACTCAGCTGCAGGATCAAATGGTTGAATAAACCCTATGAAGGCCATGTGTGCTAAAATCCACAATCCTCGTCGCCACTGTTATGTCCCCTTGCCGCTCTGTGTCTCTCAGGTGCTGCTGGCAATGCTGCCAGTATCTGCTCAGCAAGTTACACACACAGGCCGATGTACTACTTAACCAGAGCAAGGTTTATTACTCAGAACATTATGGCATTCTTACATGGAGGAGTCTTATTCCAAACAGCTTCTGTCCTTATCAGATGTAATCCCTTCTCAGCCTCATGTGTCTCCTTCCAGTTCCCCTCACACACTGTCTGACTTCCTGGTACAGCTCCTCCTCCCCCATCATGCATCAGGAGAAAGAGGGTAAAGGTCACAGTGATCTATCACAAACATCACAGTTCCACACTCACATCAGAGTCCTCCCTTACAACAAAGTCCCAACATTCTCCCTATATATCACAGTCCACAGAGTGCCACCCTATGGCAGAGGCCCCCAGTGTGCCACCCTATGGCCAGTCATTATATACACACACACTATACATTATATACACACACTATACATTATATACACACACACACACACACACACACTATACATTATATACACACACACACACACACACTATACATTATATACACACACACTATACATTATATATACACACACACACTATACATTATATACACACACACTATACATTATATATACACACACTATATATTATATACACACACACACTATACATTATATATATATACACACACACACTATACAGTACATTATATATACACACACACACACACACTATACATTATACACACACACACACACTATACATTATATACACACACACACACACACTATACATTATATACACACACACACACACTATACATTATATATACACACACTATACATTATATATATATACACACACACACTATACATTATATATACACACACACACACACACACTATACATTATATACACACACACACTATACATTATATACACACACACACACTATACATTATATATACACACACACTATACATTATATATACACACACACACACACACACACACTATACATTATACACACACACACTATACATTATACACACACACACACACACACACTATACATTATATATACACACACTATACATTATAT